>NW_028270153.1:68775453-69097054 GCF_037043375.1 Chiloscyllium plagiosum | reverse complement strand
CAAACTCAGCAAGAGGTTATTATTGGTCACGGCATGGTGGCTCACTGGTTAGTGTTGTGGAGAAAACATAGAGAATCACCAGGAGACGTAGGGAGTTCTTCAAGAAGTAGTTCTTTTATTTGCAAACAAAAAACCAGGACACTGAGAAAGCTGATTCTTGAATTCCCACGGACCTCAGGGTCCATGGATTTTTATATGTTTTATTATCATGTTTCTGTCAGCTTATCAGCATATCCAACTATATTAATCACAGTACCTCACTCTAGCTACACAATAAACAAGTGATATTAGTTCCCATTATCTCTTTAGTTGTACTTTCTACTTAATGTAATCCTAATGTCACGGTCAGATATTTATTGCTAACTCTGCTACAGTGATCTTCAATTGCAGACTAACCTGTCATGATAGATATTTAGCTATTCCATCTACTACAATAGTCTCCTGTCTGAAGCTGACTCTACTAACTATTAATTACATATTTTAATGTCATGTCCCAAATATTTATTGTCCCAATCTTGTCATAATAACACTTAACAGAGAAACTTGCTTTATTACTTGTGTTATCTCATCTCGCCATAGTGACTTTTCAACCTTAACTTTACTCTGCTAATTAGTGTATGGTTATCCCATCCTGCCTCCACAGAACCCAGATTGCCAGTGGTCTTCATGCTTTAACCCTTCCCATGCTTTCATGTTCTTTATTTTCCATATTAGCACTGCCATCTCACAGCATCGGAGACCTGAACTTGATTCCACCCTCGGGTGACTGTGTGGAGTTTGCTCATTCTCCCTGTGTTTGTATAGGATTCCTCTGGGTTCTCTGGTTTCCACCCCAATGTCCAATGCTGAACAAAGAGACCTTGGAGTGCAGGTCCACAGCTCCTTGAAAGTGGAGTCTCAGGTAGATAGGATAGTGAAGAAGGTGTTTGGTATGCTTTCCTTTATTGGTCAGAGTATTGAGTACAGGAGTTGGGAGGTCATGTTGCGGCTGTACAGGACATTGGTTAGGCCACTGTTGGAATATTGCATGCAATTCTGGTGTCCCTCCCATAGGAAGGATATTGTGAAACTTGAAAGGGTTCAGAAAAGATTTACAAGGATGTTGCTCGGGGTTGGAGAATTTGAGCTACAGGGAGAGGCTGAACAGGCTGGGGCTGTTTTCCCTGGAGTGTTGGAGGCTGAGGGGTGATCTTAAAGAGGTTTATAAAATCATGAGGGACGTGGATAAGGTAAATAGGCAAGATCATTCCCTGGAGTAGGGGAATCCAGAATTAGAGGGCACAGATTTAGGGTGAGGGAGGGAAAATTTAAAAGGGACCAAAGGGCAACTTTTTCATGCAAAGAATGCTACATGAATGGAATGAGCTGCCAGAGGAAGTGGTGGTAGCTGGTACAATTACAACATTTAAAAGGCATCTGGATAGGTATCTGAATAGGAAGGGTTTGGAGGTATATGGGCCAGATGCTGCCAGGTCGGACTAGATTAGGTTAGGATATTTGGCTAGCATGGACGGGTTGGACTGAAGGGTCTGTTTCCGTGCTGTACATTTCTATGACTCTATGTGCAGGTTAGGTGGATTGGCCATGAGAAATGCAGGGTTCTGGGGATGGGGTGGATCTGGGTGGGATGCTCTTCAGTGGGTTGGTGTGGATCTGATGGGCTGAATGGTCTGCTTCCACACTATAGGGATTCTATGCCCTGGGGAGATTTTCATTTGATACATTTGCTTGCTGTGGGATTGCATGAAGAGCAAGACAATGACCAGATAATGGTAGTCTGCACATCCGACTCTTTCTGGGAACTTTAACATTCACTTCAATTGGGGGCGGGAGCTTGTTTAACATCTTACCTAAATGACTGTTGGCATGCATCAAGAATTCAAGTCTTTGGGGTGGAACAAACTCATGACTTACCCAGCAAATGAGCCAATCCTAGCCTTACAAATGATTCTGGTTGGGTTGCTTGTGTATTTGGGAACGTACCAGTGGGAGCACCAGTGCTGTATAACTACAGCAGCTTAAAGGGTCAGGCATCACCTTCAGCACCTTTCACATGGCCCAAGTAGAATTGTGAGATCTGTGTGCACTCTGCAAGGAATCCAAATTCTCAGAGGTTTCCTGATCTAGTTGGACAATCCACATATGGAGGAGAAAGGTACCCAAGGAAAATGTGGAAACTTAGGGATACAGGTGACCAGGGTATTGTGTGTTCTCCATGACTCCACTGCACAGAGCTACAACGGGTTTAATTATCCAAGCAGATCAGGCAAGGTATGAAACCAACACATAGAATGTTGGAGAAATCCGACAGCTCTAGCAGTGTCTGTGAAGAGAGATTGACATTTCAAGTCCAGTGACCCTTCTACAGGACTTTTGGAGAGGGCACTTCTTCAGTTCGAATCTGGGAAAGAAGCTGATGCTGAGGTGGTCACAGCCAACCTCCACCCATCCTGTTGCTGGGAGGAGGAAGCATCAGAGCTGCTCGGGATTCTGATGAGAAAGGTGACAGGGAATTCTGAAAAATAGAAGGTCAGTGTGACATTCTGCTTACCTTCCACCTCAGGCTGCTGGATTACAAGAATGCCCACAAAATATTATATTAATGTTCTGCTGAAAGTCATGTATTCCTCAGCGACTTAACAACAATTTCCCTGGGAAGAAGCTAAACTGAGACTCCATCTGCCCTCTCATGTAGACATTAAAGAGCCAGTGCAGATACAATGGGCTGAGTGGTCTCTTTTCTGCACTGTAATCATTCTGTGATCCTTCACCAGGAAATATTGAGCTCAAAATGAACCAAGTTCCTTTATTGCATTTGCCTTCACCATCTTCTTAACAAATACCAGTCATTGATCCAACACTCAGCAGAAATGCTAGGAGCTAGAGTAGGGTTGAGGAAACTGGGCTGGAAGGTGATGGTCTAGGTGTTATTGATTAGAGGGTTAAAGAGGCTCTGATAGAGAGTCTGGACTTCATGCCCTCTCCTGTTTGCAGAGGATCTGATGTATTGATGGTACTGTGGATTAGAACAAGGTATGTAGAGCTGATGCAGATCCATTAGAACAGTTGTGAGCACCTTGCAGCTCATTCTTGGAAAGATGATTTAAAGGTACAGCAAGTCGAAAGTGAGGACTGCAGATGCTGGGGATTAGAGTCAAGATTGTGGTGCTGGAAAAGCACAGCAGGTCAAGCAGCATTCAAGGAGCGGAAAATCAATGTTTCAGGCAAAAGCCCTTCATCAGGAATGAGGCTGGGAGCCTCCGGGGTGGATAGATAAATGGAAGTGGGGTGGGGAAGGTAGCTGTGAGTGTGATAGGTGGATGGAGATGGGGATAATGGTGATAAGTCGGAGATGGACAGGTAGGACAGGTCATCGTGCGGTGCTGAGTTCAGGTTGAATCTGGGATAAGGTGGGGGGAGGGGAAATGAGAAAACTGGTGAAATCCACATTGATGCTGTGGGTTTGGAGGGTCACAAGGTGGAAGATGAGGCGTTCTTCCTCCAAGCATCGAGCGATAGGGATTAGTGATGGAGGAGACCTAGGACCTTCATGTACTTGGCAGAGTTGAAGTGTTCGGCCACGGGGCGATGGGGTTGACTGGTATGTGTGTCCGGGATGTAACTTTAAATAGAACTTCCACTCACCACACAAATGAGTAATGTTGTATATGAAGTTCGGTGCCAGTGTGATGCCAGGTATGCAGACTACATATCCCAAAGATTGGTGGACTGTGCATAGTACAACAGTATGTCCCTTCAGCTAATTGCAATAAGAAAGGTATTGACTGTACCCGACTAGCTCATTCTTCCAAAACCCAGATCACAGCATCCAATATTAGATGTGGTTTTATGATTGGACAGTTGTTAAATAATCTTGAATGTGCAAAGAGTTATGATGATAACTGATTTAGGATTCTCATTCTGGCTTGCAATGTGATACAATGGAGTGCGCTGAAATTATATGTATTAACACACTGCAGGCAGAAAGAACACATCCACACACTGCTCCGATTTCAACTCCAGAAAACAGGAGAAAGCCAGTTGCTGGTTCATTGCTCAGAGCAATGCCTTGAATAATCTAAGTCAACTGTCATTTAAAATTTGAAAGCTTGTAACAAACTTGAGGCTAGATTACTGTAGACAGTTTTGGTCACTTTATATATGGAAAAAAACACAGGCATTTGGGGCAGTTCATCGAATATTCACTAACTGAAACCGAGCATCAAAAAACTTTCTTATGACTAGAGGTTGAGCAGGTAGGACTTGTGCAAGTTAGAGTGTACTGGAATGAGAGGTGAGCTTATTGAAACATTCAACATTCTTAGGGTGCTTGACAGGATAGATGCTGAGAGGTTGTTTTCCCTTATGAGAGAGTCTGGGACCAGAGGGCATAAAAGGGTCTTAAATATCCAAACAGAAAATGCTGGAAAATCTCAGCAGGTAGCATCTGTAAGGAGAGAAAAGAGCTGACATTTCGAGTCTAACTGACCCTTTCTCTCCTTACAGATGCTGCCAGACCTGCTGAGATTTTCCAGCATTTTCTCTTTTGGTTTCAGATTCCAGCATCCGCAGTAATTTGCTTTTACTTTTAAATATCCAGTTTGAAAGGGATAGCCAATAAAAGTTAAAGATCCTTCAGAAGAATCCTAGGTGTAAACATAAAAGCAGAAAGCAAGAGATCACCCTTTTCGGGCAGATTAGGAATAATTTCTTCACTCAGAGGGTAGTGAATCTTTGGAGTTTGTTTACAGCAGAGGGCAGTAAAGACTGGGTCAAGGCTGAAATAGACATTTTAAATCAGTAAGGAAACCAAAGATCAGGGGAATAAAACAGGAGAGTGGAAGTTAACTGTCAGCCATCTTCTAAGTGGAGCATTCTCTATGGCAACACCTCTACAAATCAGTGTCCACTTGCCAACCAATCAGTACTCTCTTAACAGTATAGATATTGTTTTCCTGTTTCCAATGATAGTCTTATGAATGGTCCTGATAAGCACAAGATGAGTAATTTTGACAAAATCTCTTTTTCTTCAATACTCATTTATTCTTCAATACTCATTTATTCTTTATTTGCACCCATCCCAGTTACCTATAATCCTCCTCTGAACCAAATCATGATCAGCTCTCTGGAGAGTGCATTGACCCTTCAACATCTGCTGAATAAGTCACAGGGTTAAGGGAAAAAATTAGTTGAAATAATTTGAAGGTTTTTTTTCCTAATACTGGACCAGGGGATACAGGTCAAAAACAAGGGATTCCCCATTTATTCTTTGATTGGAAAAGAAAATCCTCAGCACTAGAATTATGAGCCTTTGGAATTCTTTTTCCCAGTCATGGAGGCAGGCTGATTAAATATTTTTAAGGCAGAGGGATAGACAGCCTAACAAAAGAGCCAAAGGTTATTTGGGGAAAGCAGAAATGTGAAGTTATGGCTGCAATCAGACAGCCCACAATTTTATTGAATGGCAGAATAGGCTAGAGGGGTCAAATGGGCTGCTCCTAATTCCTCTGTAATTTAGCACACTCAGTTCAGGTGCAATCTAACAACTTGCTTGCCTCGGTTTCTCAGCATCCAGAATTTACTGTGTTACAGACCTAAAGCGTAGCATCCCAAAATCATTCTTGATACTTTTTTCTCAGCACATTCCTTGTTTTTGAAAGTACTCATAGAACATAGAACAATACAGCACAGAACAGGCCCTTCGGCCCACGATGTTGTGCCGAACATTTGTCCTAGCTTAAGCACCCATCCATGTACCTATCCAATTGCCGCTTAAAGGTCACCAAAGATTCTGACTCTGCCACTCCCACAGGCAGCGCATTCCATGCCCCCACCACTCTCTGGGTAAAGAACCCACCCCTGACATCTCCCCTATACCTTCCACCCTTCACCTTAAATTTATGTCCCCTTGTAACACTCTGTTGTACCCGGGGAAAAAGTTTCTGACTGTCTACTCTATCTATTCCTCTGATCATCTTATAAACCTCTATCAAGTCACCCCTCATCCTTCGCCGTTCCAACGAGAAAAGGCCTAGCACTCTCAACCTATCCTCGTACGACCTATTCTCCATTCCAGGCAACATCCTGGTAAATCTTCTCTGCACCCTCTCCAAAGCTTCCACATCTTTCCTAAAGTGAGGCGACCAGAACTGCACACAGTACTCCAAATGTGGCCTAACCAAGGTCCTGTACAGCTGCAACATCACTTCACGACACTTGAATTCAATCCCTCTGCTAATGAACGCTAATACACCATAGGCCTTCTTACAAGCTCTATCCACCTGAGTGGCAACTTTCAAAAATCTATGAACATAGACCCCAAGATCCCTCTGTTCCTCCATCTCACTAAGAACCCTACTGTTAACCCTGTATTCCGCATTCTTATTTGTCTTTCCAAAATGGACAACCTCACACTTGGCAGGGTTGAACTCCATCTGCCACTCCTCAGCCCAGCTCTGCATCATATCTAAGTCCCTTGCAGCTGACAACAGCCCTCCTCACTATCCACAACTTCACCAATCTTCGTATCATCTGCAAATTTACTGATCTACCCTTCGACTCCCTCATCCAAGTCATTAATAAAAATTACAAACAGCAGAGGACCCAGAACTGATCTCTGCGGAACTCCACTTGTAACTGGGCTCCAGGCTGAATATTTACCATCTAAATTCATGGAAACGTCAGCACAGAAAGAGGTCAAGTGGTCCATCTTGCAACGATCCACCCCTTTTGCTGCTGCTCCTCTGTCCCTGTTAGTTCTTTCTCCAAGTGCTCTTCTCATTCACTTATAAAAGCTACTTGACTGCTGATACACAGATGTTTGAAGGCTAGATCTCCAAAATTAGATCATGCACTCAAAACTGATTGATAACAAATTTGTTTCAATGGCAGACACACTGTTAACTTTGTTGCTTCAGAGTCCAAGACTCTTGTGAGCACCTTGTAATTGCACTCCAGACAGCTGGACACGTCTCCCATCTTTGCTAATGAGTGCTGCTGCCTGGCTTCAGTAAGCTTTAGACTTTTGTTTCTCTGCAAATATCTCACTTTTCCTTTACTGCTGCTGGGTCAAAATCTTGGAACTCCCTAACAGCAATCTGGGTGTCCCAAAGACTGCAATAATTCAAGAAAGCACCTTCTTTCTTGGGCAATTTGATATCTACATCCTGTGAAAGGATTAAAAAGAAACATTTGTTATTGAACATACTGTGTGCAAAGGTTGGTGCATGGGATATAACCATCTGGTCAGATCTAACTAACTCGCACATCAGATTCACCATTAGTTTTTCATTTGTTGAGTCTCTGGTCGGGATTGATGTACAGGATGTATAGTTCTTGAGGATGCTGCAGTAGCATCCCTTCCTCTGAGGCAGAGGATTCAAGTCCCACATCTGAACAGGTTGATTAAAAATCTCCACACTGAGAAGAGGGTCAAGTAGTAATGCTGGCAGACTTGTACTGCTTATGAGCTGTGGTCTACTAGCATCTGGCCTCAAGTCATGAAGTTCTTGGCAGTTCCTGCACATTTGTACTTTTCTAGTTAATTTGTTGATAAATTTCAGGCTTTTTTACTGAAAAATCTGATCTCCCATCAAGGCAGTGGTCATTCAATCTCGCCAGGAATGACTCCAAACTACATCTCTACTTTGAAGATGACTTCGCATACAGTATGTTCAATAACAAATGTTTCTTTTTAATCCTTTCACAGGATGTAGATATCAAAGTGCCCAAGAGAGAAGGTGCTTTCTTGAACCACTGCAGTCTTTGGGCTGTGGGAACACCCAGATTGCTGTTAGGGAGTGCCAGGATTTTGAACCAGCAGCAATGAAGGAAAAGTGAGATATTTTCAAATTAGAAAGGTGAGTGCCTTGGTGGGAGTTTGCAGGTCTTCACGCTGCCATGGCCTTTTTAGGTGGTAGAAGTCACAGGTTTAGAGGATGTTGGCAAAGTTGCCACACTGCATCTTGTAGATGGTACACACTGTGCACCAGTAAAGGAAGTGAATGTTTAGGTTGGTGCATGGGATATAATCATGCAAGGCAGCTGTGTGCTGAGTAGTGCTGAGTTTCACCTGATTATGAGCTCCACACATCTAGGAAAAGGGATATGCAAAGAGGTCATCCCACAGTACAAAGCTAGACATCTTCGCTGTGCCTGGAGCGATCATTTTGCACTGCACATTATTCAGGTGGGATGCTGGTGGATAGAGGGCTGCATCTGGTAGCGAACTAACATTCAACATGCTCGACAGAATGATAATAACCTTACTGCGTTGCAGTGTATTGTGGAGATATCTAACCCCATGAGAATGTAGTGACCGTGCAACTTCTGAAGGAATAACTGCAGGCAGAAGGTTCCACGTACAAGCAAACAGAGTTCTGGAAAATAATGACATTGAGCAAAATCATTTAAATTTGGGTCTTTATTAAGATGCTACATAGCCAAACAGGATTGGTCATTACAGCATAGACTATTTAACTACAGTACTAATATTCATTGTGTTCTCTCTGATAAACAGTTAATTATATACAAAATAGTTGCCCAACTGCTGTAGTCCAATATTGAATGATCAAAGCTGATAGTACACATCTAATTTCACTGTAGTGCCTAAGGCATGTGTGGGGGCGACTATCCCACAATGTGGTTCTCAGCAGCAATGGCCTTGTCAGTCCACCAAGCTCCCAAATGTGGGTTGAGCAGATAGCAGGTAACAATCTTTGACTTTAGTTACTTGTATTAAGTGTGAAATGGAATACAGGAGGTCCTTTATTATTTGTCAAATAAAAGCATGGGACAATACGTTAAAGAGTAAGTGGATCTAGCCATTTGTTTTTTTTTGCTATTCTATCTTCTTTCTAACCCTGACACCGGCCATTCTGAAAGACGGCATTGACTGAAACTGTTCAACACTTTTCCCTTTTGGGGTTGGGAAGACAGGGCGCTTTTGAAAATCTTACATGGGATTGATAAGCTCACTTTCCCAGCCACCCAGCCCAGTTATACACACCAGGTGGCAGAGACAGCACCAGCATTCATTTAGTGTACATAAACTGGTAATCCTGTGACAGGTACCATAATCTTACATGATTAAAATGACACCTAGAATATGCCATCACCACATCAAAATGTTCTCTCTTGATCCTCACCCACCCACCCCCACCCGATGATGTGAGAACTCTCTGCATGTGCAACTTACTGTACAACTTTATAATTAACACAAGGTTTCTCCCGATTATCTTACTGTACTTGTGCAAAGGGGTAACTGAAAGGCAAGAACCCGTGAGATGCTGTACATTAAAGTGTTTTTTTTATTTTAATTTTTGATCATGAAATCATTTCTACCCCATGATATGGCAGATCAAACAAAAAGACAACCCAAGCTAACAGACCACCAGCATGCTGCCTCTGTCTACAATACCAGTTTTCCCACAATTGTCCCCAGGATAAAGAACAGGACAACCATAGCGATCATCCGAGTGGCAGGTCCTTCTTCTTTGATCATTATATTCTTGGATAGTATAGGATTCCCAGGCTGAGTAACCCTCCTCATTCGCAGCCCATCATCCTCCTACAGTACAAAAAACAGTTCAAAAGGTCCTTTAATCATAAGAGTTTGCTGACTGAGGTGAGCAACAGAATACCTTTCACCTCAAGCCCAGGCAAGTACAGTACAGGTCGTTCTTCTAGAATGTGATGGTTGCATTCTTTTGCAACCCTGCATTATATAAAATTGCGTGGTAAAAACAGGGCTTAAAGCATTGGTGATGGAACCATGGCACAGCCAACACATGTTTTAAAAGTTTGAGTTTTAGAAAAGTGTCCCCAGTTTGTCAATTGAGTTACAGTGAATTCACATTAACAAAATGATTATTATAGCAAAATGACCTGTACAGTTTAAATACATGGTAATGCTCCTTCTACATTGTCCCCATCAAACACTCCCAGGACAGATGCAGCGTGGAGTCAGACACAGAGTAAAGTTTCCTCTACATTCTGCTCAGTAAATAATCCAAAGATAGGCACAGCATGGGCTTAGATAGAAAGCTCACTCCACATTATCCCCATCAAACACTGCCAGGGCAGGTAACACATAGGACTAGTTACAGAATTTGATTATACAGTGCTTTAGTGATGTGGTATTACCCCCAAGCTGAAAGAAACCCCAATTGTGCACCAGCAAGTCTTTGTTTTATTTCACATTGTGCCATCTCATGCCCTTCACTGTCAATGACAATGTCAACATGTCACTATTTGGGTTAAACAAAAGCCCTAGATGCTGAAGTTCAGCTCAGTAACTTAGGTGCAGAGGAGGAGTAAAAGGACAGATGATGATTAAGGGATGAGCCATTGCAGCGAGTTGGGACAGTAAGCCAAGGATCAGCAATCTGCTTTAGCTGAGGAACTTCTCTTTAAAAAATAGTCTACGTAAAATAAAAACTATTAGGAGCTGCAAATGAAAGTTTCACAAATAAGCAAACTGACCCTACCAGGATGAGTCATTCCCATTAATAATATAATTAAATCTATGGTTTTTATTTCTCAATAGAAAAAAAGTTATCTTAACTCTGAATTGATAGTTTTAAAAACATTTTACTATAATTCTGAAGTTTCAGTGTGGGCTTACCAGAGACTGACATTGCAAGGTAATTTCACAAGGAGTAACAGAGAAAGGATTTCAATCCCATGTCTTGGCTGTAATACAGACTGGAGTTTCAATGGTAAGTAGGCTAGTGCAGGAATTTCCAACCTGCCATGCCCAATTTTTATCAGTCAGTTTGGATTACCATTAAAAATAAATAAGTTCAAAAATGAACTTGATTATGGGGCGAAAATATTTAACAGAACTAGTTACAGAATTTGTTATAACTCCAATTGTGCAGGACTTTCACAGAAGTCATCACTGCGCTCAAAATAAATGCACTCAACTGGGAGAGCTATACTGTGTTTTTGGTTTGAGAAACAGCTTTCAGGTTGTCACTACTTTGTTTCTTATATAACCAAGATGTTAAATTATTTAAAATGTGATAGTGGAAATTTTTTTTTTAAATCGCTTGAATCAATAGCTAAAGAAATCCTTAATTCTCAGGATCATACATATAAAGTTTGTTTCAAAGATAATTTTAATAACAAAATTATGCCGACTTCACGCAGAGGGCTATGAATCTTTGGAACTCTCTACCTCACAGGGTTGCAAATGCTCTGTTGTTGGTTATACTTATGGTTGAGATAGCCACTTTCTTTGGTCTCTCAAGGGGTAAGGGGATAGGTGGGAAAATGGGAGTTGGAGGCCCTAGGAAACAGATTCCTTTCAAAGGGGTATAAAAGGGGAACCTCCGGTAACTGTCTGTGTGGAGTTTGCACATTCTCCCCGTGTCTGTGTGGGTTTCCTCTGGGTGCTCCGGTTTCCTCCCACAGTCCAAAGATGTGCAGGTCAGGTGAACTGGCCATGCTAAATTGCCCGTAGTGTTAGGTGTATTAGTCAGAGGGGAATGGGTCTGGGTGGGTTACTCTTCGGAAGGTCGGTGTGGACTTGTTGGATTGAAGGGCCTGTTTCCACACGGTAGGGAATCTAATCTAATCAAAAAATACCCCACAACATTATTTTGAAGAGCTAGGGTACTTGCCCAGTTGGCCTGACCAACAATTGACCCTTGGTTATCACCAACAGAATTAGAATTAGGTTTATTGTCACATGTACTTCAGTTACAAAAGCACAGGAGTACAGTGAAAAGTGTATAATGTCACCAACACATGGATCATCTTAGGTACAAAAATAGAGAAAATAAAGAAAAAACATTACACAACATTACAGATATACATAGCATAAATTAGGAAAATAAAAAATAAAAATAAAAAGATAGCCATTACAGTCTTTCTGTAAGGGCTATAAACAGATGACCTGCTTGTTATTACATTGCTACTTGTAGGAGCTTGCTTTGTTACAAATTGGTTACCAGGTTTTGCGTGTTACATAGAATCATAGAGTCATACAACACGAAAACAGACCTTCAGTCCAACTCATCTGCACCGACCAGACATCCCAAACTAATCTTATCCCATTTGTCAGCAAATAGCCTATATCACTCTAACGCCTTCCTATTCATATGCCCATTGATGGCTTTTAAAATCTGGAATTGTATTCGGTTCCACCACCACCAGACATGCACTACCCATGTTTGAAAAATATACCCTCAGCTCTTTTTTAAGTCTTTCCCCTCTCACCTGAAACCTAAGATCTCTAATTTTGAACTCTCCTATCCCAGGAAAAAGACCCTATACATGCTCCTCATAATTTTATAAACTTCTAAAAGTTCACCCCTTGGTCTCCAATGCTCCAGGCAAAATAGCCCCAGCCTATTTACTCAACCAAGATGCAGCACCTCGCATTTATCTAAATTAAATTCCACCTGCCACTCCTCAGCCCACTGGCCCATCTGATTAAGGTCCCATTGTACTCTGAGATAATAATCTTCATTGCCCACCACTCCACCTATTTTGGTGTCATCTGCAAACTTACGAACCATGTCTCCTGTATTCCCATCTAAATCATTTATGTAAATGAGAAAAGCAATGGACTCAGCATGGATCCTTGCAGCACAGCACACCACAGTCACAGGCTTCCAGTCTTAAGAACATCGCTCCACTACCACCCTCAAGTCAATTATTTATTCAACTGGCTAGCTTCCTCTGGAACCATGTGATCTAACCTTACTAACCAGTCTACCACGCAGAGCTCTGTCGAATAATATTTTAGTGAAGTCCACGTAGGCAATGTCTATCGTTCTGCCTTCAATCTTCTTTGTTACCTCTTCAAAAAACTGATTCAAGTTAGTGAGACATTATTTCCCAAGCACAAAACCATGCCAGATACATCTAATTGGTCTTTACCTTTCCAAATGCACGTAAATCCTATCCCTCAGAATTCCCTCCTACAGCTTACCCACTACTGACGTAAGGCTCACTAGTCTTTGGTTCCTTAGCTTTTCCTTACAGTCTTACTTCCAAAGGATTTCACAGCTGCAAAGTGCTTTGAATATTCCAAGGTTGTGAACAGTACATCAATCCACCTCGCTTCTGTTTTCATCCAGGAAGCCTCACCTTTAATTGTTTGTTCTCCTCACGGAGTCTCTGAACCTCTGATTTAAGTATCCTGCAGTCGTCCATCACTTTCCTCAAGTCTGAATCATCCAGGGAGGAGCTGGTTGATTTTGTCATCATGGAGGCTTCTGTTTTCAGTGAAGTGGAAGTGACTTTATTCATCTCCAGCTCATGCTGCAGAAAATGGTCCAAAAATAATTATTAAATAAAATGAAATAAAAATGCCACATTTGAATCTAAAATTATTTAGATTAGAATGATTTAACATAGCTATCAGTTCTGTTACAAGTTAGTGACACAGGAGATGGGGATTTTGCTCATTGTCAGTTTGGATAAATAACAGCATTCTCACCTCCAAGTGAGGTTCTCAAAGGTTCAAACAGTCCGACACTGAGTGAGGACTGTATTGGTGGATGCATCATCTCTTGGTGAGATATTCAGCTAAAGTCCTAAAGCAGAGGAGCTCTCCCGGTTAATGCTTATTGCTTAATCAACATCAAAGTCAATTCATACGGTCACCTATTTTGCTGTTTGAGGGATTGTTTGTGCGTTTGCATTGGCTGCTCTAGTTATGAAACCATAATGAACATAAGAATGTACTGACTGTAAATCACTTAAGGGTGGCATGAGCAGGTGGAAGACCACCATATATACAAGTTCCTTCTTTAACTGAAATAAAGGACACTAATTTTTTTCCCTCTTGCCTAAGTATTGGGCGACACCAAAGTCAAGCACTGAATGAGGAAGTCTGAACCCCCCAGTTCTAGATCAGCAACACTACTCTCGCTGACAGTTAAATCTGACAATGCATGGCCTTTGAGTAAGTCGATAATCAGCCACTTCTATAGAACAATGCTCTCAGATTGAGTATGCTTGTTCCACTAAAACCATTCTTCATGTTTCTGTCCAGGCTGAAGTTGCACACAGTTCTGAGGAGTGAAAACACTGTTGCATTACATTCAGATGTAGATGTATTTGCAGATGCATGGATTTATAGAGATTTCAGGACATGGTGACTGGTGAAAAATTCCGATGCAGTA
The DNA here is from genome assembly GCF_037043375.1 of Chiloscyllium plagiosum. NCBI lineage: Eukaryota > Metazoa > Chordata > Chondrichthyes > Orectolobiformes > Hemiscylliidae > Chiloscyllium > Chiloscyllium plagiosum. Next base: position 69,082,916 of record NW_028270153.1, on the reverse strand, counting down.
AGTAACAGATGCCACTGAGAAATTGACAGCAACTGAAGTAAGTTTCTTCGAAGGGTGAGGGACCCTGTGGAATGCACACCACATCTTCTCAACTGTCCTTTGTGCCATTCAATTGCATGAGGATTGAAAACACAGGTAAAAAGACAAACAGAAGTTAAAACTAGAACACGAAGGAAAGCAGGAAGTATCAGAAATGGACAGCAAGAGCTGTCAAAGTCGGAAGGGGAAAGGACAGGTGCATGGATTAAACCATTCAGAATGTTAGCACTGGTCTCCCATCATTTGCCATAAAACAACTGGGAAGTGGATATGGTGAACACTAGACTGAGCTTGTTTTATATGCACACCATCCTGGCCAAGGACAATCTCACATCTTTTAGTTTTGAATGGGTACACTCACTGTTTAGTTTTCAAGTGGGTTGCATGCCTTTCAGGGTATTATTACAAATTACTTAAATCTTATTTTAGTGAGTCTTCACACACACACACACACACACACACGCGTGTGCACAAGCACTTATTTAGTACACTAGGTATCTGGCACAGACCTTGAACAGATAGTACGTGTTCATATGCACAGATACATTAAGTTAAGGGTAGGAATGCCATGATAATGTTGAACATTACAGCTAGTGCTGCAAGAAAAAAATCTGTGTCAAGAATAACAATATTTAAGATATTATACTTGCCCTGATTATGTGTCCTGTAATATACTGTCACACAATATGTATTGAGGTAGTTTGAATTGTCAAAGCCGCCTGGTTGTGGGGGCTCCTGTGTTTCCTTTTGTAAAACACTGCAGACCACCAACTCTTAATGGGGAAGTGTGACATGGAGGGGTAGGTATAAGATTGTTCATTATATAATGATACCTTACATCACTAACACCAAGTGGAATTGGTATATTAACCCTGAGCAGAGAGGTCCACTTTCAGGAATTCCGCAACAAATTACGACAAAAGTTGTAGCCAGCCCGACATTCCTACAATGAGCTCCTGATTTCCACTCTATTGTGGAGCCAGAACAGGTTGAGAAAATAATTATATTTATGGAGTGGAATTTGGAAACTTTACAAGCAACCTCTTATACAAGCAACCTCTTATACAATGCAAGAAAAGGAACGGGATTTCAGATTTCTTAATAACCCACCAGAAGTGAAAAATTCAAAATGGCAAAGTCTGGCAAGAGTCCTTGTGTGAGAAACCTCTTGATTGCAATGAGACTCCATTCTTACATATTTACAGCACAGGATGGGTTTACATAAGCCCATTCCTTAAGATAGGTTAGTGATATGGCATAGAAAGAACAAGATCTTGTTTCCAATAGACTCCCACCATTTGAAGCACGGTATCAGACCATGCGATGTGAATAGTAGTGTTACTGGGGCTGAAGTCAGTATGTGCTGAAGGGGAATGTCACACCACGTATATTATATATCATGACATCACCACATCCAAGAACTGGTTAGGACAAAACGGTCAATCCAAGACAACATTAATCTCACAACCGTGAGGGATTACATTTACATCCTTACATTTCTCTTTCTGTGTACTGGACGCCACTGAAACATTAAGAGAAAATGTTGCGGAGTTATACATTTAATAATACAGTACCCTCTGGTCTTTCAGAATAAGGTGACAAATATCTCCCATAGTCGTCTCTGCCTCACCACCGATATTTCACATTTTTTGATTTGCACAGTGTGCAGCTGTGAAACAGAAGCAGCTCAGGGGGCCGTTCCAGCAAAAGCACATTTTCCACATTTTGAATGGATTATAAATTTGAGAGTGTCTCTCAATACAGAAGACCATTCAGAGGTTTGTGACGATGTTAGCCCTTTCAGGTTGGCCTAGCTGGTCTCACTCTTTTCTCCAGTAGCCCTGGAAGTGTTTCCTTTCCAAGTATTTTGTTATCGGTGTCTACCCATTGCAAAGATGACAAAATCTCCCCTAATTCGTTCTCACCTTACATACCAGCAAACTCAAATAATGTAACTTATCACTTTCCATCCTGGCCATGTTCTACGTTTCTCAAGATGGAAGTGTCATAGGGTTCGACAGCTACTAACAGCCGGTTAGAATGTGAGAGCCTGGTGTGGAGTCAGGCTATGTTACCGAGGTCTCACAGACATCCACATTCATGTACATTCCTTTTGGGGCTACTGCCTTAATGCTGGGATCCCGTTGATCTGGAGTTTTGAGTTCCTTAGCCTAGGGGTACCAAGTTACCAATTAAAGCAATCCAAGAGTGGCTCAAACTGAGATGAGAAAACCTGTACAGGTCTCACGGCTTGCATGGTGTGGCACTGCACTTCATGGTGCTTGTCAAGCATTCTAAAAGACGGCTTCTCCAACTTAAACTCTGAACTTTCCACCAACTGACTGCGTTGATGGACATGGAGGTAGCAGCCACCTACCAATTATACACTGTCCCACTTGTTTCGAGCACAGGCACAGGATGACGTCCTAAATTAGAGACTACAACAGGTGAGTTCAATTTGGAACATTCGCCAGCAGAGGACTCAATGAGAGAGAGAGAGAGAGAGAGAGAGAGAGAGGGAGGGAGAGAGGGGGAGAGAGAGGGAGGGGGAGAGAGAGGGAGGGAGGGGGAGAGAGAGGGAGGGAGGGAGGGGGAGTGTCTGAACAAGGTGCCATAAGTATGTGATGGTCATTGAGACTCTTTTGGTGCAGTGATAGTGTTCTTATCTCTGAGCCAGCTAAGTCTCATCTGCTCCAGAGCTGTGCAATAACATCTCTGAACAAGCTGGTTAGAAAATATCTTGCAGATAGTCATTCTTAATTTCAGTAAGGAATTTGGGGGAAACTAATTTGCCTGGAGAATGGTGAGGATGTGGAACTCACTGGCACAAGAATAGCTTAGATGCATTGAAACTGTGGTCTTATTTAATGAAGCAGGATGGGAGGAGTTTCACATGAAGGGAAGAAATGGTTATTGATCCATTGGGACATATGTACTGTTAAATGCAACCTAATATGTAATTAGGTGAGGTCAAAGGTGTGGCTGATTGTAGTCCATTCAGGTGTGTTGTCCAAAACATCATTGTTTCCTGGCATCAAGATGGGTGTGAACAAGATGAAACAGCAATCCAACTCACAACTGAAGCCTGGTCCCGCTATAAATTAGGGTACACTTCATAGATGAGGGACTTCAGTTGGATACAGAACTAGCTCGAAGGTAGAAGACAAAGGATGGTGGTGGAGCGTTGCTTTTCAGACTGGAGGCCTGTGACCAGCAGTGTGCCACAAGGATTGGTGCTGGGTCCACTGCTTTACGTCATTTCTATAAATGAACTGGAAGGGAACATTGGAGGTATGGTTAGTAAGTTTGCAGATGACATCAAAATTGGAGGTGTAGTGGTCAGCCAAGAAGGTTACCTCAGAGTACAATGGGATCTTGATCAGATGGGCCAATAGGCCAAAGATTGGCAGATGGAGTTTAATTTAGATAAACGTGAGGTGCTGCATTTTGGAAAAGCAAATCAGGGCAGGACCTGTACATTTAATGGTACAAAGAGACTGTGAATTGCAGGTTCATGGTTCTTTGAAAGTGGAGTCACAGGTAGATAGGATAGTGAAGGGGGTGTTTGGTATGCTTGCCTTTACTGGCTAGCGCATTGAGTATATGAGTTGGGAGGTCTTTTTTCATTGGAACAAAGAAGGATGAGAGGTGATTTGCTAGAGGTGTATAAGGCATTGAGAGGCATAGATAGAGTGGATAGCCAGAGACTCTTTCCCAGGGCGGAAATGGCTATCACGAGGGGGGCATAATTTGAAGATGATTAGAGGAAGGTTTAGAGGAGATGTCAGAGATAGGTTCTTTACACAGTGGTGGGTGTGTGGAATGCACTGCCAGCAGTGGTACTACAGTCAGATACATTAGGGACATTTAAATGACTCTTGGATAGGCACTTAGATGATAGTAAAACGAAGGGTATGTAAGTTTGATCTTAGAGTAGGATAAAAGGTCAGCACAACATCGAGGGCCGAAGGGCCTGCATTGTTCTATGTTGCAGCGGTACAGAACATTGGTTCGGCCACTTATGAAATACTGCGTTCAATTCTGGCTCCTTGTTATGGGAAGGATGTTGTGCAACCTAAAAAGGTTCATAAAAGATTTACAAGGATGTTGTCAGATTTGGAGGGTTTGAACTAAAGAGAGAGGCTGAATAGACTAGGACTATTTTCCCTGGAGCATCAGAGGTTGACGGGAAAAAGTGAGGTCTGCAGATGCTGGAGATCAAAGTTGAAACTTTATTGCTGGAACAGCACAGCAGGTCAGGCAGCATCCAGGGAACAGGAGATTCGACGTTTCGGGCACAGGCCTTCCTGAGGAAGGGCCTGTGCCCGAAACGTCGAATCTCCTGTTCCCTGGATGCTGCCTGACCTGCTGTGCTGTTCCAGCAATAAAGTTTCAACATCAGAGGTTGACGGTGACCTTATGGAGATTTTTAAAACCATGAAGGGCATGGACAGGGTAAACAGCCAAGATCTTTTCCCTGGGGTGGGGGAGTCCAAAACTAGGGGGTATAGGTTTAAGGTGCGAAGGGAAACATTTCAAAGGACCTACGGGGCAACTTTTTCATGGAAAGGGTACTGTATGTGTGTGTGGAATGAGCTGTCAGATGAAGCGGTGAAGGCTGCTACAATTACAACATTTAAAAAGCATCTGGATGGGTATCTGAATAGGGAGGATTTAGAGTTATATGGGACTAAAATGATTTAGGATATCTGGTTGCCATGGACGAGTTGGACCGAAGGGTCTGTTTTTGTGCTGTATATCTGTATGACTCTATTGAGACAGGCCGCAGATCGCTCAGAACAAAGGGAAACAGGCATTCTTTTAAATGAACGACAAAATATTGCCAGGTAGTCCACGAAGGCAAGTGACATGTTGTACTGTTTAGAGGTGACATATTAGTGAGATTGCATGTGGAGTGTCCATGTACTTTTGGTCTCCTTATTTATGGTGGCATGATTTGGTTTGGTGGGTGGGACATTTCCCCCCAGCAATGGAGGTGGATCAGAGAACTTTCACTAGGATGACTCCTAGGGTAAAGGGGTTGTTGTTAGCTCATTGGAATTTAAGAGGCATGAGAGGAGATGTAATTGAAAATACATGATTCTGAGGTGGCTTGTAGATTAGATTACGAGAGAATGTACTACTTGTAGGGAAGTATAGAAGTAGGCCTCATAGTTTCATTGAGCCACCATACAATAGGAAGGGTGTGGTTGCACTGGAGGAGGTGCAGACAAGATTCAGCAAGGGTTTGAGCATTTTTGCAGCGAAGGGAGGCTGGATAGGCTTGGGTTGTTTTCTGTAAAGCTGAGAAGGCAGGAGGAGTGGGGTTCCTGATTGAGGTAATAAGATTATGAAATATATGGACAGGGTGGATAGGAAGCAGCTGTTCCTCTTAATTGAAAAGTCAATAACGAAAAGGCATAATATTAAAGAGAAGGGAAGGAGAATTTGAGGAAACTTCTTTTCACTCAGAGGGTGGCAGGAATCCAGAACACACTGCCTCAGAGGGTAATAGAGGCAGGAAACCTCACATTTTAAAAGTATGTGGATGAGCACTTGAAATGTCATAACCATGTACAAAATATTTAGTTCCTCTGCTGGCAAAGGTTGAATATGAAATGATACTGAATATACACAAACATTCAGTTATAGCATACATCATAAAATCCAGTTAAGAGTCGAAGAGTGTGGTGTTGGGAAAGCACAGCCGGTCAGGCAACATCCGCGGAGCAGGAGAATTGATGTTTCAAGCATAAACTCTTCATCAGCTTTCCCAGCACCACAATCTTCGACTCTGATATCAAGCATCTGCAGTCCCTACTTTCTCCTATAAAATCTAGTTAAGCCAAGTTATTAATGACCAGTGTTTGTACTCCACAGGTGATCAACATGATTAAGTTGAGTGGCGCTGAAGTCTGTAAAAAATAATGGCAGTGTACAAAAGCAGAATGTGATCCCAACAATACTGAGATTTGAGGGTTTAGCTGGTACAATGCTTAGTTTTGTGTAGCTTAAGTTTGTACCTTCAATCAACTACCTTGAAGTTTCCTGCCATTTCCATTAAGTTGCAACCTTCAAAGTATTAGTGGTTAAAATTAGATTGAATTACGTCTCAGTCAGACATGTAATTACCCTGATCATAAAATGCCCACTTGCTATGTTCCAATTTTGGGCACCACTGCTGTAGCTAGAATACCAGACTCAAGTGATCACCAGGTGCTGATCTTAGTTGGAAAATCCCCAGGGCTGGGGTTCCCTTCCTCCCTTCCAGACAAGAATCTTTTCAACTTACTGTTTTCTCATTCTCAGAGGGCAGTTCAAAGACGCACCGCAGCTTGGAATCCATTAAATCATCGGGCTTTGCCTCTTTCCACTGGAAACAATCAATAAACAGGTTAAGCATTTAATCACTGACAACCCCTTGTAAACCTAATAGAGGAGCAAAAGATCATTTCACACTCAGGTGGTCTGTTACACCAGGAATTGGAATATGTGGAAGATCTCAGATAGTTCACTGAGGCAGACAGTGGGAGCCCAATTTGATGATCCAACAGATGGCATTGGTCAACATCCAGTTTCATTTGTATACAACTACTTATGACTCAGCTCGCAAGCTCAAACAGGAGGTGAGCCAGTAGGAGCACATCGAATAAGATTGAATTTTACACAAACTATACCAAAGAGGTTCAAATTCAGACATAGATTGCAATACATCAAACTCAGAAACACAACAGTCAGTGAGTTTGTCACTACTAATATTTCGTGGCACTGATTGCCAGTCTTAAATTTTATGTGTAAGCACTGTGTGTAATGTGATGGTGGGAATGATGACTGGGGACAACAACTGAGTGTAGGGTAGGGGTAAATGAGTGAAGAAAGAATAATGGATTTTGGGAGCAGCAGAGAGATCAACAGACCCAGGGAGAGTATGTGTGGGGGTGCGGATGTGCTTTTTTTTGGGGGGGGGGGGGAGGCATTGAGCATGAGTTGTGTGCTCGAGCACGGGTGGAGTGTGCGGTGTGCGTGCACCCAGAATGTGTGTGTGTGGGGGGTATGAGAGTCGAGAGTGTGGTGCTGGAAAAGCACAGCAGGTCAGGCAGCGTCCAAGGAGCAGGAGAATCGACGTTTCAGGCATAAGCCCTTCATCAGGAATGAGAATGAAGGGCTTATATACCCAAAACGTCGATTCTCCTGCTTTTCGGATGCTGCCTTACCTGCAGTACTTTTCCAGCATCACACACTCAACTCTGATCTCCAGCATCTGCTGCCATCACTTTCTTCTGGTATGAGCGCGCGCGTGCGAGGTGCAAGAGCATGTGCATGGTGTGTGCATGTTGAGACAGAGGTGGTTGCAGAGGGACAGAAAAGATTCAGAAGAAAATGGAGGGTGTGGTAAGAAGCAATATTGGAGTTTACCTATTTTAATTCTGCACTTTAGGAATGAGTGGTATTGGTGTTATGAGCACAAATTTATTTAAATTACCATCATCAGTAGAATGACTTTGCAGTATGCTGTTGTCATCTGCTTCTACTGACTATCTGAGGCAGAAAGGCTAAATTAAATATGATTTTCCTGTCCAACCTGCTTTATGGACATTAGTAGCAGCCTTGAATGAGCACTTTCCACTGTTACTGGATATCTAAATATAGCCTTGTAATTAGTGATCTCCATTTCAGACAGAAAACCATTTTAACAGGCAGCAAAAGAGGAGGATTCTGGGTAATTCAAGATGGAGGTCAGGAAAATTTGTGGCTGTATGAGTTGCTCCTTTTTTGAGGTATTTTAGGTGTTGGAGGTGATTTCCTCGAATTCCAGGAGCAGCAATTGCTGTTTTATATGCTGTTGCGTTGTCTTGGAACTTTGGAGAAAAAAGTCAAAATAAGGGCACTTTTAAAAGGGAGGAGGACAGACAAAAGGCAGCACAGGGATGGTAAAGGAAAGAGAGAGAAACCTACACTGCTAACTGACATAACAGTGAACCTGCGCAATTACTGCCTTTGCTGTTTGAATTCATATATCTCTGGACATCGGAGTGCGTCTAGGAAAACTTAAACAGCAAAATTCACAACTGATCTTGGAGGAACCTGTTTCCCAGAAGTCACAGCACAGAAACAATAATTTTAAGTGTAGCCTTGCTGTAAATCTACAATGGCGATTAGAGTGGGTTCTTTCCTGATTATATGTTTTATTAAGATCTGTCTCCTGACTAAATTTTAAAAATATAAGCGATAAGTATGAAGTTAGCCTGGAGCAGTGTTTGTTTAGAGCAGTAAGACAGTGCTATTTTCTGGGTCTGTAGATTGTGAAGGAGCAAAAATGGCCTTTAATAGAGTGATATGCTCTTCCTGTTGGATGTTGGAGTTTGGAGAGAGTTTACGTGTTACTGAGGATTATATCTGCAATAAATGTCTTTGGTTGCGAATCCTACATCTCTATGACTCTATCAGACTGAATGGATCAGTTGGAGTGACCATTGGAGGCAATGAGGAACTTAGAGAGCAAGGGGGTGTGACGGATGGCAGTTATAGGAAGGTAGAAAAGCCACAGATACAGTCAGACAGATGGGTTAACTCCAAGAAAGGTAGGCAGGTAGTGCAGGAGTCTTCTGTGGCTATCCCCATTTCAAACAAGAATGCTGTTTTGGAAAATGTAGGGAGTGATGGATTCTCAGGGAAAGGTAGCACAAACAGCCAAATTTCTGGTATCAAGACAGGCTCTAATGAGGGGTACATCGGGTTCCAAGCAATCGATTGTGTTAGGGGACTCTCTAGTCAGGCACAGACAGACGTTTCTGCAGCCAGCAGTGAAAAATCAGAATGGTGTGTTGCCTCCCTGGTGTCAGGATCAAGAATGTCTCTGAGAGGGTGCAGACTGTTCTCAAAGGGGAGAGGGATCAACTCGAAGTAATTGAACACATTTGAACAAACCATATAGGAAGGTAAAAGAATGAGGTTCTGAAGGGACAATATAGAAAGTTATGCAAAAATTTAAAAATGAGGTCCTCATGAGTAGTAATATCTGGATTATTCCCAGTGCTATGAGCTAGTGAGGGCAGGAATAGGATGATAGAGTAGATGAATGCATGGCTGAGGAGCTGGTGTATGGGAGAAGGATTCACATTTTTGGATCATTGGAATCTCTTCTGGGGTAGAAGTGACCTGTACAAGAAAGATGGATTGCACCCGAATTGGACGGGGATTAATATACTGTTATTTGGGTGGAACTGAGAAATACGAAAGGGATGATTACCTTATTTGGATTGTATTATAGACCCCCTAACAGTCATTGGGAAATTGAGAAACAAATTTGTAAGGAGATTTCAGTTATCTGTAAGAATAATAGGGTGGTTATGGTAGTGGATTTTAACTTTCCAAACATACATTGGGACTGCCATGGTGTTAAGGGTTTCAATGGAGAAGAATTTGTTAAGTGTGTACAGGTAGACAACCCTTTAGCTGAAATCCTGAAAAGCTCCTAAGTCCGAAGGTTTTTTGTGTAATTTTTTTTCTCATCAACTAGGTTGTTCAGCGAGCAAACAGTTAAGCCAAGTCCACACCCACTTGATGCATGTCACCAGATGCGACAATGGGGGGGGGGGCAGCACTGGCAGGCCTCAATTCTCTCTACAGGCCCATTTTATTCACAGTAAGTCTATTCTTCGGAAAGATTTCACCATCAAACTGCCACTTATTCTGAAATTCGCAAAATTCTGAATTCCGAAAACCAGCTTGTCCGGAGCATTTCGGATAAGGGATTGTGCACCTGTACAAGAAGATTTTCTGATTCAGTATATGGATGTATCTACTAGAGAAGGTGCAAAACTTGACCTACTCTTGGGAAATAAGACAGGGCAGGTAACGGAGGTGTCCGTGGGGGAGCACTTTGGGGCCAACAACCGTAATTCTATTAGTTTTAAAATAGTGATGGAAAATGATAGACCAGAACTAAAAGTTGAAGTTCTAAATTGGAGAAAGGCCAATTTTGACGGTATTAGGCAAGAACTTTCAAAAGCTGATTGGGGGCAGATGTTCACAGGTAAAGGGTTGGCTGGAAACTGGAAAGCCTTCAGAAATTAGATAACGAGAATCCAGAGACAGTATGTTCCTATTAGGGTGAAAGGAAAGGCTGGTAGGTATAGGAAATACTGGATGTCTAGAGAAATTGAGGGAGCGGTTAAGCAAAAGGAAGCATATGTCAGGTATAGACAGGAGAGATCAAATGAATCCTTAGAAGAGTATAAAGGCATATACTTAAGAGGGAAATTAGGAGGGCAAAAAGGCGACATGAGATAGCTTTGGCAAATAATGTATTTGTAAAATCCTTTTGGATTTTCCTTAACACTAAGGACAAAAGGGTAACTTGGGTAAGAAGAGGGCCCCTCAAAAGATCGGCAAGGCAGCCTCTGTAGAACAGCTGCAGATGTGGGAGATACTTAATGACTATTTTGCATTAGTGTTTACTGTGGAGAAGGACATGGAAGATATAGAATGTAAGGAAATAGATGGTGACATCTTGAAAAATGTCCATATTACAGAGGAGGAAGTGCTGGATGTCTTGCAACGCATAAAATGTGGAAAAATGCCCAGGACCTGATCAGGTGTACCCTTGAACTCTGTGGGAAGCTAGGGAAGTGATTGCTGGGCCCCTAGCTGAGATATCTATGTCACTGATAGTCACAGATGAGGTGCCGGAAGACCGGAGGTTGGCATACATGGTGCCACTGTTTAAGAAAGGTGGCAAGGATAAGCCGGGAAACTATAGGCCAGGGAGCCTGACGTCGGTGAAGGGCAAGTTGTTGGAGGGAATCCGCAGGGACAGGATGTACATGTATTTGGAAAGACAACAACTGATTAGCGATAGTCAACATGGCTTTGTGTGTGGGAAATTACATCTCACAAACTTGATTGAGTTTTTTGAAGAAATAACCAAGAGGATTGATGAGGGCAGAGCGGTGGACGTGATCTATATGGACTTCAGTAAGGCATTAGACAAGGTTCCCCATGGGAGACTGGTTAGCAAGGTTAGATCTCATAGGTAGAAGACAGAGGGTGGTGGTGGAGGGTTACTTTTCAGATTGGAGGCCTGTGACCAGTGGAGTGCCACAAGGATCAGTGCTAGGTCCACTACTTTTTGTCATTTATATAAACAATTTGGATGTGAACATGTGAGGTATAGATAGTAAGTTTGCAGATGACACCAAAATTGGAGGTGTAGTGGACAGCAAAGGTTAACTCAGATCTTGATCAGATGGGCCAATGGGATGAGGAGTGGCAGGTGGAGTTTAATTTAGATAATTGCGAGATGCTGCATTTTGGAAAAGCAAATCTTAGCAGGGCTTATACACTTAATGTTAAGGTCCTAAGGAGTGTTGCTGAACAAAGAGACCTTGGAGAGCAGGTTCACAGCTCCTTGAAAGTGGAGTGGCAGGTAGATAGGATAGTGAAGAAGGCGTTTGGTATGCTTTCTTTTATTGATCAGAGTCATGAGTACAGGAGTTGGGAGCTCATGTTGCGGCTGTACAGGACATTGGTTAGGCCACGTTTGGAATATTGCGTGCAATTCTGGTCTCCTTCCTATCGGAAGATGCTGTGAAACTTGAAAAGGTTCAGAAAAGAATAACAAAGATGTTGCCAGGGTTGGAGAATTTGAGCTATAGGGACAGAGAGGCTGAATAGGCTGGGACTGTTCTCTCTGGAGCATTGGAGGTTGAGGAGTGAACTTAGAGGTTTATAAAATCATGAGGGGCATGAACAGCGTAAATAGACGAAGTCTTTTTCCTGGGATGGTCGAAGTCCAGAACTGGAGGGCATAGGTTTATGGTGAGAGGGGCAAGTTTTAAAAGGGACCTAAGGGGCAACTTTTTCACACAGAGGGTGGTGCATGTATGGAATGAGTTGACAGATGAAATGGTGGAGGCTGGTACAATTGTAACATTTAAAAGGCATCTGGATGGGTATATGAATAGGAAGGGTTTAGAGGGATATGGGCTGGCAAATGGGTCCAGATGAGGTTAGCATATTTGGTCGGCATGGATGAGATGGACCGAAGGGTCTGTTTCCGTGCTGTACATCTCCATTACTCTAAATGCAGTTATTTAATGTTAGATTTATGACCTCATGACTGACATTAACAATTTTCCACTCTGCACAATTTCCTTACCAAATGATCTATCTCTTCATTGTGCTCTTAAAGAGCCATAGTTCCTCCAGCTTAGTAACAACCAAAGCATTCGGAATATATGGCTTCTAACTCTGTTCTTAAGCATAATATATCTTCGGCAAATCTTCATCGCTATATGATAAATAGCACCTAGTCAACAGGATTTCTAATTTTGGGGAAAAACACAGTCTTAAATGCATATTCAAAATTTGGAATGTCTGTTTCCCTTCCCATGCAGTGGGTTTGTAGCAATATCTGCCACAGAGATAAGAGAATCTAAAAGAAATTAGCTCATATTTGCACCATAAAATCATGAATTAGGGGTCTGGAGCTTGTACAGACCCAGTCAGAAACATCCTTTCTGCAACCACCCTGTGCTTGCTTTAAAGAATCAGTTCTCATTATTCTAAAGTTTAGGAAATAGATTGGTTGTATCAACTGCAAGATTATAATAACGTATTCTACAAATGGAAGTGGGAGGTTACAATGGGACAGGGCCAATCTAAGCAGATGGGCAAAATTTTGACAGTTTTAGTTTAATACTGGAATGTGTGAACCAACTCACTTTGGATCCCAGAAAAGACAAATCAGAATGACAAGTGCCTTGGACCTGCTGAGGAAGATATTTTTGTGTTTGTGCAGACAATAATGGAAGACTGGCGCAGGTGCAAAACAAAACCTAATCAAAATAGTTAATACTGTTGGCTCTTATCTCAAGAGAACAGGAATAAGCTGTAAAGAACACTGGTTAGTCCCAAATGAAGCACTATGTTCAGTTCTGCCAGTTTATGCTTGAGCAAGACACACTAGCTTTGGAGGGTACGAAGCCCAGAAACATCCAAATGATATCAGGACTAATGGGGGTCGGTTAACTCAGTTGGCTGGATTGCTTCTTTGTGATGCTAGCAGTGCAGGTTAAATTCCCAAACCAAAGCTGAGGTTACAATAAAGGACCCACCTTCTCAACCTCACCTGAGGTTTGGTGACCCTCAGGTTAAACTCACCACCAGTCGTCTCCCTCTAATGAGAGAGTAGAGTAGCCGTGTGATCTTCTGGGACAGTGGTGACTTTCTTACTTTACTAGGACTGAAATGCTAAAGCACGCAGACAGGTTGCATAAAATTGGCTTACGTTCTTTGGAAGTTAGAAGATCAAAGGGTGGACTACCCTGATGTGTTCAAAATACACTAAGTATCATTAGGAAAGGTACACAATCCTGAATAATAAAGTATGGTGTGAACACGTGAGCAAGGACATTCGGAAATCAGATAATTTGGAAGGATAAATCAGGGTAGGACTAAAACACTTGAGGTAAGGTTCTGAAGAGTGTTGCCAAATAAAGAGACCGTTGAGTGCAGGTTTATAGTTCCTTGAAAGTGCAGTCGCAGGTAGACAGGATAATGAAGAAGGCATTTCTTGTACCTGTCTTTATTGGTCAGTATAATGAGTATAAGAGTTGGGAGGTCATATTGCGGCTGTACAGGGCATTGGTTAGGCCACTTTTGGAATACTGTGATCAGTTCTGGTCTCTCTGCTATAGGAAAGATGTTAAACTTGAAAGGGTTCTGAAAAGATTTACGTGGATAATGCCACGGTTGGAGGGCTTAAACCATAGGTACAGGCTGAATAGGCTGGGGCTATTTTCCCTGGAGCATTGGAAGCTGAGGGGTGACCTTATAAGAGGTTTATATAATCATGAGGGGCATAGATAGGATGAACAGCCATAATCAGATAACAGTGGTTAGCACTGCTGCCTCACAGCGCCAGAGACCCGGGTTCAATTCCCGCCTCTGGCGACTCTCTGTGTGGAGTTTGCACATTCTCCCCGTGTCTGCGTGGGTTTCCTCCGGGTGCTCCGGTTTCCTCCCACAATCCAAAAATGTGCAGGTTAGGTGAATTGGCCATGCTAAATTGCCTGTAGTGTTAGGTGAAGAGGTAAATGTAGGGGAATGGGTCTGGATGAGTTGTGCTTCGGTGGGTCGGTGTGGACTTGTTGGGCCAAAGGGCCTGTTTCCACACTGTAAGTAATCTAATCTAATCTAATCTTATCTAATCTAATCTTTTCCCCAGGATAGGGGAGTCCCAAAGCTAGCAGGCACAGGTTTAAGTTAAGAGGGAAAAGATTTAAAAGGGGCAACTTAATGACACAGAGGGTGGTGCATGTATGGAATGAACTGCCAGAGGAACAACTACAACAGTTAAAAGGCATCTGGATTGGTATTTGAATAGGAATGGTTTAGAGGGATATGGGCCAAAGGCTAGCAAATAGGACTAGACTAATTTAGGACATCTGGTTGGCACGGAGCAGTTGGACCAAAGGGTCTGTTTCCATGCTATACATCTCCATGACTCTGACTACTGCAAAGAATAATGCAAATGCAGAATTCTCTCCCTGAGAGGCTCAGGATCACTTGACATTTTCATGACAGAAACACTCATATAGTACATTAAATGAAATCTAAATACATATTGTAGTAAAAAAAGCTGGTACGTACTACTGCTTCCATATCCTGGCAGTCTGCTGGAGCAACCATGGACTGAACCATAAATTTGTGCTTGCTTTTCTCATTGGGGTCATAGTCAAATGGCTGTAGCATCACTGTGAAAAGAAAAAAAGAACACGGTGGATGAGAAGAAAGGTGTGCGCTGCTCCAATTACTGTCTTCCTCTCTCTACTGAGCACGAGCTACTCCACAATATCTACCCAGTTAGCAGCAAGTTGACATTGCATACAAATATGATGCATATATATATATATATATATATATATATATTCTGGCCACTTTCTATTTTTGTGGGCTGTAGAGGGATAATGTTAAACCACTCTCAAAAGTAAACCAAACTTTAAGCTGCAATACTTTGACTAGCTAAACATCTATGAAAAACACCATGGCAGTAGTAAAAACAAAAATGTGCATTCCCAGAGATTCTGAACAAATAACCTTTCAAAATAAAAGTTAAGGATAGACAGTAAACCAAAACATGTTAGCAGCTAGTTGGTAACTTGATTGCTGCAATTGAACACAGGAATCCCACTCAGTTCCACTGCAGCCTTCTGACACTATACCTTCGCATCTATAAGGCGAGAGACAAAGAAGTCATCTAACATTCTAAGTGTCAATACCTGTTGAAACTTACATTCAATTCTCTTCTCAGTATGAAATGGAGTATCCAGACAGTGACTGTGGGTTCATGCAAGATAAATCACTGTCACAGACAAATGTTATGCTACTAGTTTATCAATCAATTATTAGCCCAAATACCTTTCCTGACGGTACGACATTGATTGGGAATGATTTATTTTCCATTAGCCTCTTGCTTTTTCAGGGACAACTCCTATTCACTCAGGGAAATACGCAGTGTAATCATTGTGTGTGTTATTCAGTATAGGATAGGAATGCAAAACAGAGATGTGACCATGTGCTTTCAACAAGAACATTCTGCGGTCTGCTCAGGGGAAGGAACTTGGAACCACAACTTGAACTTTGCACTGTAACATAAATAATGTTTTTCATCAATCCCATCAAGTGGCAAATTTAGAGGCACCAAGATGAAAGGTGGAACATCAGAACAATGTGCGGTCTCAACTCAATGGAGATGCTGGAGTAAAATCATACTTACTGTGTCACCTACGTCTTGCAGTCCATTTAGAGATTTAACAAAAGTAAGTTTCATTTAATGCTGGGAGGGATAACTGAAGCCTAGAGCATGTGGTACCTGGTGATGTAGGATATTTTCAAGGCTTGAAATGTCTCAGATGTCTACATATGCAGAAGGATTCCTTCTCAGCTGAACATTTTAGAGTCTGAGGGTGCTTTGGAGACACTTGCCAGCATCAGCAAAGCCAGTTCATGAAGAAAGAAGAGAAAGGAAAGATAAATTCATCATAGTCCCAGAGGACTGCTCTCTCGTTGAAGAGAGATCCGGATGGTGGTTTAACTTTAGGGTCACCACGCCTCAGGCACCAGGTATGGTTGAGAACACAGGGCCTTTATGATTGACAGTCAGTCAGTTTGGGAATTGAAACTGCAACTGCTGGCATCACTCTGCAGCAAAACCAGCTGTCAAGCCAACTGAGCTAACCAACACTAGAAGCGCAAAGAGAAAACAATGTTTGGCTTCTGCAAATGCTTGAACACCTTGAATACCAAAGATGTGTGGCAATGACAATCATCTTGCAGAAGCTATTGTAAACTGCAGTGCAGATTTGAGATAAGGGGTCCATAACTAGGCACTGCTAAGGAATTCTGGATTAGTGGTGCTGGAAGAGCACAGCAGTTCAGGCAGCATCCGAGGAGCAGCAAAATCGACGTTTTGGGCAAAAGCCCTTCATCAGGAATAAAGGCAGAGAGCCTGAAGGGTGGAGAGATAAGCTAGAGGAGGGTGGGGGTGGGGAGAAAGTAGCATAGAGTACAATAGGTGAGTGGGGGAGGAGATGAAGGTGATAGGTCAGGGAGGAGGGTGGAGTGGATAGGTGGAAAAGAAGATAGGTAGGTAGGACAAGTCATGGGGACAGTGCTGAGCTGGAAGTTTGGAACTAGGGTGAGGCAGGGAGGGCCGCAGATCCTCCAATAATGTTAGGAGGCTGCTTAATGCAATTCAAGCATGTCAACAACAGTCAATACAGAGATTGGTGATTTCTCTAGATGCAGAGAAGGCACTTGACCGAGTTGAGTGGCTATACCTTTTCTATGCTCATTTTATTTTTAATCAAATCCAGCAGTTTCGGTGCCTCGCCTGACACAATGCATCATCTCGTTTGGCATCTTTTCAGGGCACAAGATCAATTTTGCAAAATCAGAGGCCATGCCACTGGGTGGTCTTACGAAGATGCTAGGTCTGGAGGGCGAATCTCGATTCTGGTCACAGGAGAGTTTTATGTATTTGGGCATTTTCATCACTCCAGTTCTTGATCAGTTATTTAAAGCTAATTTTGTTCAATTATTCAACAAAATCAAATAAGACCTTCAAAGATGGGAGGTGCTTCCGGTCTCATGGTTAGGTCGGACAGCTCTTATTAAGATGAATATTCTCTCCTGTTTGTTATACCCCATACGAATGATCCCCCTAATTTTCGATAAGCAAATGTTCAGGAGACTGAACGGCTGGTTCAGCTCTTTTATTTGGCATCATAAGCGGCCCCTTATTAAATTAGCTAAACTGCAATTTCCTCACAGACTAGGGGGAGTAATCTCCCAGACATTAAAACCTATCAAACAAGCTCGCTTTTATCTTACATGAGTGATTGGGCTTGTGGGAACCCTCTTTCAATATTGTTAGATATCGAAACCTCTCAGGTAAAGTGCCCTCTTACTAGCTTCCTGTTTTTAGACAATATTAAGGAATATTGCCATAACTCAATAGTTATCAATACTGTCAAAGCATGGAGGGCAATTCAGCAGAGAGAAGGCAATATTGGCAAAACATCTTTTCTTACACCTATAGTGGGTATGCCGGGTTTTCTTTTTTTTAGAATTCAGAGTGTGGAAACAGGCCCTTCAGCCCAACAAGTAAATGTAGGGGTATGGGTGGGTTGCACTTCGGCGGGTCAGTGTGGACTTGTTGGGCCGAAGGGCCTGTTTCCACACTGTAAGTAATCTAATCTAAGTCCACACTGCCCCTTCAAAGAGTATCCCTCCCAGAACCATTACTCTGCATTTCCCCTGACGAATGCACCTAACCTATACATCCCTGAACACTACGGACAATTTAGCATGGCCAATTGACCTAAACTGCACATCTTTTAACCGTGGGAGGAAACTGGAGCACCAGAAGGGAACCTATGCAGACTCAGGCAGAATGTGCAAACTCCACACAGACAGTTGCCCGAGGCTGGAATCAAACCCGTGTCCATGGCACTGTGAAGCAGCTGTGCTAATCACTGAGCCACTGTGCCTCCCTAAAACCAGGGATGATGGATTCAGAATTCAAACATTGGGCAACTAAGGGTGTTGCATGGCTGATTTAATTGAGGGAGACACAATGGTGTCTTTTGCTCAGTTAGCACGGAAATACAAGCTCTTTTGTTTTTTTCAAGCTAGTGATTTTATTCAAAAAAAGACTACACTTTTGACTGATCCCTACAAATCCAACCTAAAGAGAAGGGTGCTCAGTGCTAAGAGTACACTTTTTGACAGCACTTTATATCATCAATTGGGGGGGGGGGGGGGGGGGGCGCGCACCCCCTCAGTTGAGTTCAATCAGCTTTGCAGGTGTAGGAGAGAGCACTAAGCATTGAGGTCTCCTCAGAGGCATGGGAAGATATTTGGGAAAATGCAAGAAAGATATCAATTCGCAATAGGACCCATGCTTTACAGTTGAAGATTCTCCAGAGGTCCACTTGGCTCCGGATCATTTGTCAAAATTTAAACAAAGGTAATTTCAGCATGCCCCAAGTGTAAAGTTAGTACGGGCATTCGTACCTATTGTCTCTGGTCCTGTGGCAGGCTTCAAACATACTGGAGCGCTGTGGTGACTGCAATGAGGAGGATTTTGGGTGTCAGGGTGGAGAAGGACCCGATCTCTCCTCTTCTTGGCCTGCCCAATTAATTCCCTGTAGATCCGCATAAGAGAAACCTTCTCAACATTCTCACTTTCTGCGCCAGAAAATCTTGTTAGGTTGGGTATCCTAAAATCCCCTGGGCCTGTCGGGTTGGCATAAGATTGTTATGGAGCATATCCCCTTGGATTTTCTTACAAGTATGGTGCACCATAAAACTGAGAATTTCTAAAAGACATTGTGGCCCTTTTTTGAACTACCTGGACACAGATTTATCTGCCACACTAATAAGGGCTTTTATATAGCTGTAACAATTGTGCTTTATGAGTCCAATATTCAGAGAGGGGGAACTGCGAATATATGAATATGTGAAACTTAATGCTCTCAATATCTGTATTTGAGAGTTTTGTTGAGCTATCTTTCTTTTTAGTTTGTTGGTAGTTATTATTTATTGGTTAAGTAATTAGTTGGGGCTTTAAAAAACTTGTTGGGCCGAAGGACCTGTTTCCACTCTGTAAATAATTTAATTTAATCTAATCTAATCCAGATATTATTTACCCTAGAGTACCTCCTTTTTAAATTCCTGCCTAACTTCCTATATTCTCCCTTCAGAATCTCATCCTTTTCCCTTTCCATGTCGTTAGTTCCAATGATGGGAATATTGGACCAAGTACCGATCAGTGAGGAGGGGAACCAACCTCCTTATTAGGAATGCTGACAACTTGCTCTTGGCCTCTGCAAGACAGAACATGTTGGTGCCTTATTCTAACCAGCCATGTACGTAACTCTCAACTTTATTCAATCTGTGCCAGTTTGCTTGAGGTTCAGTTTGCAATCCTGAAGTTACTTTCTAATTTAGCTCCTAACTGTGTAGGTTGTTTGAGCAGAACCTCCTTTCTAGTCCGATCAATGTTTTTAGTACTAACATGGATAATAACAACTGGATTTCTCCCCTCCAACTCCCACCTCAATGCCCAAGATGTCTTCAGACCTGGCACCATGCAGGCAACAGAGTCTTTGGCATGTGCGCGCGCACACACACACCCCTCCACCTAAGTGGGGAGGTGGTGTATATTGGTACAGTCATCCCTCGCTTTTTGAACATTCACTTTACGTCAATTCGCTTTTATGAAAGTTCCACTTTAGTGCCTGTTTTTGCTAACAGGAAGAGAATTTTTGCTTTTATGAAAAGGCACGTGCAGCTAGAATGGTGCCGCCAAGCACCTTCCCCAGGAACTACACCCAGCAACTCAGCATCAATCTGCCATAGTTTTGAACTGTGTCTGTGAGCTTCTGTGCTTTTTCTTGATTTATTTTGTGCATCCATTAGCAAGATATACCCTAAGGTATCCTGTATCTCCCACCACCCCAACCTCTGACAGCCTTTACTAAATGCTAGCATGAGTTTAGGTTTTACGTGTTATTTGGTATGATTTGTTAGGTTTTTTTTGGGTCTAGGAACCCTCAAAATTCTTTCCATATAAATTAATAGTAATTACTTCTTTGCTTATGTCATTTCAGCTTACGAACGGTTTCATGGGAACGCTCTACTTTCAGATATAATGGGACACCTGTAATGACACTGATCGAGTAATCCAGAAACCCAGGTGATAGACTACAAAGTAGGGATAATGGGTAGGTACCCAAATTGACAGGATGTGACCAGTGGTGTCCCACAAGTATCTGAATTAGGCCATCCGCTAGTCACAGAATGTATTAACGACTTGGATAACGGCACAGCAAGACAGCATTGTTGACAATGTAGATGATAGCATAAATTTACAAAGGGAAATTGACAGACTAAGTGAATGAGGAGAAAGTGAGGTCTGCAGATGCTGGAGATCAGAGCTGAAAATGTGTTGCTGGAACAGCGCAGCAGGTCAGGCAGCATCCAGGGAACAGGAGAATCGACGTTTCGGGCATAAGCCCTTCTTCAGGAATGAGGAAAGTGTGTCCAGCAGGCTAAGATAAAAGGTAGGGAAGGAGGGACTTGGGGGAGGGGCGTTGGAAATGCGATAGGTGGAAAGAGGTCAAGGTGAGGGCGATAGGTCAGACTGGGGTGGGGGCAGAGAGGTCAGGAAGAAGATTGCAGGTTAGGAAGGCGGTGCTGAATTCGAATGATTGGACTGAGACAAGGTGGGGGAGGGGAAATGAGGAAACTGGTGAAAACCAAGTTCATCCCTTGTGGTTGGAGGGTTCCTAGGCGGAAGATGAGGCGCTCTTCCTCCAACCGTCATGTTGTTGTGGTCTGGTGATGGAGGAGTCCAAAGACCTGCATATCCTTGGTGGAGTGGGAGGGGGAGTTGAAGTGTTGAGCCACAGGGTGGTTGGGTTGGTTGGTCCGGGTGTCCCAGAGGTGTTCTCTGAAACACTCCGCAAGTAGGCGGCCTGTCTCCCCAATATAGAGGAGGCCACATCGGGTGCAGAGGATGCAATAGATGATGTGTGTGGAGGTGCAGTTGAATTTGTGGCGGATATGGAAGTTTCCTTTGGGGCTATGGAGGGAGGTGAGGGGGGAGGTGTGGGCGCAAGTCTTGCACCTCCTGCGGTTGCAGGGGAAGGTGCCGGGAGTGGAGGTTGGGTTGGTGGGGGGGGGGGGGGTGTGGATCTGACGAGGGAGTAAAGAAGTAAAGGTGTTTGGAATTCTCTTCCACTATGGCAGCGGATGTTGGATTAGCTGTCAATTTTTAATCTGAGATAGATACATTTTTGTGAAGCACAGGTCTTGAGGCATATGGGCTAAAGTCAGGTATATGGAGTTAGGCAAGCGATCACACTGAGTGATGTCACTGAATGGTGGAACAGGCTCCAGGGGCTGAATGGCCTACTCCTGTTCCTATTTTAATGTTCTGGGAACCACAGCAAATGGTGAAATTTTAATTTTAAAAAAGCTAGCCAGTGGCAACCACTGTCATTTGTGATAAAAATCCACCTGGTTCCCTGATCCTTTAGGGAAAGAGATCTGCTATCCTTATCTGATCTGGCCAACTTTTAATTCCAGATCCACAGCTTGTTGACTTTTAACTGTCCTCTGGGAAAGTAGGGATACGCAATAAATGCTAGCCTAGCCTGTGAGGCTCTAATCCCATGAATGAATTTTATTTAAAGACCGACAGCAATGTGGTTGACTCTGAGTTTACCTTTAGGCAACTATAAAAGGCAATAAATGCTGGCCTAGACAGTGAAAGAACTTTTTAAAACTCATACTGTCCCCTGTTTCTAATTCGACTCCCCAACTGAATGAATCCCTGTGCCATGGCACTGTGGTCAGTTCGCTCACCTTCCTTGCAGTCCCTACTCTCATCTACACACCTTGTTGGACAATTGCAGAGTCTAATGCTCTTCAAAACTACCCTCTGGGGTCCCTATACCAGCATAATGAGCGGTCACACCCATCTGTCCCTGACCACAGACTAAGTATGAATTACTCAGTGAGGGATGTGACCACCTTGTGGAGCAAACTGTCCAGGTAACTTTCTAAGGGTTCTTGTGGCACAGTGGTATTATCCCTATGTCTGGGCCAGGAGGCCTGGGTTCAAGTACCCCATGCTCCACAAGTGTGTAACAACAATCCTGAACAAATTGTTTGGAAAATGTCATAGTGATTACATTTTAGGGCTCTTGTGGCACAGTGACAGTGTCCCTGTCCGTGAACCAAGAGGTCCATATTCAATCCTATCTGCTCCAGATGTACATCCGACTATATTTGAGCAGGTTATTTGAAAAATATCCTCACAGGATTTCCCCACAGGAAATTAAAAAATAAACACCAGCATCAATTTTACACTTAAGCTATTTTTAAAAACAAAAGAGAGAAGGAAAAGACTACAGACCCTACACAAAATGAAGTTTTTATTTTTATTTTATAGACTATTCACTTATGTCACAAATCACAATATGGCCATTAAGATATTATCATTTCTGTTCCCTGGATCATGAACTGTTCTCAGTATGTATTGTATACTGTGTTACAAATGGTCTTAAAGACAATCAGTTGAGAGCCTGGTTACCAGATACGAAATAAACATGCTATCATTCAATTCAACAATGAACTTGAAACAGAAGTCCCAACTCTTCAGACATTGCATTTCCACTCATCAACCAACAGACTCAAGATTCTTATTGAGGGACACAAATTTAATAAGCATTGTCTTGGCATAACTGACCTTGACGTTTTGGTCAGGACTGTAATTCTTTTTCAAAAAAGCTTCCATAGGATATGTCACCAGTTGTAGGGCTCCCCTGAAATGTGCCAACATTTGAAGAGATTCCTCTATAATGTACCAGTAACAGAGGACAGCCCTTGTTGGTGTGTCAGTTTTTGAATAGGGACCTTCCCTACTGCAGGGTGTTAATATTTGAAGATAATACCTTAGAAAGAGCAGTATGAGAACTAGTAGAACAGTAAATATACTAATATTTCACATGCTTGCACAGTTATCGCTATGACGTACAGCGCAAATCAAATTGAACAGATCAGTTAATACAATGAACAGTGAATATAGCCAAAACAGCTACAATTGTATGAGGATATAACTGCAAGTAGTTAGCAAGTAGCGTCCCAGACTTAATAAATAATATTAAATTTTACAACATGCTTTAAACACTTCAGGAGCTGAAAAAGCAATGTGAATTTTGCACATCCCGTTATATGTCACAGGAGAGAGGTTCAACTTCTGATCCATCATCTTTGACAAGTAAATGTAAAGTTGCCATAGTCCCAATGGACATCGGGCTGCTCCCTCATTAGAGACAGATAGATGACTGCTGGCGATTTAATCTGAGGGCCACCACGCCTCAGACAAGGGAAAGGTTGAGAAGAAATGTGCTTCGTGGTAACCTCAGCTTGTGTGGGAATTGAACCCATGCTGTTGGCATCATTCTGCATGACAAACCAGGCATTCAGCCAATGGAGCTTACACTGATTTAAAAAAACCCAGAAATTCCTGGAGAAACTCAGCAGGTCTGGTAGTATGTATGGAGAGAAAGCAATTAGCATTTCGTGTGACCCTTCTTCAGAATGGACAATTTCTGCTTTTGTTTCAGATTTCAGTATCCACAGCTCTTTGTTTTATTTTAGAACCAATTCTAAACAGTTGCATGGACTGCACTACAAATTTATTGAAAACATAACAGATACTGCAGTTAATTTTACAACTAGGCAGACTGCCAATTAAACAAGACAAGTTAATCACAGAATCTCTACAGTGTGGAAACAGGCCATTTGGTCGAACAAGTCCCCACCCTTTGAAGTGTAACCCACCTAGACCCATTCCCCTATCCTATTACTCTACATTTCCCCTGACTAATGCATCTAATCTATACACCCCTGCAATTTAGCATAGCCAATTCACCAAACCTGCACATCTTTAGGTTGTGGGAGGAAACTACAGCACCCGGAGGAAACCCACGCAGACAAGGGGAGAACATGCAAACTCCATACTGTCGCCTGAAGGTGGAATCAAACCCAGATCTCTGATGCTGTGAGGCAGCAGTGCTAACCACTGAGCCACGGCACCACCCTGCAATTTACTTCAGGGAGAGTAGCTACACGATTATTAATTTCACCATTTGAAACAACATCCTCCTCTACCAGCTATATGAAGCAAAATATAGCACTTCCTCTATACATACATATATATATATATATATCGATCACACACACTCAACATAAAACAAAGGAAACCACCCCATATTTGTCTTAACATAATACTGCAAACAGCTTGAATATCAGCACAAATAACAAGATGATTTTGAAATTCAGCATGTGAAATAAAGACATCAATCTAAACTGTGAATGACAATTATAGTGTGATCACTTCAAATGCTTGCACATATATCAGCTAATGATACCAGGTGGAATATTTCCATTAGCTGGTAAATGCAGAAACAGTCTTTTTTTTAGCCCGCAAGGCTGTAAATTCTGGATTTATCCTGGCTACAATGATTACTGTGTTGTGAAATGAACAATTTTCCTTGAAAGAAGTGATTGCTGGGTCTCTTGCTAAGATATTTGTATCATCGATAGTCACAGGTGAGGTGCTGGAAGACTGGAGGTTGGCAAACGTGGTGCTACTGTTTAAGAAGGGTGGTAAAGACAAGCCAGGGTATTATAGACCGGTGAGCCTGACCTCAGTGGTGGGCAAGTTGTTGGAGGGAACCCTGAGGACAAGATGTACATGAATTTGGAAAGGCAAGGACTGATTAGGGATAGTCAACTTGACTTTGTGCGTGGGAAATCATGTCTCACAAATTTGATTGAGTTTTTTTGATGAAGTAACAAAGAAGATTGATGAGGGCAGAGCAGTAGATGTGATCTAAATGGACTTCAGTAAGGCGTTCAAAAAGATTCCCCATGGGAGACTGATTAGCAAGGTTAGATCTCATAGAACACAGGGAGAACTAGCCATTTGGATACAGAACTGGCTCAAAGGTAGAAGACAGAGGGTTGTTTTTCAGACTGGAGGCCTGTGACCAGTGGAGTGCCACAAGGATCGGTGCTGGGCCTCTACTTTTTGTAATTTACATAAATGATTTAGATACGAGCACAAGAGGTACAGTTAGTAAGTTTGCAGATAACACCAAAATTAGAGGTGTAGTGGACAGCAAAGAGGGTTACATCAGATTACAACAGGATCTGGACCAGATGGGCCAATGGGCTGAGAAGTGGCAGATGGAGTTTAATTCAGATAAATGCGAGGTGCTGCATTTTGGGAAAGCAAATCTTAGCAGGACTTATACACTTAATGGTGAGGTCCTAGGGAGTGTTGCTGAACAAAGAGACCTTGGAGTGCAGGTTCATAGCTCCTTGAAAGTGGAGTTGCAGGTAGATAGGATAGTGAAGAATGCGTTTGGTATGCTTTCCTTTATTGGTCAGAATATTGAGTACAGGAGTTGGGAGGTCATGTTGCGGCAGTACAGGACATTGGTTAGGCCACTGTTGGAATATTGCGTGCAATTCTGGTCTCCTTCCTATCGGAAAGATGTTGTGAAACTTGAAAGGGTTCAGAAAAGAGTTACAAGGACGTTGCCACGGTTGGAGGATTTGAGCTATAGGGAGAGGCTGAACAGGCTGGGGCTGTTTTCCCTGGAGTGTCGGAGGCTAAGGGGTGACCTTATAGGGGTTTACAAAATTATGAGGGACATGGATAGAATAAATAGACAAAGTCTTTTCCCTGCGGTCGGGGAGTTCAGAACTAGAGGGCATAGGTTTAGGGTGAGAGGGGAAAGATATAAAAGAGACCTAAGGGGCAACATTTTCATGCAGAGGGTGGTACGTGTATGGAATGAGCCACCAGAAAGAGGATGTGGTGGCGGCTGGTACAAATGCAGCATTTAAGAGGCATTTGGATGGGTATATGAATAGGAAGGGTTTGGAGAGATATGGGCCAGGTGCTGGCAGGTGGGACCAGATTGGGTTGGGATAGCTGGTCGGCATGCACAGGTTGGACCGAAGGGTCTGTTTCCATGGTGTACATCTCTATGACTCTATAAAAGAATATCTTCCTCTCAGCAGGCACATTTAAATTGCCTTATTTGCAAGAATGGTAGCAATAAACTATTATTGTGTCTACTGTTAAATCATCTCACAAATTGGAGACCAAGAGCTGCATCAAGGTATACACATCAGCCAACACAGTCCTCCTCCAGACTCTTGTTGAGTTTGTGACATTGACAGACTGACAATTTCAGAAATGCACCTGCAGCAGTGCTGAAGCCCAGGTCTCAAACAGCAACTGCGGTTTGTAAATTTACCATGAGACTGCATATTGTACAAAATCTAGTTTTTTTATTTAGTTACAGGACAATGGCATTGCTGGCTGGCCAGCATTTATTGCCTGCCCCTAGTTGCCTTTGAGAAGAGGATGGTGAGCTCCCTTGTTGAGTGGCTGCAGTCTACATGTTATAGGTTACAACAATAGTGAATATGCAGGAGCTGGAGGCCATTACAGAGACAGGGAGGGCCATGGATGCTGAAGGTTATCGTGATAGGGAAGGCTGTAATAGTGGAGGTTAAAGAGATAGGAGGGATGTAGGTGCTGGAAGAGGTTAGAGAGATGGGGTATTGTACATGTTGATGCAGGAGCCAGAGACAGTGAGAAAGTATAAGGTCAGGGGGTTTTACAGCAAAAGAAGTGTAGGGCTGGAAGATGTTACAGTGATAGTGAAGGGTGCATTGTCTGGAGAAGATTGCAGTGACAGGGAGGGGCATAGGGACTGATGGGGTTATAGGGATAGGAAGGAGTGTAGGTGGAAGAGTATATGAAGCTGTGTAGGATATTACAGAGACAAGGAAGGGCGCAAGGGTTAGAATGGATTGCAAGATACAGAGAGATGCAGGGGCTGGAGGAGGTTACCAAGTTAGGTAATAATGTAGGGGCAAGGAGAATACAGAGATCGGGAAGGTTGGAGAGGCTGGAGGAGGTTTCAGCAACACAACAAGGTTTCGAGGCTGGATATGATTATAATATTAGAGAACGGTGCAGTGTCTGAGGGCGGTTACAAATATAGGGAGGAAGGCAGGGGCTGGAGGAGGTTACAAAGAGAGGAGGGGGGATGTAGGTGTTGCCCCCTTTCTGCTCACTATTATTCAATGGCAGAGTTTGTCAATAAAAAAAAGCCTGTTCATCACAAATCCCCTCAGCCTTTTCAGTCTGCTCACTCCAGACAGAATGTGCTGCAAGACAAGAATAACCCAACAGGAAATGGACAAGGTTTAGTGCAGTGGACAAAGTTCAATGAGAAACGTTCCAATGAAGAGGACTCCGTTACAACTTGCAGAAATATCTCCAGTGTTACTTTACAGGATGATATTGAAAAGAATGGTAAATAAGAGATTAGAAAGAATGAACAAAAGTTTGGTGCAAGTTGAGACATCTAAGCCTTCGACAGAAAAATCCAGGGATGGGGCTAAGTTCACTAAAAACAAGTGTCTCGGTCACTCTTGTATAATAAAGAAACAGAAGGCCCACGTTACACATGCAGCATTTTGGTTTGCAGAGTTAATGTTTCGCAATTTCAATCAAAAAGCATACTAATGAGACTTTCAAGATTGCATTCACAACTGTATTTCTTGTGCATTTGTAACTGTTAACATTTAGTGAAAGAAACTACCATGTCACTCAGAAGCGGAGAAGGAGCCTCGGGTTTTCTGGCTGGCTCACAGCAAGAAGCACAGCCAGAATCAGAGAAGCATTTTAAAACTTCTACTTGGAGAATCTATTTAGGTTTCTGGGTTATTACCATTACCACATACAGACCAAACATCCAAGGCCCCACCTCACTGCTGGCCAAGAATGGAGTGACTCTGATCAAAAATAAAAAGGCCATCAAACAACATGGGGGTGGGGGCACTTCAGAGATCTCCTCAACCTGAGAATGTGTAAAGGGAACAAGCAAGCAGGGAAAGAGTTATGTTCTGAGTTTTGTGAAACAAGAGGTTCAGCTGAGAGAAAATGAGGACTGCAGATGCTGGAGTCCAGATATGAAAAATGTGATGCTGGAAAAACACAGCAGGCCAGGCAGCATCCGAGGAGCAGGAGAATCGACATTTTGGGCATAAGCCCTTCTTCAGGAATGAGGCTGGTGTGCCAGGCCGGTTGAGATAAAAGGTAGGGAGGAGGGGATTTGGGGGAGGGGCGCTGGGAATATGATAGGTGGAAGGAGGTGAGGGTGAGGGTGATAGGCCGGAGAGGGGGTGGGGGCAGAGAGGTCGGGAAGAAGATTGCAGGTCAAGAAGGCGGTGCTGCATCCGGGGATTGGGTCTGAGATAAGGTGGGGGGAGGAGAAATGAGAAAGCTGGAGAAATCTACATTCATCCTTTGTGGTTGGAGGGTTCCTAGGTGGAAGATGAGGCGCTCTTCCTCCAGGCATCGTGTGGTCAGGGTCTGGCGATGGAGGAGGCCAAGGACCTGCATGTCCTTGGCGGAGTGGGAGGGGGAGTTAAAGTGTTCAGCCACAGGACGGTTAGGTTGGTTGGTGTGGGTGTCCCAGAGGTGTTCTCTGAAACGTTCCACAAGTAGGCGGCCTGTCTCCCCAATGTAGAGGAGACCACATCAGGTGCAGCGGATGCAGTAAATGATGTGTGTGGAGGTGCAGGTGAATTTGTGACAGATATGGAAGGATCCATTGGGGCCTTGGAGGGAGGTGTCGGCACAAGTTTTGCACTTCTTCCGGTTGCAGGGGAAGGTGCCGGGAGTGGAGGTTGGGTTGGTGGGGGGTGTGGACCTGACGAGGGAGTCGTGGAGGGAGTGGTCTCTCCGGAACGCTGATAGGGGTGGAGAGGGAAATATATTCCTGGTGGTGGGGTCTGTCTGGAGGTGGCGGAGGATGATACGATGTATCCGGAGGTTGGTGGGGTGGAAGGTGAGGACCAATGGGATTCTGTCCTGGTGGCGATTGGAGGGGCGGGGTTCAAGGGCAGAGGTGCGGGAAGTGAAGGAGATGCGGTGGAGAGCGTCGTCCACCACGTCGGAGGGGAAATTGCGGTCTTTGAAGAAGGAGGCCATTTAGGTTGTTCGGTAATGGTTCAGCTGAACATGACTCAGATCAGATAAGAACTTACAGTTAACAACGAGGTGCTGGAGGCAAGGGTATGGGGTTAAAAACGTGCCAGCTCTCTGCTGGAGTTGAGCTAACTCTGAACCTGTGGGAAATTATTCAACTCCACCACCTTCAAGTCAAAGTCAAAGTCACCCCAAAGAGTGTAATCAAGCTGCAATATGCAGATGATGCATGCACATGCGCAATCTCAGAGGATGCACTGCAGACCATGAGAGCGTGGGTCTCACCCTGAACATCTGCAAGTCCAAGGTCCTGACCTGGCATTGTGGAGCAAACCTCCAACCATCAAGATCCAAGAGGAGGCCTGTTGATCACATCCAATCAGGAGTATCCTGTCGGCCAAAGCAGTTATTGATGGAGAGATCCAGCATTGCCTCCAGTGTGCTAGCGCAGCCTTTGGCTGCCCGAGGAAAGGGCTGCTCAAGGACAAAATCAGATCCGACACTAAGGCCATGGTTAACAGTGTGGTGGTTTCCACCTTCCTAGATGGCTCTGAGACATGGACTGCCTACAGCAGATACCTCAAGGTGCTGGAGCAGTATCACTACCACTCCCTGCACAAGATCCCGCAAATCCACTGGGATAAAGATGCACCAATACCAGTGTCCTCGACCAGGCCAACATCCCCAGCACTGAGGTATTGACTAATCTTTACCTGCTGTAATGGGCTGGACACGTTGTCCACATGACCGACATGAGACTCCCAAAGCAGGTGCTCTACTCTCAGTTTCAAAATGGCAAGTGAGCCCCAGGTGGACAGAGGAAGCGCTGTGCTACCCTCAAGCCTCACTGATGAAGTGTAGCAGTTCCACAGACACCTGGGAATCACTGGTCCAAGACCATCCAATGTGGAGGAGGCGCATCTGGGAAGGCGTCGAGCACCTTGAGATCTGCTGTCAGGAAAAACTAGAAGCCCAGCAAAGACAGCAAAAGGAGAGCGCTGCCACACCAATGGTCTACTGAACCCTTCCCGCAGCCACCAAATGTAACGGAGCCTATGGGAGCCACATCGGACTCAGCCTGAGAGTGGAAGTCAGTCATCCTTATCAGCAAGAGACTGCCAATGATTAACAATTCCTCAAGTCACAGTTTCTGGGCAATGCTCATAGCACACCTTGGGACATTTGACTCGGTAAAAGATGTGATACAAAGGCAAACTGCTGTAAACATTTCTGAATATAAAACTGAGTTGTTATTTGTAGCATACTATCTCCAAATAGGCAGAGCAGAAATCACTCTTCATGTTGTTGGGCACACACTAATCCACATAACCAGTAGAGAAATCACCCTACACACAGTCTGGCCTGACACTGATCCACATAACCATTGCAGAAATCCAGATCCATCTGGGCGCAGAACCACCTGTCATGTTCACCTAAGTTGACAGCTCCAAAAATGAATTCTTGAAGTGCATGCTGCACAACTCTCAGAACGGCACAGAAGGATCATACTGGACCCATTACGCATATGCTGGCTCTTTGGAAAAGCTACTGATTAGTCCTATGGCTCCACCTTTTCTTACAATTTATCCTTTTCAATCGCAAGTTGAAAACTGTTCTTGAAGTTCTTTCTTTTATCTTAAGTTTGTAAAGCATTTAAATATAATTTGCTGTGAAAAATAATTCTCACCTCTAGGTTCTTTTGTCAATATTTTAAACCTGGGTTATGACTGGTAAAAGCAATTCTCCTCTTGCAAACACTTAATTTATTCATACTCCTTGTGCATTACAGAATTACTTCATGTTGCAGCCAAGATGTCAGCATTGCAGATGGTTTTAACAGCATTCCAGCTTTTTTTTTTAGATTTGTAGCTCAGGTTGACGATAAGTTTGTAAGGTAGCTCGCTGGGCATGAAGGCTTGTTTTCAGACGTTTCATCACCGTAATAGGTAACATCATCAGTGAGAGTCTCCAGTGAAGCGCTGATGAAGCATTCCAGCTTTCATAATCTACCCAACATGGCACTTATTTTGTGATTTTCAAATTTCCAGGATGACCTAAAATGTTTTACATCTATGAAAGGTCGTCATTGCCGTTATGCAGGTACATACACAGAACATAAAACATTACAGCACAGTACAGGCCCTTCAGCCCTCATGTTGCACCGAAATGTGAAAATAATCTGATGCCCACCTAACGTACATTGTTCCATTATTAACCACATGTATGTCCAATGCCCATTTAAATGCAGTTCATGCCGATGAGTCTAATACTGTTGCAGGCATGCCATCCCACGCCTCTACTACTCTGAGTGAAGGAACTACCCAATATCTGTCCTTTATCTATCACCCCTCAATTTAAAGCTATGTCCCCTCGTATTAGCCTTCACCATCCGAGAAAAAGGCTCTCACTGTCCATCCTTTCTAACCCTCTGATTATTTTATACGTCTCAATTAAGTCACCTCGCAATCTTCTTCTCTCTAATGAAAACAGCCTCAGTTCCCTCAGCTTTTCCTCCTAAGACCTTCCTTCCATACCAAGTAACATTCTAGTAAATCTCCTCTGAACCCTTCCAAAGCTTCCACATCCTTCCTATAATGCAGTGACTAGAACTGCATGCAATACTCCAGGTGTGGCTGCACCAGTGTCTTATACAGCTGAAGCATGACCTTGTGGCTCCAAAACTCAATCTGCCTACCAATAAACGCCAACACATCATATGCCTTCTTAACAACCCTTCAACCTGGGTGGCAACTTTCATGGATTTATGCACCAGGACACTGAGATATCTCTGTTCATCTACACTGCCAAGAATTTTACCATTAGCCCAGTAATCTGCATTTCTGTTACTTCTCCCGAAGTGAACTACCTGACACTTTTCCACATTAAACTCCATTTGCCATCTCTTAGCCCAGCTCTGCATCTTATCTCTGTTCCTTTATAACCCACAACATCCTGCGGCACTATCCACAACTCTGCCTACCTTAGTGTCATCCGCAAATTTATTAACCCACCTTCCATGCCCACATCCAGATCATTTATAAAAATGACAAATAGCAGTGGCCCCAAAACAGATACCTGTGGTACACCACTGGTAACTAAGCTCCAAGATGAGCATTTCCCATCAACCACCACCCTCTGACTTCTTTCAGCTAGCCAATTACTGATCCAACCGTTAAATCACCCTCAATCCCGAAACTCTGTATTTTGAGCATTAGCATACCGTGTGGAACCATATCAAATGCCTTACTTAAGTCCATAAAGACCACATCAACCGTTTTACCTTCATCCACCTGCTTTGTCACCTTCTTGAAGAACTCAGTAAGATTAGTGAGGCATCACAAAACCATGCTGACTATTCCAAATCAAATTATTCCTTTCCAGATGATTATAAATCCTGTCTTTTATAATCTTTTCCAACACTTTACCCACAACCGAAATAAGGCTCACTGATCTATAATTACCAGGGTTGTTTCTACTCCCCTTCTTGATCAAGAGGATAACATTTGCTATTCTCCAGTCTTCTGGCACTTTCCTGTACACAATGATAACATAAAGATCAAAGCCAAAGAGTCTGCAATCTCCTCCCTGGCTTCCCAGAGAATCAGAGGATAAATCCATCTGGTCCTGGGGTCTTATCTATTTTCAGATCTTCCAAAATTGCTAAACCTCCTCTGTCAACCTCAGCCTCATCTAACCTTATATCCTGTATCTCCGTTTTCTCACTAACATTGCCCTTTTCCATTGTGAATACATCAGTTGATTTGGGCACAGCAAACTCGCACCAAAGTCCTCATTCCTGGTGGTTGGGGAAAAAGCAGTGCAATTATTGGGGTAATTCTACCTCATACCCCACAAAGTGACAATCTTACCATGGTACGTGCACGATGATTAATGTGCAGCTGTGGCAGACACGAATGACATCAAGTTAACCATGAGCAAACAAAATCGCCTTCTTGCTCATAGCATGAGCTACAAGTGATGCCAACAATAGAAGGAAAACTAGACCAATGGTACCACAGGGTGGAGCAGATAGGAGAAAAGAATCATCAGCCAGGAACGCTGTCTCTAGTTGGTTTCAGATGTGCAAACAACTGTCAAATATTCCAAATTAAACTCCAAGAAAAATCTCATTATAATCTTGTGTGAAATGTGTGCCATTATTCAATGCCACAGTCAGATGTCTTTTGATGAACATCACTGCAGTAAATGCTCACAAATACAATTTGCATCTGTGGTCTCCTTACCAGTGTGGTTACAATGCAATTGTGGGAAGTGAATACAATCAAGGCTTTGCTGTATTCCATCGTTCTTAACGGAATTAAAGCCTTGTTATTGCTCATGCAGTCACCATTATTCAGTATTAACTGGTGCACTTCCTGTCATTTCCTTCACAGCAAACATTCTTTAAATAAAATTAGGATATTATTAAAATTTATGCTATTGTGAAAACTTCATCCATTATTTTCGTGGTCTCTTCAGATTCCGGTCGAAGTTTTATTCCTCCTTGATTTTATTCAATGCTTTTTGAATGCTTCAACATTTTTTGAATTTCAGTATATTGTGCTCTGTTCTTTTTTTTCTTTATGTTTCTGGGTTGTAAGTTAACATTACCTAACGCCATCCACAACCTGAGCAATAAAATACAACTGATGGTGGGGAGAAATGGATTATGGAAGGGACTAAGGTTCAGGGACAATACTGAATCTGAGGGGGTCTACAAGGAGTGGTTGACCGTACAAATCTACAGTAATAAGTGACAGAAGCAACAATGGAGCCAAACTCCTGCAAATATGAAGGAGGATTAAAGCTCAAATGCATTGCCAAAACAAAAAAAGAATCTACAAGATTTTTGTCTAGTTACGTATTCAAGAAACATAGGCAATAAGATGAACAATGCCTGGATACTAACGAGACACAGAAATACGAAATGATGAGAAAGGACAAAATCAGGAACCAGTACATTGTAGGGAGTTCAGTGAAGATTGTGGGATCTTTGAAGAAAGTAGCTCAGAAGAGGTATGACATGGTCATTTGTTGTAGAGTGAGAGAACATGATGAGGTGAATGTTAGAGGTGGATGGTACTGTCAAGGATGTGAAAAAGGATGAAGGCCTCAGGTAGCTGGAAAGGTGTGTTGGGCGAAAGTCTTGAATACAGCCGCAATGGGTGAGCAACAGGATAGTATGGAAATGTGAAATCAACCAGCATTCTGGTAATGCCAAGTAAAATCAGAGGAGCCAAAACACGATGAAGCTAAATACAAGATCCGCATAAGCTAGCTTTAGCTGTAAATATCCAAAGTCTCATCAAACAACAAAATTTACTCATATTACAGAAGATTAAGGGTACATTAACAGAATAAGGAGCATCATCAACAACATACAGTACCAGGCCATATAAGGAATCTTGAGTCAGCTGACCAACAGATTACAAAAGGCATAGGCTTTAAGGTATATCTTAAAGCAGAGAAGTGCATTAGAGAGATGGAGAAGTTTGAGGAGGTATTTTAAAACTATACTGAGACAAATTAAGTCAAAGTCACCTGGATGAAAGCTGTTCCAACAACTCAAGAAACTGAACGCGATCCAGGACAAAGCAGCCCACTTAATTGGTAGCTCATCTGATATTTTCAACATTCACACCTTCCAACACCATGCACCGTTGTAGTGTACAACATTTATGCACTGTGTCAGCAATGTGTACAACCTACAAGATGCACTGCAGTAACTCTAAGGTTCCGATGACAGCAACTTAAAAGACTGTGACTGCTACACCCTAGGAGGACACAGACAGTAGATACGTGGAAGTATCCCCACCTCATGTTCCCCTCAGAAACACACATCAGCTTGACTTGGAACCACACTGTTGTTCCATCACTGTCATTGTCTCGAGGTCCTGGAACATTACTCCATAGAGTAGACACTGAAGTAATGGTAATATCACTGGGCGAATAATCTGGCTGCTGATGAAATTTAATAAAAATGGAATTAAAAGTAATGGTAACCATGTAACTATTATTGAATGCCATAAAAACCCATCTGATTGACGCATGTATTTTAGGGAATGAAATCTGATGTCCTTACCTAGTCTGGTCTACACATGACTTCAGACCCACAGCAATGTGGCAGACTCTTAAATACCAATCCTTAGAAGAGTATAAAGAAAGTAGGCGTATACTTAAGAGGGAAATCAGCAGGGCAAAACAGGGACATGAGAAAGCTTTGGCAAATAGAATTAAAGAGAATCCAAAGGGTTTTTACAAATACATTAAGGACAAAAGGGTAACTAGGGAGAGAATAGGGCCCCTCAAAGATCAGCAAGGCGGCCTTTGTGTGAAGCCACAGAAAATGGGGGAGATACTAAATGAATATTTTGCATCAGTATTTACTGTGGAAAAGGATATGGAAGATATAGACTGTAGGGAAATAGATGGTGACATCTTGCAAAATGTCCAGATTACAGAGGAGGAAGTGCTGGATGTCTTCAAATGGGTAAAAGTGGATAAATCTCCAGGACCTGATCAGGTGTACCCGAGAACTCTGTGGGAAGCTACAGAAATGACTGCTGGGCCTCTTGCTGAGATATTTGTATCATAGATAGTCACAGGTGAGGTGCCGGAAGACTGGAGGTTGGCAAACGTGGTGCCACTGTTTAAGAAGGGCGGTAAAGACAAGCCAGGGAACTATAGACCAGTGAGCCTGACCTCAGTGTGGGCATGTTGTTGGAGGGAATCCTGAGGGACAGGATGTACATATATTTGGAAAGGCAAGGACTGATTAGGGATAGTCAACATGGCTTTGTGCGTGGGAAATCATGTCTCACAAACTTGATTGAGTTTTTTGAAGAAGTAACAAAGAAGATTGATGAGGGCAGAGCAGTAGATGTGATCTATATGGCGTTTGACAAGGTTCCCCATGGGAGACTCATTAGCAAGGTTAGATCTCATAGAATACAGGGAGAACTAGCCATTTGCATACAGAACTGGCTCAAAGGTAGAAGACAGAGGGTGGTGGTGTAGGGTTGTTTTTCAGACTGGAGGCCTGTGACCAGTGGAGTGCCACAAGGATTGGTGTTAGGTCCTCTACTTTTTGTCATTTACATAAATGATTTGGATACGAGCACAAGAGGTACAGTTAGTAAGTTTGCAGATTACACCAAAATTGGAGGTGTAATGGACAGAGAAGAGGGTTACCTCAGATTACAACAGGATCTGGACCAGATGGGCCAATGGGCTGAGAAGTGGCAGATGGAATTTAATTAAGATAAATGCGAGGTTCATGCATTTTGGAAAAGCAAATCTTAGCAGGACTTATACACTTAATGGTAAGTTCCTAGGGAGTGTTGCTGAACAAAGAGACCTTGGAGTGCAGGTTCATAGCTCCTTGAAAGTGGAGTCACAGGTAAACAGGATAGTGAAGAAGGCGTTTAGTATGCTTTCCTTTATTGATCAGAGTATTCAGTACAGCAGTTGGGAGCTGAAAATGTGTTGCTGGAAAAGCGCAGCAGGTCAGGCAGCATCCAAGGAACAGGAGAATCGACGTTTCGGGCATAAGCCCTTCTTCAGGAATGAGGAAAGTGTGTCCAGCAGGCTAAGATAAAAGGTAGGGAGGAGGGACCTGGGGGATGGGCGTTGGAAATGCGATAGGTGGAAGGAGGTCAAGGTGAGGGTGATAGGCCGGAGTGGGGTGGGGGCGGGGAGGTCAGGAAGATGATTGGAGGTTAGGAAGGCGGTGCTGAGTTCGAGGGATTTGACTGAGACAAGGTGGGGGGAGGGGAAATGAGGAAACTGGAGAAGTCTGAGTTCATCCCTTGTGGTTGGAGGGTTCCCAGGCAGAAGATGAGGCGCTCTTCCTCCAACCGTCGTGTTGCCATGGTCTGGCGATGGAGGAGTCCAAGGACCTGCATGTCCTTGGTGGAGTGGGAGGGGGAGTTAAAGTGTTGGGCTACGGGGTGGTTGGGTTGGTTGGTCCGGGTGTCCCAGAGGTGTTCTCTGAAATGTTCCGCAAGTAGGCGGCCTGTCTCCCCAATATAGAGGAGGCCACATCAGGTGCAGCGGATGCAACAGATGATGTGTGTGGAGGTGCAGGTGAATTTGTGGCGGATATGGAAGTGTCCCTTGGGGCCTTGGAGGGAAGTAAGGGGGGAGGTGTGGGCGCAAGTTTTGCATTTCTTGCGGTTGCAGGGGACTGTTGGAATATTGCGTGCAATTCTGGTCTCCTTCCTATCGGAAAGATGTTGTGAAACTTGAAAGGGTTCAGAAACAAAGGGTTTACAAAATTATGAGGGACATGGATAGGATAAATAGACAAAGTCTTTTCCCTGCGATCGGGGAGTCCAGAACTAGACAGCATAGGTTTAGGGTGAGAGGGGAAACATATAGAGGAGACCTAAGGGGCAACATTTTCATGCAGAGGGTGGTACGTGTATAGAATGAGCTGCCAGAGGATGTGGTGGAGGCTGGTACAATTGCAACATTTAAGAGGCATTTGGATGGGTATATGAATAGGAAGGGTTTGGAGGGATATGGGCCGGGTGCTGGCAGGTGGGACTAGGTTGGGTTGGGATATCTGGTCGGCATGGATGGGTTGGACCGAAGGGTCTGTTTCCATGCTGTAAATCTCTATGACTCTATGACCTTCTGAAATGACTAAGGAAGCCAAAGGTAATTAAGATCAGGGAACGATTTCTGGCCTTGCCAGCAACACCCACATTCCATGAAATCATTAAAAAAAACTGAACGTACTTGCATCACCCTGATCACTGAAGTTTTAGAGGACTCACCACCACCTTCTCAAAGGCAATTAGGGATGGATACTGGCCTGGTCTCAGTCACTCCCACATTCCATGAATCAATGCAGAGGAACCTCAATTATCCAAAGGATACGGGCGGGGAGTATTTCATTCAGTTAATCGAATTCCGGATAATCAAATGCCGGATAACACTGTTTTGCTGAGCATCAGGACCTCGCGATCTTGCCGGATAATCTGATATTTGGATAATCGGATGCCAGATAATCGAGGTTCCTCTATATATGAAAACAACAGAGCAGTGAACAAAACCTGAGCTGCTTGAGAGGCCAGAATTAGAGAAGCACAAAGATATTTTAAAATGTATTCACTCATGGCATGTGGGTGTCACTGGCTGGTCAGCATCTATTGCCCGTCCCTAGTTGCCCTTGAGAAGGTGGCGGTGAGCTGCCTTCTTAAATTACTGTATCCCTATACTGTAGATAGACCCACAGTGGTCTTAAGGAGGAATTACTAAATTCTGACCCAGTGACACTGAAGGAACGGCGATATATTTCCAAATCAAGATTGAGTGTGGCTTGGAGGAGTACTTTTAGGTGGTGGTGTTCCCATGTTTCTACTGTATTTGTCCTTCTAGATGGAAGTGGTCATGGGTTTGGAAGGTGCTATCTAAGTATCTTTGGTAAATTTCTGCAGTGCATCATGATGATAGCACACTGCAGCTACTGAGCATCAATGGCAAAGGGAGTGGATGCATGTGGATGTGGTGCCAATGAAGTGGGCTGCTTCATCCTGAGAGCTTTTTGAGTGTTGTTGGAGCTATATCCATTCAGGCAAGCGAGGAGTCATGAGACAAGTTACTTGCCAAAATTAGTTGCAGTTTATGACCTGCCTTGTAGCCGCTGCATTTTTGTGGCAAGTCCAATTGAATTTCTGGTCAATGGTAACCCCCAAGATGTTGATAGTAGGGGATTCAGTGATGGTAATACCCACTGAATGTCAAAGGATGGTGGTTAGACTGCCTGATGGTAATTGCCTGGCATTTGTGTTGTATGGATGTTACTTGCCGCTTGTCAGTGCAAGTCTAAACATTGTTTAGATGTTGTTGCATGTGAACATGGACTGCGTCAGTATCTGGGGAATTGCAAATGGTGCTGAACATTGTACAAACATTAGCGAACATCCTCAGTTACTATGGTCACTTTTAAACACTGATTCAATTGTTTATTCATTTGTGAACTGTTACCTTGAGTCTTGCCAAGGATCTATCCCCAGTCCCCTCCTATTTCTCATCTATACCTTCTTCCACCCCCCACCCCCCGCAGCAATGTATGAAAATGCATCAGTTTTCACACGTCACCCAGAACTACCTCACTACCACTTCTCTTAAGTCCTCCACTGTCTTTCTGTTCTCAGACAGCAGATCCAACATAGTAATTTGAAATATTCACACGATTGATATATGCCAATGCATTTGTTCAAAACTGACATTTTTATTTAATGCCATACTCTCATAGCTAATGAAAAGTGTGTAGCTCACTTGATGCACTGTTTTGGGATGACAGCAGTTTTATAGCATAATTCTGCTTCTTGTGCAGAGCTTTTTAACTTGACGTTATTTCTGCTTAAAAGTTTAACTCTTTTATTCAGCCTGCAGTCAGTCAGCATTTTAAACTGTTGATGGGGGTACTTGGCAGGGTGAAATGTGATCGTTCAGCATCAGTGACATCCTCACACACTAGACATAATGTTATACTTGCTGCAGGTGCAGTGTCTCCTGTGACTAAACCAGTTCTTAGTGCATCAACGTGCTTGAGTCATCACACAGGCCATTTCTAACACAGGTCCCAAATACTTCTCCTTTAAATAGTAGACACTCTGAAGGAATACAAAGGTTACTTTTAAAATGCTCAAAACAAATGGCAGGAAAAGAGAAAAAACAATTACTAAAACTTTTAATCCAATTCTTTTCAACACTTGGTAGTTGGTTTTAAAACTGGATCCCAATGGCAGCATTTCCTTAATTTCAAAATATCTATTTATTTGCTTGTAAGTTGACGTTAAGCAGAATTTGATCTCCAGGTTTTTAGATTAGATTAGATTCCCTGCAGTATGGAAACAGGCCCTTCGGCCCAACAAGTCCACACCGACCCTCCGAAGAGTAACCCACCCAAGTCCATTACTTTCAAATCTTCCATCATGTTACACACAATGCATAGCTGTAATCTCAGCATTGGTCAAGTTTTGCAAGACTGCAACATTGAGCCTCTGACTTATTGCCTTTATAATAGTGAACTCCTTCAGAGATGCTGGCATTGGTTTTTAAAAAATACAAACAATGGTTTGCATTTAGATGGATGTGTGATGTCTGCTATCTTCCAATGCATTCTCTGATCCAACAAATATCAGGTGGGATGTGAACGTTGCTGTTGTATCTGATTTACCTTCAAATTCAGTAATTAAAATACTGTACATGCTTTGGTTTGTTGCCCATGCCACATGCTAGCAAGGGGAGGAATAGGGATAGAGCGGAGTTGAACACGTGGCTACAAGGATGATGCAGGGAGGGAGGGATTCGGATACCTGAATAATTGGGGCTCATTCTGGGATGGGTGGGGCCTCAACAAACAGGACAATCCAGCCCTGAACCAGAGGGGTACCAATATCCTGGGGGGAGGGGGAGGGGGAGGCAGGGGTTTGCTACTGTTCTTCCAGAGGGTTTAAACTAATTCAGCGGGGGAATGGGAACCTAAATTGTAGTTCCAGTTTGCAGGGGGTTGAGAGTAATAAGGTCAGAAATGAGGTTTCAAGGTCACAAGAGTTCACTGGCAAACAGGAAGGTGGTTCAAGTGTGTCTATTTCAATGCCAGGAGCATTCGGAATAAGGTGGGTGAACTTGCAGCTTAGGTTGGTACCCTGGACTTCGATGCTGTGGCCATTTTGGAGACATAGATAGCGCAGAGACAAGAATGGTTGTTGCAGGTTCCAGGATTTCGATGTTTCAGCAAGAACACAGAAGATGCTAAAAGAGGGGGAGGTGTGTTTACTAGGCGTTAGTCAAGGTGGCAGAAAGGACATTTGAGGACTCATCTACTGAGGTTAGAAACAGGAAAGGAGAGGTCACCCTGTTGGGAGTTTTCTACAGTTCTCCGAATAGTTCTAGAGATTTAGAGGAAAGGATAGCAAAGATGATTCTGGCTAGGAGCAAGAGTAACAGGGTAGCTGTTACGGGAGACTTTAACTTTCCAAATATTGACTGGAAATACTATAGTTCAAGTACTTTAGATGGGTCAGTTTTTGTCCAATGTGTGCAGGAGGGTTTCCTGACACAGTTTGTAGATAGGCCAAGGGGCGAGGCCACATCGGATTTGGCACTGGGTAATGAACCAGACCAGGTGTTAGATTTGGAGGTAGGTGAGCACTTTGGTGACAGTGACCACAATTCGGTTATGTTTATTTTAGCGATGGAAAGGGTTAGGTACATACCGCAGGGCAAGAGTTATCTGGGGGAAAGGCAATTATGATTCAATTAGGCAAGATTTAGGATGCTTGGATGGGGAAGGAAACTGCAGGGGATGGGCACAATTGAAATATGGAGCTTATTCAAGGAACAGTTACTGCATATGTACCGGTCAGGCAGGGAGGAAGTAGTTGAGCGAGGGACCCATGGTTTACTAAAGAAGTTGAATCTCTTGTCAAGAGGAAGAAGCAAGGCTTATGTAAAGATGAGACATGAAGGCTCAGTTAGGGCGCTTGAGAGTTACAAGTTAGCCAGAAAGGACCTAGCGAGAAAACTAAGAAAAGCAAGGAGGGGACATGAGAAGTTGTTGGCAGATAGGATCAAGGAAAACCCTAAAGCTTTTCATAGGTATATCAGGAAAAACAGAATGATTAGAGTAAGATTAGGGCCAATCAATGGTGGTAGTGGAAAGTTGTACATGGAGTCCGAGGAGATAGAGGATGCACTAAATGAATTTTTTTTTTCAGTTTCACACAGGAAAAGGACAATGTTGTCGAGGAAAATACTGAGATACAGGCTACCAGACTAGACGGGACTGAGGTTCACAAGGAGTAAGTATTAGCAATTCTGAAGAATGTGAAAATAGAAAGTTCACTGGGCCAGATGGGAGTTATCCCAGGATTCTCTGGGAAGCCAGGGAAGAGATTGCAGAGCCTTTGGCTTTGATCTTTATGTCGTCCTTGTCTACAGGAGACTGGAGAAGACTGAGAGGATAGCAAATGTTGCTCCCTTGTTCATGAAGGGGAGTAGAGACAACCCTGGTAACTATAGGTCAGTGAGTCTTACTTCGGTTGTGGGTGAAGTGTTAGAAATGGTTATGAGGTAGGATTTATAATCATCTAGAAAGGAATAAGTTGATTAGGGATAGTCAACATGGGATTTTGTGAAGGATAGGTGGTGCTTCACAAACCTTATTAAGTTCTTTGAGATGGTGACCAACTGGTGGATGAGGGTAAAACGGTTGATGTGTATATGGAGTTCAATAAGGCGTTTGATAAGGTTCCCCACGCTAGGCTATTGCACAAAATACAAACACATGGGATTGCGGGTGATTTAGCAGTTTGGATCAGAAATTGGCTAGCTGAAAGTCAACAGAGGGTGGTGGTTGATGGGAAATGTTCACCCTGGAGTTCAGTTACAAGTGGTGTACCGCAAGGATCTGTTTTGGGGCTGTTTGTCATTTTTATAAATGACCTGGATGAGGGCGTAGAGGGTGGGTTAGTAAATTTGCAGATGACACTGAGGTTGATGGAGTTGTGGATAGTGCTGAAGGATTTTGCAGGTTACAGGGGACACAGATAAGCTGCAGAGTTGGGCTGAGAGGTGGAAAGATGGAGTTTAATGTGGAAAATGTGAGGTGATTCACTTTGGAAGGAGAAATAGAAATAAAGAGTACTGGGCTAATGGTAAGATTCTTGATGGTGTAGATGAGCGGACAGATCTTGGTGTCCACGTACATAGATCCTGAAAGCTGTCACCCAGGTTGACAGAGTTGTTAAGATGGCATATGGTGTATCAGCATTTATTGGTAGGGGGATTGAGTTTCAGAGCCATGAGGTATATTGCAGCTGTACAAAACTCTGGTGTAGTCACACGTGGAGTATTGTTAACAGTTCTGCTCACCGCATTATAGAAGGATGTGAAAGCTTTGGAAAGGGTTCGGAGAAGATTTACTAGGATGTTGCCTGGTGTGGAGAGAAGGTCTTACGAGGAAAGGCTGAGGGATTTAAGGCTGTTTTCGTTAGAGAGAAGAAGGTTGAGAGCTGACCTAAATGAGACATATAAGATAATCAGAGGGTTAGATAGGGTGGCCAGTGAGAGCCTTTTTCCTCAGATGGTGATGGCTAGCATGAGGGGACACAGCTATAAATTGAGGGGTGTTGGATATAGGACAGATGTCAGAGGTAGTTTCTTTACTCGGACAGTAGTAGTGGCATGGAACGCACTGCCTGCAACAGTAGTAGACTCGCCAACTTTAAGGGAATTTAAATGGTCATTGGATAAACATATGGATGAAAATAGAATAGTGTAGATAGATAGGCTTCAGATTGGTTCCACAGGTCGGCACAACATCGATGGCTGAAGAGCTTGCACTGCTCTGTAATG
This sequence comes from Chiloscyllium plagiosum, assembly GCF_037043375.1. NCBI lineage: Eukaryota > Metazoa > Chordata > Chondrichthyes > Orectolobiformes > Hemiscylliidae > Chiloscyllium > Chiloscyllium plagiosum. Next base: position 69,039,340 of record NW_028270153.1, on the reverse strand, counting down.
TTCTATGTTCGCTGTAAAACTGACCTACTTAGAAAGAAAAATGAGTTGCTTAACATGGGTGCATGAAATTTATATAGTATGGTAGAGCGGGCCAAAGGCAAAAAGGTTGCAAGCTCCTGGTGCAGATAAATTTCAAACCATGTCAGCATACTGACCACGCTCGGCATCCAAATACGGTAACAGAAAATGGGAAAGGCTTAACGCCTTGTACTCTACCAACTAGGAAGGGCTCGGTGCCTTGTGTCCTGTACAATGGGGATTCACTTAATTGGCAGCAAAAGTACAGACAGGTCAAAACAGGGTAAAATCAGTTCCTTGGTCAATCACAGCTAGAATGCACTTAGGTACATTCCATACAGCCACTGTGGTCAAATAGCTATGAATCAGTCTTGGTCCAAGTTTGCCATGAAAAATGACTACTTGGCTGTGGCACCAGCGATCCCGAGACACTGTTCAAGAACGAGCTACTATGTTTGAGGAACAGAAAAGACAATACAGTAATATTGGAAATTTCTTAAGTGCAGTGGGTATATGAACTTATTTTCTTATACAATGCCTCACAATTGCATTGGTAAGCCCATTCATTCTAGGTAGAGCTTTTGCAGGATCAAATGTTGCAATGAAAGAGTTAAAGCAAACATGGAATAGGATAGTTAGTCAGTATCTTGGGTAGTAATAGATCCCAGATGAATAATGCACATGGCATAGCGTGTCAGCTTCTCCAATTAAGCAATGATGATTTTGCCAAGTGATTTTGCTAAGGAACAAGACAGAAAAAAATAGAAAAAAAATGCAAATTCAAGCAACTGATTTATTACAAAGGGAAAGATGTGTGGAAGATCTTCAATTTTCTGTTCAGCAGTCTTTGAGTCACAATTTTGCACATTTTGTTTTTGAAAGTGCACAACAACCTACCACATTCAAAGACCACTGATCAGGGAAAGTTGGAAGGACAAGTCAGTCAGGAAGGGCAGGAGTGCCTTTCAATTATCTCAATTAAACAGTAACAGCAGAACAGACTGCTTAAAGAATCCTGAATGGAGTTCGGGGAGTTGTTAAGGGAAATAAACCTGAATGGTATCATAACAATTTATCCCCATCGGAACACAGCTCACTGTCACTGATTCATTTGAACTTACAAATAAGTAGATGAATTGGTTGGCATCTGAGAAACTGAAGCCCAGAACTGTCAGGAGTACTCAACAAACTATTTGTCTACACATCACCAAGCTTTCCTGACACAATTTCTGTCATAGGTCACAAGAGGTATTCACAGATCGGAAGCTTACTCAAAGCCCCAAGTACCTTCCTTCCAACTGTACTGAAACTACCTGTCTGCTAATTTTGACTGACAGTCAAACATTCTACTGTATAACTGCTGTTTTCAAAAGGTTTTGATTTTTGGATGAAATTTTAAAACTACACCCTGAAGCAGTCATATGTTCCTTGGTACATTTTACCATATTCAAAGCAATACATAAATCCAAGCTCTTGTAGTTAAAGATCCACAACACCATTCAAGGAGACCACAAGACACAGAAGCAGAATGAGGCCTCAGCTCATCATCATCTGCCGTTTAATCATAGCGGATATGTTTCTCAACCACATTTTCTTGCTTTCTCCCTGTAACCCTTGATACCCTTACCAACCAATGACCTATCTATCTGTCTGAAATACACTCAATGAGTTTGCTTCCATTGCCCTCTGAGGCAATGAGTTCCACAGATGAACTACCCTTTGGTTGAACAGATTCCTCCTCATCTCAGTTCTCAAACAGGGAAATCTGGCTGTCTGGACACAGAATTGACTGGCCCACTGAAGATAGAGGGTGGCAATAGATGGAAAGCATTCAGCCTGGAGTTTGGTAACCGTGGTATTCTCCAAGGATCTGTTCTAGGACATGTTCTGCTCCTTAAGATTTTGATAAATGACTTGGACGAGGAAGTGGAAGGGTGGGTTAGTAAGTTTGCCGATGACATGAAGGTTGGTGAAGTGGTGGATAGTGTGGAGGGCTGTTGTAGGTTGCAACGGGTCATTGCTGAAAATGTGTTGCTGGAAAAGCGCAGCAGGTCAGGCAGCATTCAAGGAACAGGAGAATCGACGTTTCGAGAAGGGCTTATGCCCGAAACGTCGATTCTCCTGTTCCTTGGATGCTGCCTGACCTGCTGCGCTTTTCCAGCAACACATTTTCAGCTCTGATCTCCAGCATCTGCAGCCCTCACTTTCTCTGCAACGGGTCATTGACAGGATGCAGAACTAGGCTGAGAAGTGGCAGATGGAGTTCAACTTGGAAAAGTGTGAAGTGATTCATTTTGAAAGGTCAAATTTGAATGCAGATTACAGGGTTAAAGGCAGGATTCTTGGCAGTGTGGAGGAACAAAGGGATCTTGGGGTCCATGTTCATAGATCCCTCAAAGTTGCCACAAGTTGAAAGGGTTGTTAAGAAGGCATATTGTGCATTGGCTTTCATTAGCATAGGGGTTGAATTTAAGAGCCACAAGGTTATGCTGCAGTTCAATAGAGCCCTGGTTAGACCACACTTGGAATATTGTGTTCAGTTTTGGACGCCTCATCATAGGAAGGATGTGGAAGCTTTGGAGAGGGTGCAGAGGAGATTTACCAGGATGCTGCCTGGACTGGAGGGCATGTTTTATGAAGAAAGGTTGAGGGAGCCAATCATTAGAGTGAAGAAGGATGAGAGGCGACTTGATAGAGGTGTTTAAGACGATGAGAGGCTTAGATAAAGTGAATAGTCAGAGGCTTTTCCCCAGGGCAGAAATGTCTATCACGAGGGGTCATAATTTTAAGGTGATTAGAGGAAGGTTTAGGGGAGATGTCAGAGGTCAGTCCTTTATACAGAAAGTGGTGGTTTTGTGGAATGCACTGCCAGCAGAGTCAGATACATTATGGACATTTAAGCAACTTTTGGATAGGCACATGGATAATAGGAAAATGAAGGGTATGTACGTTAGTTGATCTTACAATACGATAAAAGGTCAGAACAACATCAAGGGTCAAACGGCCTGTACCGTTCCACGTTCTAAAAGATCTTCCTTCACTCAGAAGCTGTGCCCTCAGATTCTAGCTTCTCCGACTTGTAGGAACATGTTCTCCACAGGCACTCTTTCTAGACCTCTCTTTATCCTGTAATGTCAATCAGACCCACCCCCCCACCCCTCAACATGACAAGCTCTTTAGCCCTGGGATCATTCTTGTAAATGCCCTCCGGACTCTATCAAATGCCAGCACATCTTTCCTTAGATACTAGATGCAAAACTGCTCATAATAGTCCAAATGTTGTCTGAGCAAAGCCTTATACAGCCTCAGTAGTACAACTCTGCTCATATTCTCGCCCTCTCAAAATGAATGCTAACATTGCTTTTGCCTTCCTGTCAAATGAACCTGCATGTTAACCTGAAGAGAATTAGATTAGATTAGATTACTTACAGTGTGGAAACGGGCCCTTCGGCCCAACAAGTCCACACCGACCCACCGAAGCGCAACCCACCCATTCCCCTACATTTACCCCCTTACCTAACACTACGGGCAATTTAGCATGGCCAATTCACCTGACCTGCACATTTTTGGACTGTGGGAGGAAACCGGAGCACCCGGAGGAAACCCACACAGACACGGGGAGAACGTGCAAACTCCACACAGTCAGTCGCCTGAGTCGGGAATTGAACCCAGGTCTCTGGCGCTGTGAGGCAGCAGTGCTAACCACTGTGCCACCGTGCCGCCCTAAAGAATCTTGAATTCGGACTTTAAAGTCCCTTTGTGCTTCAGATTTCCAAAATTTTTCCCCATTTAGAAAATAGTGGATGCCTCTATTATTCCTGCAACCAACCCCATAATTCCAAGCAAACTCGAGTACTAGATCTCGGCTCCGTCCTCTGTAATTGCATCTTTGACTTTCTGACCACATTCAGCAAGAATAAGCGACAGCACCTCCTCCATGATAATCTCCAACACTAGTGCCGTGCAAGGTTACATACGCAGCTCCCTACTGTACTCCACTGTGTGGCCAAATTCTGCTCCGACTCCACTTACAGGTTTTCTGACAACTCCTCAAACAACAACAAGATGGAGTACAGGAAAGACAGAGTGCTTAGCAGCATGATGTCAAGACAACAATCCCTCCACCAACATCAGCAAAATGAAGGAAGCAAAGTGGAAGACATAACCCAGCCTGCAACAATTGTACTGAGATGAAGATGGTCCAGAGCATCAAGTTCCTGGGAGTGATCATCATCAACAATCATGGTCCACCCATGTTGACATGATGGTCAAGAAGGCACAACATGTCTCTACTTCCGCAGGAGGGTAAAGGAATTCAGCATGTCCACAAAGGCACTTACCAATTTTTATACATGCGTCATAGGAAGTATCCTCTCTGGATGCATCACAGCAAGACATGCAACTGCTCTTTCCAAGACCACAAGAAACTACAGAGTCATGAACACAGCCCAGTCCATCACGCAAACTTCCAACCACTGACTTTATCGATATTTCCCACTGCCTCAAAAAAGCACCAAACAGAAGATCCCTCTCACCCCGTTTATACTCCCAGCCAACCTCTTCGAGAGGGCAAAAGATATAAAAGTTTGAATACATGAACAAATGGATTCAAGAAGAACCTCTTCCCCGCTGTTTACAGATTAATATTTGTGACTTCTTTAGAACCTTATCTACATGCACTGCTACCTTTAGGGGCCTGTGTCCTTGCACACCAAGATCTCTCACTTCATCTACACCTCGTAGTTTATTGCCATTTATTGTATATTCCCTTATCCTATTTGACCTCCCTAAAGGTATCTCACACCCAGCAGATTTGAACTCCACCTGCCACTTTCCTGCCCATCATGTTATTATTATTTTTTAGATTAGATTACTTACAGTGTGGAAACAGGTCCTTCGGCCCAACAAGTCCACACCGACCCACCGAAGCACAACCCACCCAGACCCATTCTCCTGGCATGGCCAATTCACCTAACCTGCACATTTTTGGACTGTGGGAGGAAACCCACGCAGAGAATGTGCAAACTCCACACAGACAGTTGCCTAAGGCGGGAAGTGAACCTGGGTCTCTGGTGCTGTGAGGCAGCAGTGCTAACCACTGTGCCACCGCGCCGCCCTTTTGGAATCTCCAGTTATTCTCTACACTATCCAACTTTTGTGTCGTCTGCAAATTTCCCAATTGTGCCCCACACATTCAAGTCCAAATCAATGTATAAAAGCAACAGCCGGGGTCCCAACACCGAGCCCTGCAGAACACCACTTGAAACAACTTACCATTCACAAGGTCAACCAATCACAATTATCCTTTATTTCCTGTTACTAAGCCAACTTTGGATCCAGTTCAACACATTAACCTGTATCCCATGGGCTTTTACTTTTCTGACCAGTCTACTATGTAGGACCTTGACAAATGCCTCACTCAAATCCATGTAGACAACATCCACTATACTAACCTCCTCGATTCTCCTCGTCACTTCCTCAAAGAATTCAATCAAATTTGTTATGTACGACCTTCCTTTAACAATATCGAAAAGTGTGGTGCACAGCAGGTCAGGCAGCATCCGAGGAGCAGAAGAGTCGACAGTTCTGACTACCAGGACGAGCAATTCCACTCCAGAATATCCCAGATGGCCTCCTATTTCAGGAACCGCAATTTCCCCTGCCCCATGGTCAACAATGCCCTCCAGTGCATCTCTTCCGCTTCCTGCACCTCCACCCTTGAACCCCACCCCTCCAACCGCAACAAGGACAGAACTCCCCTGGTCCTCACCTTCCACCCCACCAATCTCCAGATACAACGCATCATCCTCCACCAATTCCACCACCTACAGTCAGACCCACCACCTGAGATATATTTCCCTCCCCATCCCTTATCAGCATTATGCAAAGAGCATTCCCTCCGCAACTCCCTCATTAGGTCCATACTCCCCACCAACTCACCCTCCACTCTCAGCACCTTCCCCTTGCCACAAGAAGTACAAAATATGGACCCACACCTGCTCCCTCACCTTCAGCCAAGGCCCGAAAGGATGTTTCCACATCCCGCAGAGATTTTCCTGCACACCCAAACATCTCAGCTCATGTGTCCATTGCTCTTGATGTGGTCTCCTCTACACTGGAGAGACAGGACACCAACTTGCTTAACATTTTCACTGAATATCTCTGGGTCACAAGACCAAACAACCCAACCACCCTGTGGCTGACCATTTCAACTCCCCCTCACACTCCACCAAGGACAGACAAGTCCTGGGCCTCCTCCACCGCCAAATACAAGCCACCCAACACCAGCAGGAAGAATGCCTCATCCTCCACCTTGTGACTGTCCAATCACACTATACCAATGTTGATTTCATCAGTTTCCTCATCTCTTCCTCCACCTCATCCTAGATCCAACCTTCCAACTCAACACCGCCTTCTTGAACTGCCCTACCTATCCATCTTCCTTCCCACCTATCTGCTCTACCCTTCATTCTGACCGATCACCCCCCCCCCCCCCCCCCCCCCCCGCCACCTGCATCTATGTATCACCTTTCAAGCTAGTTTCCACCCCAGCTCCAGCCCCACCTATATATCTCTCAACCTCCTTCCCTGCACATTCCTGATGAAGGGCTTATGCCCAAAACGTCAACTCTCCTTCTCCTTAGATGCTGCCTGACCTGCAAAGCTTTTCTAGCACCACACTTTTTGACTCTAATCTCCAGCCTCTGCAGTCCTCACTTTCTCTTTCCTTTAACAAATCCTGACTATTCCTGACTGTCCATGCCTTTTTAAGTGACAGTTTATCCAATCTCTCAGGATTGATTCTAACAATTTGCCCACCACCAAAGGAAGACTAACTGGCTTATAATTATTTGGCATTTGCTTTGTACACTTTTTAGACAACAGAACTACATTTGCATTCCTCCAGTCCTCCAACACCTTACATATCAAGTGAAGATTGGAAATTTATCCTGCGGGGATCTACTATTTCCTCCCTGACCTCCTTTAACATCTGGCCTGGTGTCTTATCCATTTTCAAGGATTCCAACTCCTCGAACACTTCCTCTCTCATCATGATTACTTTGTTCAATATTTCACAACTGCTTCTCTTGTATTACTACAGTCAGTTCTGATATAACAATAATTCTTGTTCGATTTCACATTATAAGAAAATTGCTTAATAACCACGCCATGTAAACTAACAGGGCGCAATACAGTCGTTGCAGCCAACACATGTAAGGAAAGTTTGCATTCTACAAATAACAGTCTAAATTCTTCGATCGCATCAAAGTCAATTCACGTTGAAGAAACACACGTTATAGCAGAAACGACTGTATAGCCAAACCATCCTTTCTTTTGGAAACACAGGTGAAAAACTCACTTAAAATTCTTCCTATATCCTCTGCATCATCACACAAGTTTGTGTCTTTAACTCTGATAAGCCCCACTACTTTTTACTTTACTATCTTTTTGTTCTTCATATACTGGTAAAACAATTTTGTGTTTTCCTTTATCTTGCAAATTTTTTTTCATGCCCTCTCTTTGATTTACTTAATTTTTTAAAAAATTGATCCCTGCAATTTCTATACTCTTTTGGGCTGTCTGCAATGTTTAACTTTTTATGACTATCATAAGCTTTCTTTTTCTGTTTAATCTTCCCCCGTATTTTTCTGGACAACTATGAGGATCCTGATTTGGTAGTGCCATACTTATGTTGGGACAGGACATATCTGCTTTATGCCCTAAGATCATACTTTTTAGTGCCTCAGTTTATCACTGAGTTATCCTTTAGCAGTACAGGTCAGTCCACCTCAGCCAAATCACTTCTCAGTTTTGTAAAATTTGCCTTTCCCCAGTCAAAAACTTTTACTCCTGATTTCTGACCTTTTTCATAATGATGCTAAATTTTATGGAATTGTGGTTGCTATGCCTGATAAGATCGCCCACTATCACTTCACCCACTTACCACATTAATTTCCTAAATCTAAATCCAAAATTGTGTCTCCTCTCGTTGGCTTGTCATGTGTTGTTTAAAACAATTTCCTGGACACAGAAGGACACAACTCACACTTAAGGGGAGACTAAGGTTGAATGGTATTATCACTGGTCTATTAATCCAGAGACTTAGGTAATGTTCTAGGCACTCTGTTTGAATGCTGCCATGGCAGATGTTGGAATTTGAATTCAACAAAAATCTGGATTTAGGAGTCAATGATGACCATAAACCATTGTTGATTGTCGGAAATACCCACCTGGTTCACCCGGGTCCTTTAGGGAAGGAAACTGCCATCCTTACCTGGTCTGGCCGACATGCGACTCCAGACCAACAGTAATGTGATTGACTCTTAAGTGTCCTTTGGACAATTAGGGATAGGTGACAAATGCAAGCCTAGCCAGCAATGCTATCAGCCCACGAATACATTTTTAAAATGCACAAGAAGCTTTGACCTTCAATGCCCATTGTATTGTTGATATAGTTAAAGTCTCCTACCATGATTGCCCTCTTATTTCTTACAGGCAGCTATTTGTCTAAATACGTGTTCTTCTATCTCCCTCTCACTATTTGCTGGGCTGTAGTATGCTCCTGATAATGTGACTGCCCCTTTTTTCTTCCTAAGCTCAACCTATAAAGTCTTTGTTAATCTGCTCAGTACATCGTCCTTCCTCTCAATTGTGATTGATTCTTTAACCAATATTTCTAACCACCCTCCTTTTTTTGTCACACACTCTATCCTGCCTGAGAATTCTATATTCAGAGATATACAGCTGCCAATTTTACTTCTCCTTTAACTAGGTTTCCAATATGTCAATGGCAAAGTTTTGCCATGTGTTCAACATGCATCCTTAGTTCATCTGCCTTTTCTCTAATACACCTTGCATCGAAATATAACAGCTCAACCCCATTAATTTCCTTTGCTGGACGCTTTTTAGTCCTCATTTCTTTTCCAACTCGCTGACTACATCACTAACTAACATTCTACCTCGCATTTCCTGGTTTGAATCTGACCCATCTAAGCCTACACTTTGGTTCCCATCCCCCTTGTGGGAGTTGTGCATAAAATGGTTACCACAGCTGTCACACAAAAGCAATCACCCCTCTTTAAAATAATTTCATTGAATGTGAAATGCCCCTGGAGACATGAAGTAGCACCATATACAGTAAATAACTTTCCATTTTTCTTTTGCAGTGTCCACTGAGGATCAGTTGGTAATGCTCAACCTTGAAGTCCTCTCATTAGATCCCATAGGTTCTGGATTGAAATAGCGCTCCAGGACTTGAGTAGTTAATTAAGCTACATTTTCATTGGAACTCCTGATACAAGCTTAGGGGCTGGGCAACTACAGAGTTAAAACTACATTTCAGTTTAATGCAACTACATATGACAAACTAAATCAGATTTCACAAAATAAAAAAAATGACTTTGCTACCCAACAACTGCACACACAATCCTGGATTAAGCCGAGTTGCTAGTCAATGCTAAATGCCTGAGTCATTTTATGTGCTTGACAGTCATCTGAAATGGCCTAGCATACCACTCAGTTCAAGGGCAATTAAGTATGGAAAACAAATGCTATCCTTGCCAGTGACACCCACATTCCAGGAAAAACAGAGAGAAAGAAAATCAGGAACAGAGACTCTTCCTAGCCTGGTGCTGAATACTAGTGGCGACATTAACTCCCTAGCTGCCACCCCTGGCTGTTCCCAACTTATTAAATATTCAGTGGAAATTGAATTTGAGCCCCTATAATCTGTCTATGTTGCTCAATACCACACAGACTGTGCCGACATTGTCTGTGCAATAGAGGGAAAGACTGATAAATGGCTCTGGCAGTATGTTTTTTTTTTAAAAGTGATGTCTTCCAGTACTGGAAGCAATTGTCTGTAAATACCACCCTTTCCTTCACATGCTTACTGGCACAAAGCTAATTAATCTGGTTTGAATGACAAACTTCATATATCCATCCGCTCTTCCCTCCTATTTCAATACAAGGAAGGACATTGTTCCTTCCATACACATGATGCAGCTTGGCTAACCATTTGATGTGCTATAAAAATAGATCAAAGATAGAAACAGGATGTCTTTGCAAGTAGTGTTCACTGAAAAAGAGCTCCAGTATACCATATTTACAGGGGAGATGAAACTCAATATGTAGTGTATACACCCTCCCAAGTTAAGCCATTTCCTTATAAATTATAATGATAAAAAAAATTTCGCAACACCCGACTCAGTAGTGGGAATGAATATAGTAAAATGTCATCGATAAACAGCTCCGTTTGGTGCCAAGCTGGGACAAGTGATAGCACTAGGTTGGAAGTTCAGACTCGAGCACATAACTCAAGCCGACACTTAATAAAAAAAGGCAATTCTGAAGGAGGGTTACTGAACTCGCAACATTAATTCTGCTTTTGCTCCAAAGGTGCTGCCAGATCTGCTGAGTTTCGCCAACAATTATTGCTTTTGCTAAAGCCGATACTTACTTGCAGCACTGAGGAAGAACAGCACCTTTCACATAAGACTGTACATTTAAATAGCGTACTTAATATCATAAAACTTCCTAAGGGGTCTCACGGGAAGATTATAAAGCAAAGCATATAATGAAACTATTTAATTGACTCTAAAACCCTTTGGAATATACTATGGTCACTAAAGATGCTAGAGAATGCAAGCTCATATTTTCTTACCTCATTAATAAGAGGATTCTTGAAATCAAACCACAACAGTGAACTGGAGGGGTGCAAATTGGGCAGAGTCAGACAAAAAGTGATGTTTTATGCAATCATACGGAGTAGACAAGAGGATGACTTTGGAAACACCTTTATGTTCTAATGGGATAGTATAGGTCTCTCTGATGGTTAATAGATCCAATAATATGTCTTTGCCATCCACAGAAATTCACTGGAATTAAATATTTCAAAATGATTGGCTATATGATTTATTTTGATGACTAAGGGGAAAATGTTGGGAAACTGGGAGAAACTTTCATCTTTTGATTATAGCTGCAGGATCTTCTACATCCAACAGCTGGGACTCCAATGAGTTGAGAACATCAGTAGAAAGACAGGATATTTGAAAATACAGTTCTCACTCAGTGTTCAATGGGGAGCGAATCCACACCCTTCTATTCCAGAGGTGTGGGCAAAACTCAATTGTTGAATGAACTCATGTGAAAGCCAGTAGCAGCTGGGTATTTCTGTATTAAATCAGGAGAGCAAGAATATCTTCCAATCTCAAACTGACACTAGAGTATCAGATGTTATGATGTTATTAGAAAAGGTACTGCTTGCTGTCAGGTTGCTGGTCAGTACTTTTCCTTGCATCCAATCTGTTGTCAAACTGTGCTACTGAGTCCAGCATTCAACTTGCAATTGATCTGTATTTGGATCAAGCAGATGACAGTTTTCCCCAGGACAATGTTGCTGAGTCTCATTTTCATTATCTTGTACTTTGGAGTTCCTTAGTGCAGAGACTAATATTCCTGATTTCAAGGGATTTTTTTCCAAATACTAAATTCCTGCAGCACAACCCATGAGCAAAATATGAGGTTCTGTTGCACTGCCCAAGAGGAAACATTAAGAACCATGGCATCACAGGTGCAGACAAACATATATCAAGTTTAGTCAGTCCTGTTCTCTTACAAATAGAGCCAAAGTGCTTCTAAATTCTACAAAGTGCTTGGTATCTAATAGGAGATGCAAACAGGAGTTAAAGAGGTACCCCTTCAGGCAGATGGGCACTGTAAAAGAATTCAAAGAGAAACAATGTAATTTACATAACAACCAGCTTGTCATGTCAGCTTGTAGTGTAGCATCAGTCATAATTCTTAATTGGTTTCGCCATGAAATGGATTCCAGAAGTGGCCGCACTTAGTATCACTGTGTAATTTGATAGCTCTGTTGGCCGTTTTCTGTCATATTTGGAAGAGCATCTTAACCAGATTCCAAAGGCACGATATATCATAATCTGGGAGTCAGAGAAGGAACAGAACTAACTTACAGACCAGCAGCCAACTCTCATTATCAAAAATAAAAGTGATGCTGTGAATTGGATCGAAGTGGAACATGCTAAACTTCGATGACAATTCAGCTCAGTGCCAAAAGTAAGGGAGGATGTGCTACTGGGTTAATAACCAATAGGCCTGGACTAATACCAAGAGAGGCAAGTTTAAATCCTACCACAATACTGGGATAAATTTAAATTCAATTAACTAATCACAACCACAGTATTGTGCATTTATTTTTCTTTTAATACATTTTAATGGAAGGAGTTATAAGGAGAGGCTGGATAGCCTGAGACTTCTGTTCCTGGAGCATGGAGGCTGAGGGCTGACCTAGTACAGGTTTACAAAATCATGAGGGGCATAGATTAGGTGAATAGCCAAGGTTTTTTTTCCAAGGATAGTCCAACACTAGAGGGCACAGGTTTAAGGTGGGACAGATTTAAAAGGGATCTGAGGGGCAACTTGTGGAATGTGGCAGTGGCAAGTACAATTACAACATTTAAGACATTGGGACAGGTGGGATATTAAAAGAGTTAATTTGCTCTGCTGACCTACAAGAAATTGAATGCCTCGGGGGTAATGTGGTGTATCTTTGTCTTTTAGGTGGACTGTGGGAGGTTTACATGGCCATTTCCTGGCCATTCAGTGATGAGTTACATTTTCATCCAGAAATCAATAAGAACATTACAGTTGGAATTTAACTACTCCCCGACAGTTACAAAAAGCGATTTACAACAGACTTGACCATTAAGGGATGATTTGCATTACATTATTTCTGGAGTGGGGTGGTCACTGCATTGTATCTTGAGTGGCATGTGACTATGCGGGGATGGCTGAGAGTTGTCTTGTGGGCTGCACTAATTGTAATGTTGAGAGTTCTGTATAAAGCAAAGACTGTTTCCTTTGTTCAGCGAGAGCTTTTGCCACAATCCCGTAAACTCTGTGAGGTGTGTGTTAAAGGTTCCTCCAGAAAGCTTGTACTGTGCTGTGCTTAATAAATTTGATTGCTTGTTCACAGAAGCTGGTGTGTTGCAGTTGCATTAAGTGTGCAAGAACCTCAGGAAAAAAACAACTTAACACAGGCACATGGACAGCAAAGATTTAAAAGGATATGAGCCAAACACAGGCAAATGGGACTAGTTCAGTTTAGCAAAGCTGGCCAGCATGGACAGGTTGGGCCGAAGGGTCTGTTATCATGCTGGATGACTCTATGTCTCTCTAACTACCATCTGTTATAAAATCGAGCATCGGTAATGTTAATCATAAAATTACTGGATTAATATAAAACTCCAGGTAGTTTTCAAGTCCATTAGGAAATGGAGAACCACAGCCTCCATGCGACACTCCAAATGCACAATGATGTGACTGACTCTTATCTATCCACTGAAATAGCCTAGCTGGATACCCAGGTATTTTCATGATGATAGTTCTCGTTCACCTCATCAAGGGCAATTAGAGATGCATAATAAATGCCAAAAAAAACCAAAGAACTGCAGATGTTGGAAATTCAAAACAAAAACAGAAATTGCTGGAGAGATTCAGCAGGTCTGGTAGCATCTGTGGAGAGAAAGCAGAGTTAACAGAAAAATCATTGAACTCTATACTGAATCTTTAAGGTTTCAGCCTCCCTAAGCAGAAAATAAGATGCCATCTTCCAGCTTGCACAGACCTTCACTGGAGCACTGCAGTAAACCCGAGAGATGTTGGGCAGGGAGCACAGTGGTGTGTTGCAGTGGCAGGCTACCAGTAGGTTAGAGTCATTTTTGCAGACAGAACATGGATCTTCTGTAAAGCAGTCACCTAGTCTGCATGTAGTCCCCTCAACATAAAGGAGATAACATTATGGATAACAACTAGACTGCGTGAAGTGCAGGTAAATCACTACTTCACCTTCCAGCCTTTACCCAACCCCCCAACATACCAGGTCTTGACACCCAACCCATTTTTAGCAACTAATGGTCGCTATTAGCAGCAACTGATTCTCCCAAAGTCACTTCACCTGATGCAGCATCTCCACAAATTGACTCACTTAGGTTGACCTTTACCCATTCCTTGTCTGCCCAACTGCTTCCCTCTGTTTCTCACTCTTGGCTCCATCTCCACCCATCATTTACTCCTCACCCCCTCTCCATCCAATCTTCAATATCGTTTTCCAAGCTACAATGAGTTCTGAAGAGTCGTCACTGGAACCAAAACGTTAAAAACATTTTTCTCTCCAAGATGCAGTAGACCTGCTATGTTTCTCCCGTAATAAATGCCACCCTAACCAATGAGGCCCATATCCATTCAACAAATACGTAAAACAGGTGCCACTACAGTCTGTGAAGGCACCAACTGAAGAGATGGTTTTCACAAAGGTAGCAAACATATAAGCTACTATCTGGCAAAGTAATTTGGCCCTCTCTCTACAGCAATGAAGTTTCTTATCCACTGGCCTGCATGACACATTTGCGCTGAGAACAGTCCATAAATTAGGGATTTTTATTTTGAATTACATCTAAGTGACACATATGCATTGACAATATGGAGGTAGGCCTACTGCTGAAATGGGGCAGACTTCACAACACTGGGTTGACTATAGAGGGGGGCAGATGCCAAATTACTGGGAGGACTGACAATTGGATACAATTGTAATTGGGTGTATATAGAAATGGGGCATATTCCAGTGTTGGGAGAATTTTGAAAGAGGGTGAATTATGTTACTGGCAGAGTTATATAGAAGAGGCAGGCTCCATAGTAGGAGTGTGGTGGAGATAATGGAGGGAAAAAATATATATTTAAACTCCTGTAACAAGTAGATTTGTGTTTTCATAGGAAAAAGCAGATATATTAGCCTCGTTTCCAGAATGGAACACAGCCTCAAAGCTTAGAACATCTGTCTGAACTGAGTTCAACCAACTGAGTTCCCAAATGAGCAGAAATTTAATTTTCAATTTGATGTTGTACACAGTATCAACCACAGAAATTCACAGAAAGCAAAATGCCAGGAACCTGAAAAAGTACAAAAAGAAAATGATTCTGAGAGTGTTTATGGAAGAGAGGGCAAGAACGCCAAAAGATTGAGAACGACGAGGAAGCAGACTATAGCAGAGGGAACTGGAAGCAACCTCCAGCATTGGGAAGGACAAGGGCAGGAGATTTGTGAAACCACCACCACCTTCGAGTTCTCTTCCAAGTCACTCACCATTATGACTTGGAAACATATCACTGGGTTCCTTCATTGTCACAGCATGTAAATCCTGGAACACTCTCCATTAGAGAACTGTAGGATTCCCCACTTGCCTCATTTCCTCTTCCCTTGCCAATGGATTGCAGTTGTTCAAGAAGGCAAATTACCACCTTCTCAAAGGCAATAAATCCTGGCCTAGTCAGTGATGCCAAGACCCTGTGAATCAATTTAAAAAGGGAGACTGAGAAAGAAATTATGAGGAGCATAGATAGGGTACTCAGGAAGAAACTTTTCCCACTGATGAAGGGATTAATGATTGGGGAGCATAGACTGAAGGTAAGAGGCAGAAAGTTTAAAGGAGATATGAGGAAAACATTCTCACTCAGAGGCTGGTGCAAATATAGAATTCACTGCCTGTAAAGGTGGGAAGGGCAAAAACTCTCAAAACATTTAACATGTGCACTTGCAATGCAAAGGCACACAAAGCTATGGGCCAAGTGCTGGAAAATGGGAATAGAATAGTTAGGTGGTTGCCTGTGACTGGCATAGACAAAATGCCTGTTTTCTCTGCAGTAGATCTCTGTGATTCTATGTAAAATAGGTCATGATAGAACATAGAACATTACAGCGCAGTACAGGCCCTTCAGCCCTTGATGTTGCGCTGACCTGTGGAAGCCATCTGAAGCCCATCTAACCTACACTATTCCATTCGCGTCCATATGCCTATCCAATGACCATTTAAATGCCCATAACGTTGGCGGGTCTACTACTGTTGCAAGCAGTGCATTCCATATCCCTACTACTCTGAGTAAAGAAACTACCTCTGACTTCTGTCTTATATCTATCACCTCTCAATTTCATGCTATATGCACTCGTGTTAGCCATCACCATCTGAGGAAAAAGGCTCCCAGTGTCCAACCTATCTCACCTTCTGATGACCTTTTATGTCTCAATTAAGTCACTTCTCAACCTTCTTCTCTCTAACAAAAACAACCTTAAGTCCCTCAGCCTTTCCTCATAAGACCTTCCCTCCATACCAGGCAACATCCTAGTAAATCTGCTCTGGACCCTTTCCAAAGATTCGACATCCTTCCTATAATAGTGACCAGAACTGCATGGAATACTCCAAATGTGGCCACACCAGAGTTACTCCAAATGTGGCCACACCAGAGTTTTGTACAGCTGCAGCATGATCTCATGGTTCTGAAACTCAATCCCTCTACCAATAAAAGCTAGTACATCTTTTGCCTGCTTAACAACTCTGGATGGCAACTTTCAAGGATCTATGTACCTGGACACCGAGATCTCTCTGCTCATCAACACTACCAAGAATCTTACCATTAGCCCAGTATTCTGCATTCCTGTTGCTCCTTCAAAAGTGAATCACCTCACACTTTTCCACATTAAACTCCATTTGCCATATATCAGCCCAGCTCTGCAGCTTATCTATGTCTCTCTGTAACCTATAGCATCCTTTGTCATTGTCCACAACTCTACACACCGCAAATTTTTGTGGATTCAGTTTGGGTGGAAATAAAGAATAGCAAGGAAAAGAATCGCGGGTGGGAGTTGTCTATCAGCCCCCAAAAGAGATACTTCTATACAAAACAAATTAAAAATAGTCAAATAATAGAGGCCTGTAATAAGTGCACTAGAATTGTCATGGGTAATTTTAATTGGTAATAGTAAATGGACAAATCGGATGGGCAAGGGTGTCATGGAAGATATTTCTACAGTGCATCATGGAGACTATTTTAGAACAGTATGTTGCAAAATCTGTCTGTGTTATTTTCGATCTCGCATTTGTAACAAGACAGGGTTAATAAGAGATCTTAGTTAAGGATCTGGGGGGGTGGCGATCACAACAGAGAATTTCAAATTCAGTCTGAGGAAGAACAACTTGGGTCTCATACCAGTGTACTCACTTTAAATAAAGGCGAGTAAGAGGTATGAAGAAACAGTTGTCGAAAGAAGACTACAAAAATAGATAAAGGGAAAAATCAGTGGATGAGCAGTGGCAACCATTCAAGTAGATATTTCAGAATGCTGTGTAATAATTTTTTCTGGTCGAGAAGGACTCAATGAGATGGACGAACAATTTGTGGTTAACAAAAAAGGTCAAGAACAGCATCCAATTAAAGGCATACAAAGTGAAGAAAACTAGTGGGCCAAAAAATGGCAAATGGAGTTTAATATAGATAAGTGTGAGGTCTTGTGTTTTGGAAAGTGAAACTAAGATAGGAGTTTTATGGTGAATGGTAGGGCCTTAAGGAGTGTAGTGGAACAGAGGGACCTTGGAATTCAGGTGCACAATTCTCTGAAAGTGGAGTCACAGGTAGACAGGGCAGTAAAGATGAATTTTGACACACTGGCCTTCATCAGTCAGGGATTGAGTACAGAAGCTGGGAAGTTATGTTGCAGTTATACAAGACATTGGTGAGGCCACACTTGGAGTATTGTGTTCAGTTTTGGTCACCTTGCAAGAGGAAGAATGCTATTAAACTGGAATCAGTGCAGAAGAAATTTACAAGGATATTGCCAGGACTCAACGGTCTGAGTTATAGGGAGAGATTGGACAGACTAGGACTTCTTTCTTTAGAACGTAAAAGACTGAAGGGGGAATCTTATAGAAATATAAAAGATCAGGAGAAGCATGAATAAGGGGAATGCACTTATTCTTTTTCCCAGGGTTGGGGAACTGAGGACTAGAGGGCATCAGTTTGAGGTTAGAGGGGAAAGAATAAAAGGGAACCTGAGGGGCAACATTTTTACGCAGAGGGTGGTTGAGGGGGGGGGTACATTAAAAACATTTAAAAGGCATTTGGACAAATACATGGATAGGAAAGGAGAAGAAGGATATGAGCCAAGTGCAGGGAAATGGTGTTACCGTGGATGGACATTGTGGACAGCATGGACCAGTTTGGGCCAAAGGGCCTGTCTCTATGCTGTGGGACTCTGACTTCAATGATCTATGGTTAAGAATTCTGTAGGATCCAACAGATGATGAAAAACTCACAAAAAAGGAGAAAGTTGATTGTGTAAGTAAATTGACGAGAAATTTAAAAACAAGAGCTTCTATCAATGTAGAAAAAGGAATTGCCAAAGCATCTGGAGGATGCAACTGGGGAAATGATGAAATTGTTGTGAATGGGAGGAAAGTCTTATCATAGCCTCTATCATGAGCGACAAAGCATTTGACAACCCATTGGGACTAAGGCAAACACATTCCCAGGACTGGATGGTCTGTCTCCAAGGGATTTAAAGGCAGTGGCTGCAGAGATATTGGAGACAGATGTTAGTAAAATGTTTCCACAAGTGGGGGAATCACAAACAAGGGGAGGTAGCTATAGAATGTGAAGCTGAAGAAAGAAGAATTTCTTCTCCCAGAAGGCAGTGAATGCCTGGAATTCTCCATTCCAGTCAGTTTGGAGACGAGACCATTGAAAGCATTTAAAGAGAAGGGAGTTACATTTTTGAAGGATCAGGAAGTTGGCAGCTATGCTAAGCTAGGAGAAAGTGAGCACTGCAGATGCTGGAGATCAGAACTGAGTGTGTCATGCTGGAAAAGCACAGCAGGTCAGGTAGTATCCAAGGGGCAGGAGAATCAACATTTCGGGCAATAGCCCTTCATCAGGAATGAGGGCTAAAGGGCTTACGTCCGAAACATCGATTCTTCTGCTCTCTGGATGCTGCCTGACCTGCTGTGCTTTTCCGGCACCACATTCTTGAACTATGCTAAGCTGGCACAAAAGAGGGATTGAGGCGTGAGTCACATCATGACCTTGCTGAATGGTGCAGCAGGCTTGAGGGGCTGGATGTCCTACTCCTGCTCCTATTTCTTGGGTTGTATACAATATCAAGGCCTAAAAATGAAAGAACTGGAATTAAATATTCTTCCCAACTCTGCTTCATAGTAAAGCTGCCAATGGACTTAAGAACCTTCAACTTGAAGTCCTAGAACTGCACAGCAAGAGTGAACTGAAGGCCCAATATAATAACATTTCTGTCCTGTATTTCTACAGACCCCTTGTCGGTGCCCCCGAATGAACACCTTCCCATTCATTTCCATATGATCGTAGCAATATATCCTTCTATATACTACTCCCTTATGTGTTTATCTACATTAAGTTGCTGTGCGTGCAAGGTATCCCATGACACAGCAAAGAGATCGCCAATCTTTGCAAGAGAGAGGATATAGAATCTATTATGGTATGTGCCTTTAAGAAGGATGTGTGTGTTTTGGTTTTTCTTAGAGGGATGTTGTAAACCTGATGCTGAGGTGTCTGCTCCTTGGAAAGTATAGTAAGGAGCTTTGGGATGAGAAAAAAGCAGCATGAGTGGGTGAAGTCACACTCACACAGACCCAGGGTTTTAGTTTTGCTTTCAGTTGTTGAAGTTGGGATTTTGAAGTTAAAGCAGCTAGGTACAGCTCAGTGCTGTATACGGTGGCTCAGCGCAGAGGCGACATGGTGGCTCAGTGGATAGCACTGCTGCCTCACAACGCCAGGGGCCCGGATTCGATTCCAGCCTCGAGCAACTGTCTGTGTGGAGTTTTCACATTCTTCCTGCGTCTGCGTGGGTTTCCTCTGGGTACTCCAGTTTCCTCCCACAGTCCAAAGATGTGCAGGTTAGGTAAACTGGCCATGCTAAATTGTATGTGTAAGTTAAGTGCATTAGTCAGGGAACAGGCAAAATAATAGTGCAGGGAATGAGTCTGGGTGGGATACTCTTTGAAGGGTTGATATGGACTTGTTGGGCCAAATGGCCCGCTTCCACACTGTAGGGATTCTATGACTCCATGATTCTCTGCTGCTGCAAAATGTTTGAGTTCTCTCTCTGCTGTTAGATTCATTCTGTCGATGTTCCTTCTCCTTGTCTGGAGTAGATAGCACGTAAGGGAAATCTGTTTTGCTGAATTTTGCCTTTGTGTGTTATGGGATGCTGCTATATTGGAACAGTTGATGAGTAGTGGTTAAGTACAGGGTGACCCCTGTATCCGCTTAATAGTTTTCAAAATCCCAACTTCAACAACTGAAAGCAAAACTAAAACCCTGGGTCTGTGTGAGTGTGACTTCACCCACTCATGCTGCTTTTTTCTCATCCCAAAGCTCCTTACTATACTTTCCAAGGAGCAGACACCTCAGCATCAGGTTCACAACATTCCTCTAAGAAAAAAAGACATTGAGCACTAGCCAGTTGGATACAGAATTGACTAGAAGATAAGAGTCAAAGGGTGGTGGTGGAAGGTTGCTTTTCGGACTGGTGTGCCACAAGATTGGTGCCGGATCCACTGATTCTTTTTGTCATTTATAAAAATGACTTGGATATGAAGATAGGAGATATAGTTAGTAAGTTTGCAGACGACACTAAAATTGGAAACATGTTTCCACTGATAGGTGAGTCCCGAACCAAAGGACACAGCTTAAAAATAAGGAGTAGGCCATTTAGGACAGAGATGAGGAGAAACTTCTTCACCCAGAGAGTGGTGGCTGTGTGGAATGCTCTTCCCCAGAGGGCAGTGGAGGCCCAGTCTCTGGATTCATTTAAGAAAGAGTTGGATAGAGCTCTCAAGGATAGTGGAATCAAGGGTTATGGAGATAAGGCAGGAACTGGATACTGATTGAGGATGATCAGCCATGATCATAATGAATGGTGGTGCAGGCTCAAAGGGCAGAATGTCCTACTCCTGCACCTATTGTCTATTGGTGGTGTAATCGAAAGCCAAGAAGATTACCTCGGAGTACAACAAGATCTTGATCACATGGGTCGATGGGCCAAGGACTGGCAAATGGAGTTGAATTTAGATAAATGTAAAGTGCTGCATTTTGGAAAGGCAAATCAGGACAAGACTTAATACATTTAATGGTAAGGTACTGGGCAGTGCTGCCAAACAAAGAGACCTTGCAGTACAGGTTTATTGGTCCTTGAAAGGAGAATCGCAGGTTGACAGAGTAGTGAAGAAGGCGTTTGGTATGACCTGCATTGGTTGGCCAGTGCATTGAGTATAGGAGTTGGGAGGTCATGCTGCAATGTACAGGGCATTGGTTAGGCCACTTTTGGAATATTGTGTGCAATTCTGCTCTCCCTCCTATCAAAAAGATGTTGTGAAACTTGAATGGGTTCAGAAAAGATTTACAAGGATGTTGCCAGGGAGAGACTGAATAGGGTGGAGCTATTCGTCCTGGAGTGTCACGGGCTGAGGGGTGACCTTACAGAAGTTTATAAAATCATGAGGGGCATGGATAAGGTGAATAGCCAAGGTTATTTCCAGAGTAGCAGAATCCAAAACTTGAGGGTACGGGTTTAGGGTGAGAGGGGAAAGATTTAAAAGGGACCTAAGGGGCAATGTTTTCACGCAGAAGGTGGTGGGTATATGGAATGAGCTGCCAGACGAACTGGTGGAGGCTGGTACAATTACAGCATTTAAAAGGTATCTGGATGGGTATATGAATAGGAAGGGTTTACAGGGATATGGGCCAAGTGTTAGCAAATGGGACTAGATTTAGTGAGGATGTTTAGTTAGTACAGATTTTAGTTGGCATGGACGAGTTGGGTCAAAGAGTTTGTTTCCATGCTGTACAGCTCAATGATCTTCTATCTCAACACCCTATTCCTGCTTTTTCTCCATATCCATTTACGTCTAAATGTTTATCGTTTTCTTGAATATACTCAGTGAATTAGCCTCCACAGCCTTCTTTGATAGTTAATTGCACAAGTGACCACCCCGAAATGAAGAAATGTTTCCTCATCTCAGTTTTCAATGGCCTATCTTACATACTGATACTATGACCACTGGCCTAGGATTCCTGACCATTGGAAACATGCTCTCTATATTTAGTCAGTCTAGTCCTGTTAGAATTTTATAAGTTTCAATTCGATCTCCTCTCATTTTTCTTAACTCTACACGAGTTTACAAGTCAAAACTAGTCTCTCCTCACACAACAGTCCCGCCACCCCTAGAAACAGCCGAGTAAATCTTTGCTGGACTCCTTCTATCGCAAGTATATCCTCTCTTAAGTAGGGAGAACAAAAGTGCACACAGTAGTTCAGCTGTAGTCTCACCAAGACACTACACTGCAGGAAGGTACCCTGACTTCTGCTCTCAAATCCTCTTGCAATGAAGGCCAACAATTTGTTGCATTTGCCTGTCTGCTTTCATTGACTAGTGAACAAGGACACCCAGATCCCTTTGTTTATCCATAATACCCAACATGTCACCATTTAAATAATACACTACTTTTCTGTTTTTCACGCCAAGAATATAACTTCACATTTCATCGTAGAATCCTGGCAATGTGGAAGCAGGCCATTCGACCCATCGAGTCCACAATGACCCCTCCGAAGAGCAGCCCACCCAGACCCAGACCCGACCCACCCCATCCTTGCGTTTCCCATGGCTAATTCACATAGCCTGTACATCGCTTGACACTATGGACAATGTAGCGTGGCCAATCCACCTAACCTGCACATCTCTAGACTGCAGAGGAAACCATAGTACTGGAGGAAACCAACGTAGACATAGGAAGAATGTGTAAACTCCACACAAGTGGTCACCTGAGTATGGAATCAAGCCTGGGTCCCTGGTGTTGAGAGACAGCAGCGGTAACCACTGAACCATCGTGCCACCACATTTATCCACAATATACTTCATCTGCCATGTGGTTGCCTAAACACTCGACTTGTTCAGATCGCTCCAAAGTTTCCTTACACCTTCCTCAGAATATTACCCTCACGATCCTTCTTTCTACAAAAACACATCACCACACACTTCTCTGCATTGAACATCAGCACCATGATTCCTCAGACATTGAGCAGTCCATGTTCAAATGCAGCAAGACGTAGACAGGACACAAGCTTGGGAGGAAAAGTGGAAATTAACATTATTACCACACAAATGCCAGGCAATGATGATCTCCAAGAAGAGACAATCCCTTGACATTCAACGGTATTGCCATCAATGAATCCCTGGCTATCAACGTCCTGGGGGTTACCACTGACCAGAAACTCAACTGGACTTGTCATTTTGCCCTCAGTGTTATTTTCTTCCCTTTTTAGTCATCATTTGTATGCTTTTAAAACTTTCCCAATCCAGTAGATCAACTAATCTTGAACACGTTGTTTTGTTTTCTTTCAATTTGATGTTATCTTTACTTCCTTAATCAACCATAGTTGTTTCATCCTCGTCTTAGAATTTTTCCTCCTCACTAGGATAAATCTCTCCTGAAGGTCATGAACAATTTTCTTAAACATTTGTCATTGTTCCTAAAGAGTCTTTTCGCTAAAGTCCTCTCCTACCCCACCACAGCCAACCTTGCCTTCATCCCCATATAATTACTCTAATTTAGTTTCAGCGCAGTCGTTTCCAAACCAAGAATGTCACTCCCAAACTGATGCTAAATTCCAACATGTTACGGTCACTGTTCATTCGGGGACGAAGGGCATAGGTACGGTGAATAACCAGGATCTTTTCCCAAGAGTCGGAGAGTCCAAATCTGCAGGGTATAGGTTTAAGGTGAGAGGACAAAGATTTAAAGGCACCTGAAGGGCAACTTTTTTTTACAGAGGGTGGTGCATGTATGGAATAAGCTGCAGAGGAAGTGGTAGATGCAGGAAAAATTACTACATTTAAAAGACATTTGGACAGACACATGAATAGCAAAGTCTTAGAAGAATCAGGGCCAAATACAGGCAAATAGGACTAGGTGACTTTGGGATACCTGTTGGCATGGATGAGTTGGACAACTCCATGCTGTATGAATCTATGATTCTCTGGCACAACCTGAAGACCTTACTTTTACTTTAAAGAACAGAAACATTCAGTAGTCCCATTCACTAAAAAGCTGTCTTCCCTGGACTAAAGTCACATTTGGTTTGTGACATTAAGAAACTATTCATTCTGTTCACTGGATCACTTAACTGTTCTCAGAATGTATTCTATACTTGGTTATTAATGGTCTGAAAGACAATCTGTTGAAAGCCTGACTATCAGATATCCAATGTCTTAAGATTCTATTGTTCAATTCAACAATGGGCTTGAAACAGAAGCCCCAAGTCTTTAGACATCACATTTTCACTCATCATCCAACATATTCAGGATTCTTGTTGTTGTACACAAACAAAAAAGTCATTTCCTTTGCAGAGCTCACATTGATGCTTTGTTCAAGATGCCTTGTGGTACCATTTCAACTTTGAAAAGGCTCTCCTAGAATATGTCACCAGTTGAAGGGCTGCCCTGGAATGTGCCAACATTGGAACAGGTTCCCTTACTGCGTCAATAATAGAAGTCAGTCCTTATTGGTGTCTCAGTTTTTGAACAGGGATCTTCCCTACACCAGGGTGTTATTTTACAAAGATAAGATCTCAAAGAACAGTATTAAACTATTAGAATGCAAAATATATCAAACTTTCACATGCTTTCACAGTTATGCCCACTACAATTCAAACTGAACAGATCAATTGTCATGAACAGATAATACAGCCAAAATTACATTCCTGCTCACTAAAGTACTGAGATAAATTTTGGAGCTACAATTCTACTAACATAAACCCGTAAGAAGTTATAAAAAAGAGTTGCAGATTTACAAAATGGAATTGAATTTTACAATATGCTTTAAATACTGTGAGAGCTGAAAAAGCAACGTGAACACTTCAGTTCAAATTACACAACGTCATGACAAGAAGCTTCAGCTTCCGGTCCCATCATCTCTAGTAGCAGCATGTTGACACAAAAATTTAATTAGGCACAAAGACCTTGTGCTCAAGCACAACACATCATACCGGAGACATTGATTGAAGTGCCTGCATCAATAACTCCGCTGTTAGGCCTCACACAATATCTCCGCGGGGCTGTAGTCTTCACTTTAAAGCATATGTTTTTATCTGAGGGATTACTTAGTTTCAGGTTTGTAGTGACAACATCTGTGAAAGGACCTGTAACCAAAAGCAGAAAAATAGTTTAAAAAATTTATTTCTGGCAGCAGTCAATACATTTTCTTTTCCAGAAGATGATCTTTGGCATTGCTCAAACGTTATCTGGGCTCCAATTATGCATACCTCTAATCTGTCTCTCTTTTAATCAGAATGATAACTCTTGTTTTAAGGATTGTTTTGCAACACTAATACCTACAAACTAAAGGAAGGGGCAGGTGGGTCACAAAGGGCTCAAGAAAAGAATCAGCCAGGATGCATATCTTAAAGCCCTCCCTGCCTTCCCACTGCACAGCCAAACCCAGTCTCTCATTCAAATTAGGTCAGTTAACAGAGGACACAGTGAGGACAAGCATATAACTATAAACAATCTTCTGGCTTGGACCAAACGGCCAGTGCTTGTTCACCTGCTCTATATCAATATCCATTTCTCACAATTGAAACTGGACAACTGTTACTAACAGAGGCTCATCATGATGTTGTCTTTCCTTGATGAATTATTAAAACTCCTACTTTTCTGACTGATGCATAGTTTTGCCAAATGTATACCTTACTGAAGTAAATTAAGTTTGCAATGTGAAGTATCAGAAAGAATATCTGGTTGCTAAGGGCGACACGGTGGCTTAGTGGTGAGCACTGCTGCCTCACAGCCCCACATGGGTTCGATTCCAGCCTCAGGTCACTGTCTATGTGGAGTTTGCACATTTGCCCCGTGTCTGTGTGGGTTTCCTCCGGGTGCTCCGGTTTCCTCCCATAATCCAAAGGTGTTCAGGTTGGGTGAACTGGCCATGCTAAATTGCCTACAGTGTTCAGGGTTGTGTAGATTAGGTGCACTAATCAGGGTAAATGTAGACCAGTAAGGTAGGTGAATGGGTCTGGGTAGGTTACCTTTTGAAGGGTCAGTGTGGACTTATTGGGCCAATGGCCTGTTTCCACACTGGGAATTTTATGAAAATGCTTCAGGAAATCTCAGTAGGCTACATAGAATACCTAAGTTTAAAAGTACACAAAATACCCCCAATAAAACAAGGCAGCTGAAGATACTGGAAGGATGAGCAAATGAACACAAGGTCAAGTCAGCAATGCACATCATGTACGATTCCCAAACACAAAGTAAACTCATATTATTCATCGCTGTAGCAATACAGGAGAAGATGTACAAAGACATTTATTGTACCACATGTCTTTGAGAGGGGGCTCAGCCATGGCAAGTGACAAAACCCAAATGATTCCCTTGCAGGAAACCACAAAGTAGCACAGCAAAGAATGAAAACCAAGCTACCTATGTCCCATTTTAGATGCAAATAAACAATTGGGCAGTTTGGACGGTCGCTGAATGTCTTGATTTTACTGTGTTGCAAATCCACTAATAGTGAGGCTGATTTGGTTTGGCTTGCTACTCCTGTTTCAGAGCATGGAAACAGACCCTTCAGTCCAACTTATTCATGTGGACCAGATATTCTAATCTGACCCAGTCCCATTTACCAGCACTTGACTCATATCCCTCTAAATCCTTCCTAATCACATACCCGCCCAGATGCCTTTTTAATGCTATACTTGTATCCGCCCCCACCACCACTGCCAGCGTGTGCCATACATGCACCATCCTCAGCATGAAAACGTTGCCCCTCAGGTACTTTTAAAATCTTTCACCTCTCACCTTAAACCCATGCCCTTTATTTTTAGATTCCCTCACCCTGGGAAAAAGACCTTGGTTATTCAACCTTTCCCTATAGCTCAAACCCACCAATTCCAGCAACTTCTTTCTAAATCTTTTCTGTACCCTCCCAAGTTTAACAACATCCTTCCTACTGAAGGCTGACCAGAATTGTATGTAGTATTCTAAAACTGTCTTCCCCAATGTCCTGTACAGCTGCAACATGATGTCTCAACTCCTATATTCAATATTAGACAATATATAGACAATATATAGACAATATAGACAATAGGTGCAGGAGTAGGCCATTCAGCCCTTCGAGCCTGCACTGCCATTCAATATGATCATGGCTGATCATCCTTAATCAGTATCCCGTTCCTGCCTTATCTCCATAACCCTTGATTCCACTATCTTTCAGAGCTCTATCCAACTCTTTCTTAAATGAATCCAGAGACTAGGCCTCCACTGCCCTCTAGGGCAGAGCATTCCACACAGCCACCACTCTCTGGGTGAAGAGGTTTCTCCTCATCTCTGTCCTAAATGGTCTACCCCGTATTTTTAAGCTGTGTCCTCTGGTTCGGCACTCACCCATCAGCGGAAACATGTTTCCTGCTGCCAGAGTGTCCAATCCTTTCATACGACCAATGAAGGCAAGCAATGGTTTCTTCACCATCCTGTCTACCTGAATCTACTTTTTCAAGGAACTATGAACCTGTACCCCAAGGTCTCTTTTGTGGTTTCCTGCGACAATACTCCCCAAGGCTCTACCACTAAGTTTGTAAATTTTGCCCTGCTTGCCTCACCAAAATTCAACACCTCACATTTATCTAAATTAAACTCCATCTGCCACTCCTCAGCCCAGGGGCCCATCTGATGGAAGGCACATTGTACTCTAAGATAATACTGTTCACTGTCCACTACACCACCAATTTTGGTTTCATCCGTAACTAACCATGCCTCCTATATTCACATCCAAATAATTTACATAAATGTTGAAAAGCACTGATCCTTGTGTCACACTGCTGGTCACAGGTCTCCAGTCCGAAAAGCAACTCTCCTACCATCCTGTCTCCTATCTTTAAGCTAATATTGTATCCAATTGGCTCGCTCCCCCGGATCCCATGTGATCTAACCTTGCTAATCAGTCTACTATGCAGAACATTTTTGCTGCTGTCTTCAACAAGCTTCTTTCGCACCTCTTCAGAATCCAAATTAGTGAGACATGACTTCCCATGCACAAAGCCATGTTGACTATTCCTAGTCAGTCCTTGCCCTTCCAAATGCAAGTAAATCCTGTCCCTCAGATACCCCTACAAAAACTTACCCATCACCGATATCAGGCTCACTAGTCTACAGTTCCTTGGCTTTTCTTTACAGCATCTTTAAGATAATAGCACCAGATGAGGCATCCTCCAGTCTTACAGCACTTCACACATGGCTATCATAGAGATATACAGCACAGAATCAGATCGTTCAGTCCAACTTGTCTATGTCAACCTAAATAAATCTAGTCCTAAATAAAAACTTTGGCCCATATTCCTCTAAACCCTTCATACACCCACCCAGGTGCCTTTTAAATGTTGTAAGTGTAGCACCTTCGCCACTTCCTCTGGATGCTCATTCCATGCACTAACCACTTTCTGCATGAAAACGTTGCCCCTTAGGTCCTTTTTAAATCTTTCTCCTCTCACCTTAAACCTATGCCTCTAGTTTTGGACTCCCCCACTGCAGTGAAAAGACCTTGTTTATTTACCCTATAAATGCCCCTCATGATTTTTTAAACCTTTATAAGGTATGATGATGCTGCTCCTTTAACAAGGTTATGTTGTCCTTGGTTTTTTTTTCCTCAGAGGGGTCATAAATGCAGAGATTCCGGGAGGTCTTGGTTTTATGGGTTTTGGGGCCAATTTCATTATAGCTAACAGAGACTGCCTCAGGAACAAGGCTTTCAAGTTTAAAAAAACACTTGTACAATGAAGTTAAAAATCACACAACACCAGGTTATAGTCCAACAGGTTTAATTGGAAGCACACTAGCTTTCGGAGCAACGCTCCTTCATCAGGTGATAGTGTTGGACTGTAACCTGGTGTTGTGTGATTTTTAACTTTGTACACTCCAGTCCAACACCGGCATCTCCAAATCATTGTACAATGAAAGGAGAGTGACTAGTTCTCCAAGCACAGCTTTGCTCTGGTTTGATTTTTGCAGTCTCGCTGTTCAGAGCAGGCAATCAGAAGGTTTTGAGGCTGCTGGTCAAAGAAACAGCGACATGAAAGGAGGTGTTTCATGCTGAATTTCTCTCTCTCTCTCCTGAGACACCTTGGGTTTGATTTTTCCTTTTTTGCCAACGGGTGTTTATTGGGGATTGTTGCAAGTATTTGGAACAGCATCATTAAGTTGGGTTAATCTATCATGTTTTCGGATAAGTTGTTGCTCTATATTTGGTTATCTTTGCTTGTGTTTCATTTGGTCACCTTGCAAATAAATTCTGTTTTGTTTAAAATTAAATTGTTGGGCCAGCTGCATCACTCCTGGAATATCCACTGTACACCTGCTTAAAACAACCAGCAAAGTTAGGGTCTGGACTACTTTGCTGAAATGTTTTGAGGGCGTCTGGCCTGGTCCATAATAAAAGTCACCCCTCATCCTCCGACACACCAGGGAAAATAGCCCGAGCATACTGAACCTCTCTCTATAGTTCAAACCTTCCAACCTTGGCAATATCTTTGTAAATATTTTCTGAACCCTTTCAAGTTTCACAACATCCTTCCCATAGCAAGGAGACCTGAACTGAACACAGTAATCCAAACGTGGCCGAATCAATGTCCTGTACAGCCAGAATATGGCCTTTCAACTCCTCTACTCAATGCACTGACTAATAAAGGAAAACATACCAAATGCCTTCTTCACTATCCTATCTATCTGCGGCACCACTGTCAATGATACAAATATCTCAACAGAACTGCTGCTGACCATTCTTCCCTTCGAGAATATTCTGCACCCTGTCCAAGACATCCTTGATCCTGACACCAGGGAGGCAGCACACCAGAGTGATGTCTCGTTGATAGGTGCAGAAACATCTGTCAGTGCCCCAGACTAACTGTCTTCTACTATAATTGGTCCCCTTGGAACTCGACATAGCCCTCATTACAGTACAGCCAGTCACAGAAAGAAACCTGACTGCCAGTGCTACTCACCTGAGAAGCCATCATCGCCAACAGTATCCAAAATAGCAAACCTGTTCCAGAAGGAGATAGCCACAGGCTACTTCTTCTACCATTCCAAGCAGAGTCAAGATTAAAGTGGTACTGGAAAAGCACAGCAGGTCAGGCAGCATCCAAGGAGCAGGAAAATTGACGTTTCGGGCAAAAGCCCTTCATCAGGAATCCTGATCTCCAGCATCTGCAGTCCTCACTTTCGCCTACCATTCCTAGCAGTCAACCATCTATCTCAATTCCCTTTACAATAAAGCACAACATTCTATTAGCTTTCCTGATTACTTTCTGTACCTCCGACAAAGGGAGGGAAAGGCGTGAGGTCCTGGAAACTAGGCAGGAGGTTAAAAAGTAGGTCATCGATGGTAGTAATATCTGGATTACTCCTGGTACCACATGCTATTGACAGTAGTAATAGGAGGATAGAGCAGGTGAATGCGTGGCTGTGGAGCTGCTGCAGGGGATAATGATTCACATTTTTGGACCACTGAGATATCTTCAGGGGGAGAAACGAATTGTTCAAGAGAGACGGTTCCACCTGAAAAATCCATGCAGGGAGATTTGCTAGTGCTACTCTGGTGGCTTTAAACTAGTAAGGGGAGATGGCAGGAGCCAAAGTGATAGTGAGAAAAGAGAAAAAAACTGAGGCTAGTAGATAAGGGAAGCAAGTTAAATAATCAAAGCAGCCAAGAGTTTGGCAGAGTATGAGATATGACTGATAAATTAAACTGCGCTTACTTCAATGCAAGAGGCTTGACAATAAGGCAAATAAACTTAGCACATGGTTAGGAATATGGGACTGAGATTTCATAGCTATTACAGAAATGTAGCTCAGGAACAGACAGGACTGGCAGCTTAATGTTCTGGGGTAAAAAAGAAAAGAAGGTTGGGATGCGGCGTTTTTTGATTCAGGATGACATTATGGCACGGGCGGCACGGTGGTTAGCACTGCTGCCTCACAGCGCCAGAGACCCGGGTTCAATTCCCGCCTCAGGCGACTGACTGTGTGGAGTTTGCACGTTCTCCCCGTGTCTGCGTGGATTTCCTCCGGGTGCTCCGGTTTCCTCCCACAGTCCAAAGATGTGCAGGGTCAGGTGAATTGGCCATACTAAATTGCCCGTAGTGTTAGGTAAGGGGTAAATGTAGGGGTATGGGTGGGTTTCGCTTCGGCGGGTTGGTGTGGATTTGTTGGGCCGAAGGGCCTGTTTCCACACTGTAATCTAATCTAATCACGGCTATACTTACGAAGGATATTCCAGGGAGTACATAAGTGAAGTTATTTGGGTGGAACTGAAAAATAACAAAGGGAATAATCACCTTGTTGGGATTGTATTGAAGACCCCCCCCCCCAGCCCGCCAAAAATCCAAATGTCAGCAGGAAATTGAGAAGTAAATATGTAAGGAGATCTCAGGTATTGTAAGAAACATAGGGTTGCAATCGGAGAGGATTTTTAACTTTCTAAACACCGGCTGGGACTGTCATCGTGCTAAGGGCTTAAATGGGGAGGAATTTATTAAGTGTGCACAAGAAAACGTTCTTAATCAACATGTGGATATAGTTATTAGCGAAGGAGCAATACATGACTTTCTCTTGGGAAATAAGGCAGGGCAAGTGACTGAGGTAGCAGTGGGGGAAGCACTTGGGGCCAGTGATTCATAATTCTATTAGCTTTAAAATAGTGATGGAAAAGGATACTACAGATCAAAAAGTTGAAGTTCAAATTGGAGTACGGCCAATTTTGATGGTACTAGACAGGAACTTTCAAAAATTGGCTGGGGTAGCTATTTGTGGTTGGGAAGTGGGAGACCTTTAAAATGAGAGTTCACAGATAGCATGTTCTGCTTAGTATAAAGGGCTAGGCCGAATTACTACAGAAATTGAGGCTCTAGTCAAGAAAAAGGAGGTATTTGTCTGGTATCAACAGCTGGAATCCAGTGAATCCCTAGAAGGGCAGTAGGAGTATACTTAAGAGGGAAATCAGGAGGGCAATAAGGAAGCATGAAATAGCTATGGCATATAGAATTAAGCAGAATCCAAAGAGGTTCTATAAGTACATATGGGCAAAAGATAACAGGGCCCCTTAAAGACCAACATTGCCATCTATGCGTAGAACCACAGGAGATGGGTGAGATACTAAACAAATATTTTATCTCAGTATTTACTGCGGAGAAGGGCATGGAAGCTAGGGAATTTGGGAAAATAAATAATGATGGACAAAGAGAGTTCATATTACAGAAGAGGAAGTCTTAACATGCATAATGGCACCTGATCAAGTGTTTCCCAGAACTTTGTGGAAAGCTACAGAATAGATTACTGGGCCCCTTGCTGAGAATCATTGTAGACCATAAAATGTATCAGCTGTGTTGATGTTATTCTGGATAGTATAGGGTTTAGCTTAAGAATGTCTCAATTTTATAGTGTGAATCCAGTGCAGTGTCAAACTTTACTTTCTGAAACAGAGGAGTCCCATACATGTTCACTCACATAGCCGTCTTCTGGGCAGGACAATTTGAATCATAGTCAAACAGTCAATGAAGCCAATAGCAAGTGCATCAGATGTTAGAAATTGAGGACACTACAGAAAATACTGGAAATACACAAATCAGTGTAAAAGAGTCGACATACAGATGAGTTAACATATTCAATGTGTGAAAAAGTTAAACTTGTCTGTTATCTTCAGTTACTGACTTGCAGTGTGTTTCTGGAAATATGCTGCATTTGCTTTGGTATTAGAAAGGTCCAACTTATCCAGAGCTATCTATATCCAACAGTCAGACACAGGAACCATGCAGTTGTACAGATAGCAAAACAAGGGCTCCATTGCACTGCTTCCACCATAGCTGACGCAATCAATTACACCAATGTTTTTGGTTTGTTAACATACCACACTTTAGAGAGAATGCTGAGCCAAGACCTTTGGAGAACCTATAACTGTTGGATCTGAGCAAGTAGCTATAGTCCATGAAAGACCACATTTCACTATGACTGAAATGCAATTGGTTATAGCTTGAAGGACTTGAACAAGCATGGGCATGTAAGGACGTAAGGCCTCCCTGGATTACCAGAGCCGACATGAGGATGGAGGGCTGACTACATTCTATACATTCACCTCCCACCAAAGGAGTTAACTGAGTTTCTGATTGGATTCCAGACTTTAGAAAGCCAAGATGTACAAGAGTGGTATTTAACCCTTACAACAGGGGAAGCATGCAATTAGTCCTTTGAATTGTTTTTCTTTGCAAAATGATATTTCGAAGTCAGGTGGTTCGGTGCTACAATACAATGAGTACAGCACAAAGGTGGGCAGATCCTTCATAGTTGGCAAGAGAATTAGCTCATGCTCAACTTGTACATATATACACAGAGGCAAGAAAGTGTGCCAACATAAAACTGTCCCATGTGGAGGTGCATCCACATCCACCCCAAAACGGAAACATGCCCACATATATCCATCCCTCGCTCCTACAAACACACCCACAGGGAGGTGAACCCACACACACACCCCCGATCCAGAGATGCACCCATAAACACACAGGGAGGCATGCCCATGCACACAAGGAAGCACACAACACAGAGCGAAAGGAAAGGCAGTCACTCTTTGAGAAACAGCTCTAGACTGCTGTTGAAATGGCCAAATCTTTTCAAACATTAGCACTGAAAGTGGGTACCGTCATACAGCTAAGGCTTAATCTACACCAACTGCAGAATCAACATCTTCACAGAACCACTGTTTCCAAGTTCCGTCTACCAACCCCACAGTACCATACTGACTATCTTGAATTGTAACACAACTGAATCAGTCATAGACAGATCCCCATGGACTCTTGCCGTATTCACAGTGAATATCTTTATTACTGATCCCTAAATCTCTCCTGCTTGAAACATGGATATTTTCAAATCAATGTCATCAATGTCATCAGACATGTTACTGCACACCTCTAGAGCAGGTGGCACTTGAAACTGGGTCTCCTGGATCAGATGGAGTGACACTACGACCATAAAACAAAAGCTCCTTTAAGCTCAGTGTACATTTCTTCTGGCACAGCGGTAATGTCTCCCCCACCCCGTCGAAACAGGAGGCTAACATTCAAGGCAGAAGGGTATAGTAACAACTCTGAACAGGTTGATTAGAAACTATCTTTACTTGCCTCAAGAGAAAGAAATAAAGGTTCACTAGATTTGATTCCTGGGATTGTCATTAGAGAAGAGATTTAGGAGACCAAGACTAAATTTTCTAGCATTTAATAGAACAATAAGTTCTTGCACTGAACCATTTAAAATTCTTAAGCTTACTGCAGTAGCAAGAGGAAGATGCTTCTCCCTGATTCAGGGATCTTGAAGGTAGGATCAAAGTCTCAGGGTAAGGGGTCAGTCATTTAGGTTTGAAAGGAGTAAAAATTTCTCCCAACAGTTGCACATCTATTAATTCTATATCCCAGAGCCAAAGATGGACTCTCAAACTCTTAACATTCGCCTGTACCTGTGCTTTTGTTCTTGCCCCTGTTTACCTATTATTTACTATATATGCTACTTAACTATATGATCTGTCTAGACTGCTCGCAAGACAAAGCTTTTCACTGTGCCTTGGTACATGTGACAATAAATTCAACTCAATTCAATTCCCACAGAGTTCTAGGGCACACTTGATCAGGTCCTGGGGATTTATCCACTTTTATGCATTTCAAGACATCCAGCACTTCCTCCTCTGATATTTTTCAAGATATCAACCTCAATTTCCCTACATTCTCTACCTTCCATGTCCTTTTCCACAGTAAGCACTGACGCAAAATACTTGTTTAGCATCTCCCCCATCTCCTGCAGCTCCACACATAGGCTGCCTTGCTGATCTTTGAGGGGCCCTATTTTCTCCCTAGTTACCCTTTTGTCCTTAATGTATTTATAAAGTCTCTTTGGATTATCCTTAACTCTATTTGCCAAACCATCTCATGTCCCCTTTATGCCCTCCTGATTTCGTTCCAGTTTATTCCTACTGCCTTTATACTCTTAAGAATTCACTTGATCCTTACATGTGCTTCACTCTTTTTCTTATCCAAACCCTCAATTTCTTTAGTCATCCAACATTCCCTACACCTACCAGCCTTTCCTTTCACCCTAACAAGAATATACTGTCTCTGGACTCTCATCTCATTTCTGAAGGCTTCCCATTTTCCAGCCGTCTCTTTGCCTGCGAACATTGAGAAAGGACATGAAGGGAAAGCATAAAATTAAAGAACATTAAATGTTAGAAATAACACAAAAAATGTATTAAATAAGATAACTTTGCTAGGAAAAGCAGGAAGTCCAGCTCTGTACAAGAACAAATTTAGGCAGCTATGAAACTTAACAATTAGTCATTGAGAAGGAACAAAAGCCTTTAACAGATCACTCCAAGTACCTACAAGGAAAGACAATAGGGATTTGAATAAAGAGTTTACTGACCAAGCATGTGAGGTGGAAAACAATGAGAAATGGGTTTAAGACATAAATAAACAAAGTCAGTAATCAGGTTTAAACAAGGACATGAGGTAATGAGTATGTGACCAAACTTTAGAGGGTATCAACACTTAATATCATCACCTGACTCAGTACAAGGGCAGTTTCCTTATCGCTATTCTAGTAATGTGATCAAAAGACTAACAAGCACAGCAGGAATGTGGGGAGGATATCATGTTCATCAGCAGGAATTTGATTGACATAGAGTAATAAAGATGTACACCATGGAAATAGACCCTTCGGTCCAACCTGTCCATGCCGACCAGATATCCCAACCCATTCTAGTCCCACCTGCCATCATCAGGCCCATAACCCTCCAAACCCTTCCTATTCATATACCCATCCAAATGCCTCTTAAATGTTGCAATTGTACCAGCCTCCACCACTTCCTCTGGCAGCTCATTCCATACACGTACCACTCTGTGTGAGAAAAAGTTGCCCCGTAGGTCTCTTTTATATCTTTCCCCTCTCACCCTAAACCTATGCCCTCTAGTTCTGGACTCCCCAACCCAAGGGAAAAGACTTTGCCTATTTACCCTATCCATGCCCCTCATAATTTTGTAAACCTCTATAAGGTCACCCCTCACCCTCCAACGCTGCAGGGAAAATAGCCCCAGCCTGTTCAGCCTCTCCCTGTAGCTCAAATCCTCCAACCCTGGCAACATCCTTGTAAATCTTTTCTGAACCCTTTCAAGTTTCACAACATCTTTCCGATAGGAAGGAGACCAGAATTGCACGCAATATTCCAACAGTGGCCTAACCAATGGCCTGTACAGCCGCAACATGACCTCCCAACTCAGTACATGTTTAGTGGGCAAAAATTGTATAAATTCTGAAGATTGTGAGTGCCACTTTTGGAGTAGTCTGAGAGAGCACGAGGTTGCTAAGTGCTGGTACCGCTGCTCTGCTGAGGTTTTACAACCTCTACTTAGGCTAGGGCTTGGTGTCTTGTTACTCTGTAACTGTGATACTACTAAATGTTTCAATAAATGTGCTAAACCTTTAACGGACTGCTTGTAAGAATTTTACTCCAGGCAACTGTACGACCTAAGGGAAAGTTGAGTAGACTCCATTTGGGAGACCTCCCTTACCCACTGTAGCTCTCGGGGAGGCTTCGACAGCATGGGTGAGTTGGACCAAAGGTTCTGTTTTCATGCTGTTTGCTTTATCTTTAGTTTCTTTTTATTATCATAATTTGGATTGTAAGGGGGATCTGTCATTAGTGGGGGTGGAAATATCCACTCGCCTTCAGAGTCATCAAGATATTCCTCTTGCTCAAGAGCGGTCTTAGTCTTAGTTTTGTTATTGCTGAAAAACGTGTTGCTGGAAAAGTGCAGCAGGTCAGGCAGCATCCAAGGAGCAGGAGAATCGACGTTTCGGCCATAAGCCCTTCTTCAGGAATGAGGAAGCCTGCTTGGCACACATTCCTCATTCCTGAAGAAGAGCTTATACCTGAAACGTCGATTCTCCTGCTCCTTGGATGCTGCCTGACCTGCTGCACTTTTCCAGCAACACATTTTTCAGCTCTGATCTCCAGCATCTGCAGTCCTCACTTTCTCTTAGTTTTGTTATTACTGTACTCGGAGTCAGCAGGCACTGCTGCAGACTTTTGATCTGTTTTCCGTTGGGGCCCCATAATCTTTAACCATCTGTTTATAACTTAGCCTTCTGTTTCTGTTCCCTTACTTTTTCCAACTTCTCATCATACCTCAGACATGCTAGTTTCAATTTAGTCCAGTCTAATTCATTTCCCTCCTTATCACGGGGACTAATGCCTCGAGTGATAGTGTTTTGTTTCCAAATGGACTGCATTGACCTTTCCCATCTATTCTTTCGTCCAACTTACTGCTGGCCTTCATTTTAGACTTACTCCCTTTCTTCCAAACACTTTGTTCTACTGTTACGATTTTTTCCTAGAGATATGGTTTCCCATTGTGTCCTTTCTCAATGCCAACCAGATAGCCTAACTTAATCTAGTTCCATTTGCCAGTATTTGGCCCATATTCCTCAAACTTTTCCTATTCACATGTACCTATCCAGATGCCTTTTACAAGTTGCATTTGTACCAGCCTCCAGCAGTTCCTCTTGAAGCTCGTTCCAAACATGCACCACTCTCTCCATGAAAAAGCTGTCCCTCAGGTCCCTTTTCACCTTAAACCTATGCCCTCGAGCTTTGGACTCCACTACCCTGGGAAAAAGACCTTGGCTATTCACTCTATTCATGTCTCTTATGATTTTATAAACCTCCATAAGGTCACCCCTCAGCTTCCGACACTCCAGGGAAAATAGC
The DNA here is from genome assembly GCF_037043375.1 of Chiloscyllium plagiosum. Classification (NCBI taxonomy): domain Eukaryota; kingdom Metazoa; phylum Chordata; class Chondrichthyes; order Orectolobiformes; family Hemiscylliidae; genus Chiloscyllium; species Chiloscyllium plagiosum. The sequence goes on along the minus strand of NW_028270153.1, from coordinate 69,001,591 downwards.
CCCAGCCTATTCAGCATCTCCCTATAGCTCAAACCCTTCAACCCTGGTAACATCCTTGTAAATCTTTTAAACCTTTTCCAAGTTTAATAACATTTTTCTATAGCAGGAAGACCAGAATTGAACACAGTATTTCAAAAGTGGCCTAATTAATGTCCTATACAACAACATGTCATCCCAACTCCTACACTCAAAGCATTGACTATAAAGGCAAATGTACCAAACACCTTCTTCACTACCCTGCCTACCTGCGACTCCACTTTCAAGGAACTATGAACCTGGAGTCCAAAGTTTCTGTTCAGCAACACTCCACACACCTTACTTTTAAGGTGTACATATCTGGCCCTGATTTGCCTTACCAAAATGCAACATATTTAGCTAAATTAAACTCCATCTGTCACTCCTCAGCACACTGGCCCATCTGATCAAGGTCCCATTGCATTCTGAGATAACCATAAAACATAGAACACAGCACAGGATGGGCCCTTCTTCCTGTGATGTTGCGCCAAACTTGATGCCAAATTAAACTGATCCCTTTTGTCTGCTGTGATCCATATCCCTCCGTTGTTGTGGTTCTGTTTGCCGATTCCTCCATCCCATATTCATGTGCTTATCTAAAAGTCCCTTAAATGTCCTTATCATATCTGCCTCCACCCCCTGGTAGTGCATTCTAGATACCTTCCACTCTTCGTGTAAAATCTTGCCCGTAAGTGTTCAAAGTTTGTGCGAAGATTTGTAGCTCGGGTGCTCGTTGTTGTGGTTCTGTTCGCCGAGCTGGAAGTTTTTTGTTGCAAACGTTTCGTCCCCTGGCTAGGCGACATCATCAGTGCTTGGGAGCCTCCTGCGAAGCGCTTCTTTGATGTTTCCTCCGGTGTTTATAGTGGTCTGTCCCTGCCGCTTCCGGTTGTCAGTTTCAGCTGTCCGCTGTAGTGGTTGGTATATTGGGTCCAGGTCGATGTGTTTGTTGATGGAGTTTGTGGATGAATGCCATGCCTCTAGGAATTCCCTGGCTGTTCTCTGTCTGGCTTGCCCTATGATAGTAGTGTTGTCCCAGTCGAATTCATGTTGCTTGTTGTCTGTGTGTGTGGCTACTAAGGATAGCTGGTCGTGTCGTTTCGTGGCTAGTTGATGTTCATGTATGCGGATTGTTAGCTGTCTTCCTGTTTGTCCTCATAGCAGAGGCAATTATGCAAAGGTTAGAACAAACAGTCCTACCACAAATTCAACCCAAACTCTGGGTCAGATATGTCGATGACACGTTTGTAATCATTAAAAACACGGAAGTAGAAAAAACACACCGGATCATCAACGCCACATTCACAGGAATCCGATTCATGAGAGAAGAAGAAAAGGATAGCCAACTCCCATTCCTAGACGTGATGGTACAGAGAACACCGAACGGAGAATTCACTACAAGGGTATACAGGAAAGCCACACACACAGACCAAGTCCTAAACTTTGAAAGTAACCACCCCAACACACACAAACGAAGCTGCATCAGGACACTATTCAAAAGGGCCACAACACACTGCAGCACACCAGAACTGCAAAAAGAAGAAGAGGAACACCTATACAAGGTATTCGCCAAAAACGGATACCCGCGCAACTTCATCAACAGATGCCTAAGAGAAAGACCACGGAACGAGGACATACCACAACCAAAAGGACTAGCCACACTACCATACATCAGGAGCATCTCAGAACTGACTGCCAGACTACTGCGACCCCTAGGACTCATAACGGCACACAAACCAACAGCCACGCTCAGACAACTCACCAGAACGAAGGACCCGATACCCAACATGAGCAGAACTAATGTAGTGTACAAAATACCATGCAAGGACTGCACAAAACACTATATAGGACAAACAGGAAGACAGCTAACAATCCGCATACATGAACATCAACTAGCCACGAAACAACACGACCAGCTATCCATAGTAGCCACACACGCAGACAACAAGCAACATGAATTCGACTGGGACAACACTACTATCATAGGGCAAGCCAGACAGAGAACAGCCAGGGAATTCCTAGAGGCATGGCATTCATCCACAAACTCCATCAATAAACACATCGACCTGGACCCAATATACCAACCACTACAGCGGACAGCTGAAACTGACAACCGGAAGCGGCAGGGACAGACCACTATAAACACCGGAGGAAACATCAAAGAAGCGCTTCGCATGAGGCTCCCAAGCACTGATGATGTCACCTAGCCAGGGACGAAACGTTTGCAACAAAAACTTCCAGCTCGGCGAACAGAACCACAACAAAATCTTGCCCCTAACATCTCCTTTCACCTCACCTCTCCCCCCCCCCCCCCCCCCCCCCCCGCCACACACACACACACACACACACCTTAAATGCTTGCACTGCAGTACTAGACTTTTCAACTCCAGGAAAAGGAGTCTGACTGCCAACCCTATCTATGCATCCCATAATTTCATTCACTTCTCAGTGTATAATTTTATGCCTCTTCTCAGCCTCCGCTGCTCCAGAGAAAACAACCCAAGTTTTTTTTGTTTCTCCTTATAGGTATTTAATCCAGGCAGCATCCTTGTAAACCTCTTCGGCATCCTCCACATTTTTCCTGAAAAGTGACGACCAGAATTGAATGTCATACTCGAAGCGTGGCCTAACCAAAATCTCATAAAGCTGCAATATGACATCCCAATTCTTGTACTCAATGCCCCAACCAATAAAGGCAAGCATGCCACATGCCTTCTTTAACCTCGTCACCTTATCTTGTGTTTCACTTTCAGGGACCAATGGATTTAAATCCCAAGATCCCTCTGTACATCATTACTATTCAGGGTCCTGCCATCAACAATATACTTTTCCTTAACATTTGACCTCCCACCTCACATTTATTCAGATTCAACTCCATCTGCCATTTCTCTGCCCACATCTGCACTGATCTATATTCCATTGCATCCTTTGGCAACCTTCTACACGATCCACAACTCGACCAATCTTTGTGTCATCTGCAGACTTACTAACCCAGCCATCCATGTTTTCATCCATATCATTTATATATATATATATAAATCACACACAGCAGAGGTCCCAGTATGGATCCCTGTGAAACATCAGTAACCATGGACCCCCAGCCAAAAAAATCACCCTTTCACCACTCCCCTCTGTGGGCAAGCCAATTCTAATCCATGCGGCCAAGTCATCGTAGATCCCATGCATCTTAATCTTCTTGATGCATCTATCATGAGGGACCTTGTCGAAAGCTTTTCTAAAATCCACATAGACAACACCCATTGCTCTACCCGCATCGAAAAATTCAATTTAGTTAGTAAAACATGACCTGCCCCACACAAAGCCATGCTGACTGTCCTTGATTAGGATATGCTTTTCCAAATGTGCATAAAGCCAAAGGATTCTCTTCAATAGCTTCCCAAACACCAATGAGACACTCACCCGTGTATAGTTTTCTAGATTATCCCTATTTCCCTTCTTGAACAGAGGAACAACATTAGCAACTTGCCAGTCCTCCCGGACCTCTCCAGTGGCTAGCAAGGGCACAAAGATCTTGGTCAAGGCCCCAGCAACCTCCTCTCTTGCCTCTCTCAATTACCTGGGTTAGATACTATGAGGCCCTGGGGACTTATCCATCTTAATGCACTTCAAGAGGCTCAGCATCACTTCTTTCTTGATCTCAAAATTCCTGAGCATATAAGCATGCTCCACACTAGTCTCACTATTCTCCACGTCCGTCTCCTGGGTGAACACCGATGCAAAGTACTCAGTTAGGCTCTCGTCCACATCCTCTGCCTCCAAGCACAAGTTTCCTCTTTTATCCCTGAATGGTCCTATCCTCTCCCTAGTTATCCTCTTGTTTTTAATGTATGTATAGATTGCCTTGTGATTCTTTTTAACTCTACTTATCAAGGTTATTTCATGGCATTACCTTGCTCTCCTAATTCCCAGCTTGAGTTCTTTCCTGCTTTCTTTATATTTCTCTCAGGCCCGGCCCAATTTTAGCTTCCTATACCTTACACATGCTTCTTTTTTGCCTGTTGATTAAACTCTCAACCTCCCTCATTCATTGTCCAAGGATCTCTTACCATACCATCCTTATCCTCCTTCCTTACTGGAACATATCAGTTCAGAACTCTGACCAAGGAGGTCTTTAGATAACTCCCACATCAAATGTGGTGTTGCACGATAAAAAGTTCCTCATTAAGTTTTCCTAGCTCCTGCCTAATGCTGACTTAACTTGTCCTCCCACAATTTAGTACATTCCCACAAGGTCCTGGCTTATCCTTATTCACAGCTATTTGAATTCAAAATGCTCTCCCACTGAAAGGTCAGTCATGTAGCCAAGCTCATTAGCTAACATAAGATCCAGTACGCCCCCCCCCTCCTCTAGTTGGCTTTCCACATACTGTTTCAAGAAACTCTCTTGGGTGCAATTTCTGCCCAGTCCAAGCCTCTTGCTCAAAGGGAGTCCCAATCAATATTGGGGAAGTTAAAATCACCCACAATGACAACCCTGTTGTTCCTACATCTTTCCATAATCTACCTGCACATTTGTTCCTCAACGTCTCAGTGGTTACTGGGGACCTATATTGTAATCCCATCAAAGTGATCTTATTTTTGAACTCTACCCATACTGCCTTTGGAGAATGGGCCCTCCAGCACATCCTCTAAATGCTGTTGGAACATTTTCCCAATTAGTAAAGAAACTCTTCCACCTCTGAAACATGGACACTTTTCAAGATATCACTATTTATTTCTCCAAGGCTTTGGGGTTCTGTTTCCTTCTCCTCTGTAAATACTGATGCAAAATATTTTTACCAAGTATGACAAGAGTCCATGGTGTTAGAGGTAAAGTACTGACTTGGATAAAGAATGACAAAGTGGGAAAATGGCTCGTGTCTAGTGGAGTTCCACAGGGGTCAGTGCTGGGACCATGACTATTCAGGTTATACATTAACAATTTGGACAAAAGAATTGAGTGCATTGTTGCTAAGTTTGCAGAGGACACAAAGGTTGATGGAGGGACAGGTAGCATTGAGGAAGCAGAATGGCACAGAAGGGCTTGGACAGGTTAGGAGGATGGGCAAATATGTGACAGATAGAATACAACGTGGGAAAATATGAGGGTTACACACTTTGGGAGGAAGAATAGAGGCATAGATTATTTTCTAAGCATGGAAAGGCTTCAGAAATCTGAAGTATAAAGGAATTTAGGAGCCCTAGTTCAGCATTCTCAAAGTTAATATGCAGGTTCAACTGGCAGTTTGGAATGCAAATGTAATGCTAGCATTCATTTCTCTAGGGCTAGTAAACCAGAGGAGAGATATACTGCTGAGGCTGTATAAGGCTCTGGTCAGTCCATGTTTGGAATGTTGCACTGCTGCCTCACAACGCCAGGGACCTGGGTTCAATTCCAGCCTCAGGCAATTGTCTATGTGGAGTTTGCACATTCTATCCGTGTCTGCGTGGGTTTCTTCCGGGTGCTCCGGTTTCTTCCCACAATCCAAAAATGTGCAGGCCACATGAATTGGCCACACTAAACTGCCCACAGTGTTAGGTGCATTACTTCGGGATAAATGTAGGAGAATAGTCTGGGTGGGTTACTCTTCGGATGGTCAGTGTGGACTTGTTGGGTCGATATGGCCTGTTTGCACATTGGAGGGAATCTAATCTAATCAATCCTGGAAATATTGGGCTTGTCATATCAGGCGCAGTTGAGGAATTGGATCTATGCTCGATTGAAATTTTGAATAATATGGGAGGATTTCATTGTAACTTGCCAAATACAGAGAGGTCTGGATACAGTGGGCATGGAGATGATGTTTCCATTAGTAGGTAACTAGGGGACTTGAGGACACAGCCTTCGAGTGAAAGGACGACCCTTTAAAACTGAGATGAGGAGGAATTTCTTCGGTTAGATGGTGGTGAATCTGTGGAACGCATTGTTAGAGAAGTAGGTGGAGGCCAAGTTATTGAGTGCATTTAAGACAGAGATAAGCAGTTCCCTGATTAATCAGGGGATAAAAGGTTGCAGGGAGAAGGCAGGAGAATGGGATTGAGAAACCTCTCATCCATGATCAAGTGGTATGGCAGACTCGATGGGCCGAAAGGCTTAATTCCATTCCTATAATTTATCGTCTAAAGAATGGAGGGTGTGTACAGCTGCCACAGTCTTTAGGGAACCTTGAAGTTATAAATCACAAAGAAAGCAGAACACAATGTAATTGCTGATTTTCAAATTCAATTTTATCCTGAATAGTGTATGAAAGTTTATTTAAACTTTTCAAAAAAATCTTAGAAGATTGACTTTGTGGCTGTTATACAAAACAATAAATCTTGCAAGATAAAAGTATTGCATTTGATATGTTCAACACTCAAACACAATGGGTCTCAAATTGTAACAATAACAAAACCATCAGCGATTACCATTGTCTGTCACTGAAACTGAAACTAACTGGTTTGCATATTTGCAAGCCAGAGACACCACTGTATTAAAATGAACAAAATGCCTTAGGAAATGATTATAACAGACTTTTATGCTGTTAGTCTAATTGTAAAAAACCTTGAAAAAGTTATATTAGAAAGAAAGTTATTTAGTTCTGCTTTTACTTTAAACAAACCTTTTTTAAACCAGTTATGGGACATGGGCATCGTGTCTGGTCAACATTTATTGTCCCTCCTTAGCTCGCCTTGAGAAAGTGGCAGTGAGTTGCCTTCTTGAACCACTGCAGTCCACGTGCTATAAGGTGACTTATGGAGGGAATTCTAGAATTTTGACAATAGGGAAGAAACAGCAATATGTTTCCAAGTCAAGATGGTGAGTGGCTTGGAGGGGAACTTGGAGAGAGTGGCAATTCTATGTATCTGCTGCCTCATCCTTTTCGATGAAAGTATCCATGGGTTAAGGAAGTGCTGTCTAAGGATGTTTTGTGATTTTCTGCAGTGGGAGCTTATGGATGTGATGCCAATCAAATGTGCTGCTTGGTCCTGGGTGGTGTCAATCTTCTTGAGTTTTATAGTGTCATATACAGCATGGAAACATATCCTTCAGTCCAATTCATCCATGCCGACCAGGTATCCCAAACTTGACTTGTTCCATTTGCCTGCATTTGGCACATATCCCTCTAAACCTTTCCTATTCATGCTCATGTCCAAATGTCTTTTAAATGTTATAGCTGTAGAGTTGTCTACCACTTCCTCTGGCAGCTTATTCCATACATGCACCACCCTCTGTGTGAAAACAGTGCCCCTCAGGTCCCTTTTAAATCTTTCTCTTCTCGCGTTAAACCTATACCCTCCAGTTTTTGACTCCCCTATCCTTAGAAAATGACCTTTGCTATGCCCCTCATGAATTTACAAACCTGTATAAGGACACCCCATAGCCTCTAATAGTCCAGGAAAAATATCATCTCAGCTTATCCTTATAATGTAAACCCTCCAGGCCCTGGCAACAGCCTGGTAACTTTTTTCTGTGCCTTTTCTCGTTTAACAACATTTTTCCTACAATAGGGTGACCAAAACTGTATGCAGCATTCCAAAAGTGGCCTCATCAAAGTCTTATACAGCCACAAGTCTTACTGACTGAATGGTTCAAGGGACACACACACACACAGATAGGCAGGACAGAAGCTGGTGGAAAGATTAACCCTTTATGGTCTGATTTGAGTGAACACTGGCTTGTCATGGACTGAATGGGTGTGTTGTTCCCTGGAGCTCAAGATCTGGGAATGTTATGAATTTAAGTTACCTTTTGGGAATCTTAAGATGATTTTAAAAGAAACATGGACATGTTAGCTGAGCGAGGTGACCCCCTTGACCTTTTTTCATAGAGTTTAGACTAGTCTCCTGATATGATGTACCAGCCAAAACAATTGACCATTCATCTGGCCTGGCTGGATAAAGGTTTCTCATTTTGATGCACATGTAGCTTAATTAATCAAGGGTACTCAGACCTATCAATGGGTTTCTCTTCCTCTGCAAACTTTTGACATTTTATTGCAGCTTACCGGATTAAGGACATATGGTGTTTCTGTAATGCTAATGCCAAAATTTCTGGATAAAGACAGCTTGTTTGTAGCAATTAGGGGAGTAGCCGGAGAGAACTCTTACGGGTAAGAGCTGGTGCCGCTACTCTGCTAATGGTTTTACAACCTAAACTCAAGTCTGGCTTATAGGTATCCATGCTATAGTGTAACACTGAATCCATTGGTAAATAAAGGTAATAATTTAAACTAAAGAGTTTTATATTCCAGACTACCACAGACTACGATCTCCAGGATTTACCAAGAGAGGCTACAGGTTGAGTCCTAGGAGAAAGTGAGGACTGCAGATGCTGGAGTACCAGAGTTGAAAAATGTAGTGCTGGAAAAACACAGCAGGCCAGGCAGCATCCGAGGAGCAGGAGAATCGACGTTTCGGGCATAAGCCCTTTTTCAGGAATGAGGCTGGTGTGCCAAGCAGGCTGACATAAAAGGTTGGGGGGAGGGAATTTGGGGGAGGGGCGCTGGGAATACGATAGGTGGAAGGAGGTGAGGGTGAGAGGTCGGGAAGAAGATTGCAGGTCAAGAGGGCGGTGCTGAATCCGGGGGTTGGGACTGAGATAAGGTGGGGGGAGGTGAAATGAGGAAGCTGGAGAAATCTACATTCATCCCGTGCGGTTGGAGGGTTCCTCGGCGGAAGATGTCGCCAGGGTCTGGCGATGGAGGAGGCCAAGGACCTGCATGTCATTGGCAGAGTGGGAGGGGGAGTTAAAGTGTTCAGCCACGGGGCAGTTGGGTTGGTTGGTGTGGGTGTCCAAGAGGTTTTCCCTGAAACGTTCCGCAAGTAGGCGGCCTGTCTCCCCAATGTAGAGGAGACCACATCGGGTGCAGCGGATACAGTAAATGATGTGTATGGAGGTGCAGGTGAATTTGCGATGGCAAGTTGAGTCCATCAGGGATTCCCTGAGCTGACTTGAATAGGTACTCAGTAGCATCCTCAGAGAGTGATCTACTGATGGCAACAAAAGACAAACTCCAACCCACAAAGTTCAGACAGCTAACTACGCATGCACTTCTCATTCACTGATCTGTTTTCTTTCAATCTTGAGACTCGTCCTCTGCACTGTTACACCACTAAAATGATAGCAGCAAGATGCGTTACATCTTTCATTGTGTAAGTGAATCGATGAGATTTTGCACAGCCTGTTCTAATGCTCCATAATGACAAAGGCTAGGCCTTGTAAGCCTTAAGGGGCTGTAAGGGCTACATTTTGAAGTTGGATGGAATTGTGGATGAAACAGTGGCTGAAGATTTCTGCATTCTGTGCTTTTTGTATCATTTCATATTTCTTGTCTTTCTCGCAGCTATGTGCTACTGTCACATGAAACTCCTTTTGCACTGTTCTTTGGTATCTCTCCACAACATTGAGTTGATTGAACACAATTTATAAAGATGTCTTGTTTGCATCTTCCTGTGCAATCTTACACAGTCACATTAAACCATATCTTTATCAGAACCCAACCTTAAGCTGCTCTAAGCAATTTTAGCCACTGTGATTCCAATGCTTCCTTTTGAGAAGGTTAAGCAGGACAGTCCATGTGTTTTGGGCAATGTCTGAGCCTCTATGAACAGGTGCCAGAGCACCAGAAGACATTAAACCATTCAGTCCCATTTGCCTATTCCCCCTTTTGATAAACCACAATTCTATTTATTAGCAATCTATTAATTCCAGTCTTGAGACATCTGTCACCTCAGCATTCACAATATTCTTGAAAAGAGAATTCCAGATTTAAAATTCTGCTTCTTGAACTCACTTCTAAACAATCGTGCTGTAATTTTAAGCTTCTGTACGTTTTTCCCCACCAAAGCAAATAGTTTTTCGGTAACTATTCTGTTGAATACTTCAACCATTTTCACACTGCATATAAAAATTACTGAGGAAAACTAGGAATGGGTGACCAACAGATAGAGGAAGAGTAAGAAGCTAGTGCAAGGACCCCTGGTGGTCATTTCCCTCTAAAACAGACATACTGGTTTGGATACTGTTTGGGGAGATGGCTCACCAGGGGAAGGTGGCAGCAGCTGGGTTCATGGCACCAAGGCTGACTCTGCTACACTGGAGGGCAGGATATTGACTGGCAGAACGATAATGATAGGGGATTCAATTGTAATTGAAATAGATAGGTGTTTCGGTGGCCACAACCAAGAGTTCAGGATGATATGTTACCTCCATGGTGCAAGGGTTGAGGATGTCTTGAAGCAGCTGCATGACATCCGGGAGGGAGACGCTGAACAGTTAGCTGCCGTGGTACATATAGGCACCAATGATACAGATAAAAACAAGGGATTAAGAATTTGTTTATAGCATAAGCAGGCAGGGAAAGAGTTAACTCCTAAGCTTTGTGAAACAAGAGGTTCAGCTGAGCATGACTCAGATAAGAACTTACAGTTAACAATGGGGTGCAGGAGGCGAGGGTAATGGACTAACAAGGTGGAAAAGCAGTTATTATGTAGAACCATTTAACAATACTGGAAGCATTCAGTATGTAAAGTCAGCTAACAAGGGAAAAATATCCATTGTATGAATCTAGTTAACAAGGTGAAGAACATTCATTGTATAACAGTCAAGGGCTTGGTCGCTGCTATTAATACTTGCTGATTGCAACAGTCACCCAATTAATGCGTGCGTTGCCGTATCTGGATGTTCCTCCCTGTAAAATGACTATATACTTCATTGAGAAACGGCTCTAGCAGAAAAGACTGTGAACCCATGTCTCTCTCTTCTTCCAGGGTCCAGAATAAAGAGGAAGGTGGTGAAACTGTGTTTCTGAACATTTCGCTTTGATGGTGGGGCGGAAGTCAATATTGGTGTAGATAGTTTGATCGGATGGTGTCAGCGGATGCCCGGAACATGGATGTCTCGAGACAGACGGGCCCACAAGGTAACCTTGGTCCTTCTCGATATTCTTGTGTGCCAGAGACGGTCCCCTTGTTTGGTCGCTCTCTATTCTATGAATTCCTTGAACGGCAATTAGTTCAGTAAAGAGACACAGCTTTGCAATCGCGCAGGCAGAGGTTTGAGTCCTCTGAGCTCCATTGGGAGAATGGCAGTGTGATTGAGGTTCGAGTCCTCTACGCTCCATTGGGAGAATGGCAGTGTGCTTGAGGTTCAAATTCTCTGCGCAGTACTGGGGTTCAAGGCCCCTTTGGCGGGTTTGATTGAGGGGCAAGTCATCTGCGTGGTACTGGGGTTCAAGTCTACAAGGTGGTTGATTTGAGGTTTAAGTCTTCCGCAATGTGCTGAGGTTAGAGCTTTATGTTAAAGTGAGCTTTGAGCTCTCTGCGTTTCAGTGGGATTCGGGTTCTCTGCGTTTGGGCGGGATTCGGGCCCTATGTGAGAAGTAAAGTGAGAAAGGGTTTAAAGTCCCCTGGTGGCAAAATTTGAGGCTCTGCAAGTCTTTGTTTGGGTGGGGAACAGAGTGGCTTCAACTTCGGTGCAATGTGGACACTGCGAGGGCTTTCTCTTTTTATGTGTAATTTCAGTGAGAGGATGCAAAAAAAACAAGAGGCGCTGAAATTAAGGTTGTGCTAGTATTTGGGTTGAAGAAGGAAAGTTTCAATGTAAATTGTACCATGCTGAGAGTGCTGTTTAAAAAATTTGGTTTGTGAAATACTGGTTCAGAAAATCCTTTTTAAGTAATTGTTTTGCCTTGTGTGAATCAGGATCTCAATGTGTTTTGTGGGCTATGCAATGGGGCAGGTTTTGTTTTTCATTGAAGTTGTACAACATTATATCTTTTTTAAAATTATCAAACTTGCAACCTTAAAATTAAAACAAATTGATTGAGTGACTTGAGACTCTGATTTGTTTGAAATTCTATAATGCCTGTAAACAAAAAAGATAGGTCAGTGGTCATGCTTTAGCCAGATGAGAGTATTGTATTAAAATATCTTTGCTGCTGCTGTGTTTTTAATAGAGTGATTACAAAATGAAGAGTGCACTTTCAGTTTGATGTTTTGTTAAGATTTTCTAGAGAATATTAGAACTTGAAACGGAGTTGTTCAGTTCTGTTAATTATTGTTAAGACTTCATTGGCCCCCTTCACATTGTAAATTCAAAGAATGTGGATCTCTACCAAAGTTGCCACTGTAATTCTGTTTTATTTGGGAAGTTTCATTTGAAGAATGTATTTTAAAATATTCAGCCCGTGTTTCTCATAACTATTTGAGATTTAAATCTGAACTAAAACAGCCTCTTCAATTGCTAAAGCACAGGAAACATTTTGTGGTTTTCTTGCTGTTCTAGATTTTAGAAATACTTTTCCTGACAGCTTTCACATTAGCCAAGTCTTAATTTGTTAAGGAAAATAATTTTTGAATAACCTGAATATGATTCTCCGAGGTTTTGATTTTAGAATTATTGATTGTTGTTTATAATTGACTGAATTGTTTAGGCAGTAAAATTTAGAAGTTTATGGATTGTATAAAACTTGATAATATCATAAATAGTGAACAGAGTAACAGACTTCAAGAATTCAAAGAATATTGAAATAGGCAGACACAACTTAGTGTCTTTAAATGTGTGACTGCCTTCATACTGATAACTACCTTGACAAGGAAGGAATGAGACAGGAAATGCAAAGATACTTTCAGCAGCTAACATTGTCTCTAGAGTTTCTCCATTCACAGGTAAAGCACACCTTGGGACCACCGCCCACCCCTCCACAACCTGATCCAATGAATTTAATCAGCTCCCCAGTCATGAGCATGAAAAGTGAAGTAGTTAACAATATTGAAGAGGAGGTCGGTACGCTTTTTGTCAGTGGCCTTCCTATGGACATTAAACCACGTGAGCTTTACCTTGTCTTTCGAACATTTAACGGATATGAAGGTGCTTTGATCAATCTAACATCACAACAGCCAGTTGGCTTTCTTACATTTAACAGCAGAGCAGGAGCAGAAGCAGAAGCAGCAAAGAATGCTGTATTCACCTGGCCTGCTGCTGCAGCACTGCACACTCAGATGCACTGGTATCCTCCATCTCAAGCATCTCCGCAAGGATGGCAGTCTCTTCAGCTTTGTTAAGTATTTAACTGCCCTAATCCAAAATTCAGATTTCTCTGAGGAGTGATGCAAGAACAGACTGAATTTTGTTTTCAGGTTGGACTTTACTGAAGGAGACTTTGGAGAACTGATTCGTTTCCACTCAGCTTGGACAGGATGGAGTGGTCACTAAGGACTGTGGATTTAAGAACTTTTACTGGTGAATCTTTTTTTTCCACCTGGGAAGAATGTTCAAACTCTAATTACTATAACCGAGTCGTAATTTTGTTGTTATAATCATTGTATGTTGTGTGTCAACAGTTTGTTTAAATACTGGCTGTCAGTCTTATGAAAGCTAGTACTGCCATCTTGGTGGTGATCATGAAATAGAGATGGAAATGTGTTGCTGGAAAAGCGCAGCAGGTCCGGCAGCATCTAGGGAACAGGAGAATCGACGTTTCGGGCATTAGCCCTTCTTCAGCATTCCTGAAGAAGGGCTAATGCCCGAAACGTCGATTCTCCTGTTCCCTAGATGCTGCCTGACCTGCTGCGCTTTTCCAGCAACACATTTCCATCTCTGATCTCCAGCATCTGCAGACCTCACTTTCTCCGGTGATCATGAAATAATAAAAGGAGGAAATGAGACTGTATATAGGATATAAACAGGCAGGGAAAAAGTTAAGTTGAGTTTTGTGAAACAGGTTCAGCTGAGCATGACTCAGATCAGATAAGAACTTACAGTTAACAATGGAGTGCACGAGGCAAGGGTGATGGGTTAGCAACGTCGAAAAGCGATCATTATGTAGCACCATTTAACAATATTGGAAGCATTCAGTATTCAAGGTCAGCTAACAAGGGGAATAGTATCCATGGTATGAACCCAGTTAACAAGGTTAAGAACATTCACTGCATAACAGTAAAGGGCTTGGTCTCTGGTACTGATATGTATGTTGCCTTATCTTATACTCCTCCCAGTAAGATGACTATATAGTACCAGAGAAGACCGTGAACTCATGTCTCTGTACACATGGGTGATCATTCTCTCTCTCTCTCTCTCCAGGGCCCAGAATTTGGAGGAGGAGGTAAAACTATAATGTGCCTCTGAACATTTTGCTTCGACGGCGTTGGGACAGCGGGGGGAGTGAACAGGACAATAGAATGGGGTCCTACAAGCTGAATTTGGAAACAAAAAAGTTGGACCTCAAAGGTAGTAATTTCAGGATTGCTACCAGTGCCACGTATTAGTCAGAGTAGGAATGGTAAGAGAGCTAAGATGATTATGTGAGTTGAGGGATGGTGCAAGAGGGTGAGATTCAAATCCCTGGGACACTGAATCTGGTTCTGGGGAGGTGGGACCAGTACAAACCAGACAGTATGCACCTCAGTAAGACCAGAATCAATGTCCTGGGGGGAGTGTTTACTAGTACTGTTGGGGAGAGTTTATACTAATATAACAGGGTGATGGGAACCAATGCAAGACGTTATGGGAAGTAAAGTGGGGACAGAAATAAAAGGCAAAAAGGGGAAATGGAAGGTAGAGAAACCAAAGACAAAAGTCATTATTCATAAAGAACAATAAATGTCAAAAAAAAGAGCCTGAAGGCTGTATATCAATGCGAGGAGCATTTGTAATAAAGTGGATGAATTAATTATGCAGATAGTTATTAATGAATTGTGTTCACATAGACCCAGCTCTTGGGTGGCCAAGAATGGGAACGCAAGATCCAGGGGTATTCAATCTTCAGGAAATAGATTGAAAGGGAAGGGAGGTGCGGTAGTATTACTGGTTAAGGAGGAGATTAACACAATAGTAAGGAAGGATGCCTAAATGATTTTGGAGCTGCAGAACATCAAAGGGAAAAATAGTTAGTAGGTGATGTGTACAGACACCAAACTGTAGATGTAAGGTTAGGGATGACATCAAACAGGAAATTAGAGATACGTGCAGAATGGGTACAGCGGCTATTATGGATGACTTCAATCTGCATATTGATTGTACTAACCAAACTGGTGGCTATGTGATGGAAAAGGATTTCCTGGAATGTATGAGGGATGGTTTCCTCAACCAATATGTCGAGGAACCAACGAGAGAGCTGGTCATCCTGGACTGTATACTGTGTCGCAGAAACATAGAAAATAGGTGCAGGAGTAGGCATTTGGCTCTTCGTGCTTACATCACCATTCATGATGATCATGGTTTATCATGCAATTTCAGTATCCATTCCTGCTTTCTCTCCATACCCTTTGATCACTTTAGCCGCAAGGGCCACATCCTCTTGAATATATCAAAAGGACTAAGCCCCAACAATTTTCTGTGGGAGAGAATTCCACAAGTTCACAACTGTGAATATAGAACTTCCTACTCATCTCAGTCCTGAATGCCTTATCCATTATTCTTAGACTGCAAAACCTAGTTCTGGACTTTCCTTACATTGAGCACATTCTTCCTGCATCTAGTCTGTCCAGTCCCATCAGGATTTTATATGTTTCTATCCCCTCATTCTACTAAATTCCAGCAAGTACAAGCCCAGACATTCCACTTCTGCCATCCTGGGAATCAGTCTGGTAAACCTTCACTATACTCGCTCAATGGCAATATACTTCAGACTCGGAGACCAAACTGCACACAATACTCAAACATGCAGGCTGAATGACCTACTCCTGCAATTTTCTATCTTTCTATCAGTTTCATCATACTATACTTTAACTGTAGCTCCTTAACTCAAGTTTCTAGATACTAAGTTTATAACTTAACATTAAATTGAGATTTACACCATTTACCAAGCCATTTACTGCTGCCTCACAGCGCCAGAGACCCAGGTTCAATTCCCGCCTCAGGCGGCTGTCTGTGGAGTTTGCACGTTCTCCCCGTGTCTGCGTGGGTTTCCTCTGGGTGCTCCGGTTTCCTCCCACAGTCCACAAATGTGCAGGTTAGGTGAATTGGCCATGCTAAATTGTCTGTAGTGTTAGGTAAGGGGTAAATGTAGGGCTATGGGTGGTTTGCGCTTCGGGGGGTCGGTGTGGACTTGTTGGGCCGAAGGGCCTGTTTCCACACTGTAAAGTAATCTAATCTAATTTCATGTTATTTCAGTTTAATGTTGGTAAGTTAATGGGGCCTATATTCTCTTTAAGAATTATAAGGTTCATTTTAATGCTGTAAGCAATGTAACTTACGACTAGCATTCCCTCTAATTTTCGTCTTGGATGCTCAGGCCTCTAAGGTCCATGTGTGCCATCAACTTCCGTAACTGGCACCAACTGTCATGAACATAACCTTGGAACAGCTGCTTTCACACACAGCCTTGTAGCTTAGAGGAAATGTTGTTTAAGACTCCACCTCATGCCCAACTCTCCAACGTGTAGCTCTGCATAGCTTGCTTCAAAATGGCCCTCATGCTTGGTTACTTTGTTCAATCTCTGAGGTTTTGGAATTAGATGAGCAAATTCTTTACCACCAATGGATTTTTCTGAGTAGTGAAATATTTCACAACAGCACGAAGGGAATGTAGCTTCCACCCTGTACCGAGTATTGACAGCTACTTTTATTCCAATGCCAATTGAGTAGGACTTTAGGGGAAGATGCCATACCACCTGTAGCATAGAATTTGAGATAAAGACAGCTGCTGCTATTGCTCTATAACAAAACAGGGGTAATTTCTACAAGTACCTTCATGCTAGTGAGAATAAATTACTTTAAAATCAAACATTTACTGGGAGCAACCAGAGTCTAAAACCAAATAGAGAACAGCACCAATACTTCTGCAGCATCAGGATACTCACATTCATGACCCTGGAGTTTATTAAAGGAACATAGGGGCTGAGGTTTGAAAAACATTGAAATTTGCATCAGTTAAATTTGCCTGCACCTATGAGTTGTGATTATCTTTGTATAAAACACTTTATTCCCAAGTTTCTCCATTCAACAATGAAGAAATTAAACAATGTAAAACATTCTTCCTGAGATTATGTTGGAAAGTGAATAGTACTCCATCTCAAATCTGACATTTGACAGAGTTAGGAATAAAACCTCAACGCACACCAAAAAATGTAAACATACAGTTCAAAAAAGCAATTATCCAACTGAATGAATTCCATGTGAGCTTAGCAGATTTTTTTTTTAACTAGGGGATAATGATAACTGCAGATGTTGGAGAGTCAGAACAGTTAAAGAGTTGAGCTGGGAAAAGCACAGCAGGTCAAACAGCATCAGTGGAGAAGGGGACTCGATCTTTCAGGTCCTGAAACACTAACTCCCTTTTCCCTCTGATGCTGCTTGACCTGCTGTGCTTTTTCCAGTTATTTATCAGTACCTCAGCTGTCAGCCCATATGGAACCCCACCTTTGAGAAACATGAAATTGGGAGATGCAAGTTACAGCTAATTAAAACCACTATCAGACAAATCAAACAGCTTCACTGACAACAGCTTTTGGTGTTAACAATATTTATCATGAATGAGTGAGATGTTTTCCCATAAGAACCTCTTTTCCACAGACACGTGCCAAAGAAGCTTTCCCATTCATCTGAACAGAAAAATGAACCAAGTCTAAATACAGCACCCTCAACAATACTCCAACACTGGAATGGCAAACTAAATCAGGTGTTTAAACATTTTGGAGTGTATTTTCAACACACAATGTTCTGATGCTGCAGATACAAGTGAGCCACCGAGTCAAGCTAGCATTTGCCACTATCATGTCTCAGGCCTCTGTTATTTGAACTGTATCACAGCTGTCACTGAAACTAGAAACTAACTATGTTAATGGTATTGGGAATTAGGTGAAACAGTCCTTTCAACTGCAGGACCCAGTACAGAGCTAAACCAGCTAGGCGATTTCAACTGACTGAGTCTACATGAAAGAAACTTGGTAGTTGCAAACCAATGCTGAGTGAGTATGGGCCAATAGAATGACATTGCAATAAATTTAGTCACAGAATTGTTGATACAAACAAAAATGTGCTATAATGATAGGTCTGAGGCTAAAAGCCTTGCCAACTATAGCAGCCGGGAATCCTCAGTTGAGGGAAAAGGTGGATGTTTCTGAGGCTCCCTTTCAGAAGGCAGCTTCATCAGAACAGATGTGACTATGGTGGTGGCTGGTGCCCATAAACTGAAAATTCTGAAACTGACATAAAGAGCCAAAAGAATTGTCAATGGAAGTGGGAAAGGATTGGACAAAGGAAGAAAAGAAATCAAGTCAAGGTAGGAAGAGATGAGTTCCTGGGGTAGGTACAGGCAGGATCAATGGGTCTGACTGGGTAGTCCTAAGGTGTCCCTATCTTGAAGCCCTGTTCTTCCATTTGGAGCAAGATGCACTTTGAGGAATTGGGAAAATAGGAAGTAGTATGAACCCTAGGGGCAGAACAATAACAAGCATATATAAGAGAAAAACAAAAATGCTTTAAAAATAGTCTTCAGGGACTTCTTGAAGCCAAGCCCTCGTTATTCAATATCACCACATATGCAATTAGTAACAGCAGTGACTGCAATATATATATTTTAAATTACTGTTTAGATAAAAGGTTTCAATAAAAACTAGGAAAACTCAAATTAAACAATTCCCCTGACAAATTAAAAAAGCTACTGAAATTTGAATAACCCATTAAAATTTAAATGTAGATCTACTGAAGTCAATATGCTCAGAACATACACAATGCCTGACAGAACATCTTCAACACAATAAACCCCATCACATGATATAAATCCTTGACATGCTCAGCTAGAAGCAGTCTCTTTGCAGTGAATTGGAATTGTATTTCAACACCTATAATCCTTTCAGGAACCACTTGAAAAAATTATAAACATTCTCTTCTAAAGCTATTGTGTTTGTAGACCTTCAGCATGACACATTGTGCCTTTGTAACTTTCTCCTTTACTAGTTGAATTGAAAACCCAAGCTAAGCTGAGTACAATACTGACAGTGAGCTCATTGTTATACTCAAGATGTTCACTGGCACAGTGCCACAGTGATGGTGATCCTCCACTGTGGTAGGAAATGCAAGGGCCACACACACACACACACACACACACACCAACATCTAGGTCAGGAAAGATATGCAGCAAACAACAGCACAAGCTGCCAACCTAATACAACTACATTCAACAAAGGAGGGTCAGCGAAAGCTTGCAACAGGACTTGCTACGGAAGGGGAGAGGAAAAACCCAAAATGAAACATCTGTGAACAAAAGCAACAAAGATTAAATACAATCAAATGGATTACAAATTCAAGTCCCCAAACAGAGTGGAATATATGGTTCTATTAGGGTAGCCTTGATGCTGCTGAAATCCAGCAGGAGATCCTGGTCCCCAAAGTAGAATGAAACTACTGCATTACTCCAAGTACTTCGAAGAGCCCAGTGAAGACTATGGCTCATCCTCTAAAATAATACCAATTCTAGAAGTCCCCAACACCACGAGGTACTTTTGTACCAAAGAAGTGACAAATGAACTCCCAGCCAAACTTCTGGTATGAGTTCCGAAGAGTATTCTTTGTTCTCAAAACTTTAAACTCTGTCTCTCCACAGGTGCTGCCAGGCTTGCTGAGCTTCTCCAGTACTCTCATTTTATCAACTGCTTAGACACTATTCAGTGGATGAGCACATTTAGACACAAGGGTGACAGTTTCAGCCAATAGGGTTGAGATGTGGTTTCAAGACATCAAGTGTAATTTCAAGTTTGGAAAAAAACTTGATTTGGATGAGTACTTTCAATAAAGCTGTTATTGAGTGGAATCAGCTTCTCTCTCTCTCTGTACCGCAGATTTTAACCCATGTCATGTGTTACTGAATGTAATTAGGAACGGGTGAATATCAAGGAGCCACATCAAGCCCAAAATAGCAATAGACCTTGGTCTTTTTTGAGTGAGTTGTTCTCCGCTAGAAGTAGTGAACAGATGATACAACTGGTTTCAGCCCACTTTGGGTATGGGACACATGAATCATTTATCTTACCCACTTGCTACACCATAGAAAGGCCAGGGTGGGGGAAGGGGGCAGCAACAAGACGTAGGTAAGGTAATTACCAAATGAATAATTTATGACTTGCTCAACACAACAATTATATAAAAATATATTTCTCTGAGTCTTTATCATTGACCAGAAATGTAAGTGCTCTAAAGCTATAATTCAGCACTAGCCCAAATATTGCCACCATCGATTGACCCGGACTTAGTTTGCAGGTTGGCACCTATAGGGAAAACATTTATACCAGATCACAAATGGCAAATGTTCTGGGGGAAAGATTTCAAATCTCACCAATTCCAATTTAAAAAATTTAAATTTCAATGTTATGAAATCGAGAATTCAAAGTTGGTTTCCGTAATGGCAATATCTAAACTTCACAGATTATCATAAAATCCAATCGAGTTCACTAATGTCCTTTAGGGAAGAAAATCTACTTTCTTTCCCTGGCCTGCCTTACATGCGAATCCACGTCTACTGTAATATGGCTGACTCTTAACTGCTGTCTGAAATGGTCCAGCAAGCTACTCAGATCATTGTCATTAGGGATGGGCAATAGCTCCCAGCATTGCCAGCATTTCCCTGCACTCCAAGAAAGTTTTGACTTTACAAATACTTTCAGCACCTCCACAAAGACATCAGCATCTGTTACAAGCACTGTTGTATTTAGAATGCTTTCTTCAGACACAATGCAACTTTGACATGAAAGGCCTCTGAAAGGTTCCAGAGATGTAGAGGAAAGGATTGCAAATAGCATTCTGGATAGGAGTGAAAGTAAAAGGGTAGTTATTATGGAGGACTTTAGCTTTTCAAATATTAACTGGAAACGCTACAGTTCAAGTACTTTAGATGGGTTGGTTTCTTCACACAGTATGTAGACAGGCCAACAAGAGGTGAGGCCACATCGGATTTGGTACTGGGTACTGGTACTGGGAACCAGGCCAGGTGTTAGATTTGGAGGTAGGTGAGCACTTTGGCGATAGTGACCACAATTTGATTACCTTTGCTTTCGCGACAGAAAGGAATAGGTATATACTGCAGGGTAAGAGTTATATCTGAGGGAAAGGCAATTATGATGCAATTAGGCAAGATTTATGATGCATTGGATGAGGAAGGAAATTGCAGGGGATGGGGATAATTGAAATGTGGAGCTTATTCAAGGAACAGTTACTGTGTGTCCTTGATAAATATGTACCTGTCAGGCAGGGAGGAAGTGGTTGAGCGAGGGAACCATGGGTTTACTAAAGAAGTTGAACCTCTTGTCAAGAGGAAGGCTTATGAAAGATGAGACATGAAGGCTCAGTAAGGGCACTTGACAGTTACATGTTAACCAGGAAGGACCTAAAGAGAGAGCTAAGAGGAGCCAGGAGGGACATGAGAAGTCGTTGGCAGAGAGGATCAAGGAAAACCCTAAAGCCTTTCATAGGTATATTAGGAAAAACAGAGTGACTACAGTAAGATTAGATAAAAACAATGACTGCAGATGCTGGAAACCAGATTCTGGATTAGTGGTGCTGGAAGAGCACAGCAGTTCAGGCAGCATCCAAGGGGCTCTTCGGATACAGTAAGATTAGGGCCAATCAAAGGTAGCAGTGACAAGTTGTGCGTAGATTCCGAAAAGATAGGAGAGGCACTAAATGAATATTTTTCATCGGTAATCACACAGGAAAAAGACAATGTTGTCAAGGAGAATACTGATACAGACTAGATGGGATTGAGGTTCATAAGGAGGAGCTGTAAGCATTTCTGGAAAATGTGAAAATAGATAAATCCTCTGGGCCAGATGCAATTTATCCAAGGATTCTCTGAGAAACTAGAAAGGAGATTGCAGAGCCTTTGGCTTTGATCTTTATGTTGTCAATGTCTACAGGAATAGTGCCAGAAGACTGGATGATAGCAAATGTTTACCCCTTGTTCAAGAAGGGGAGTAGAGAGACAACCCTGTCGGCGGCACGGTGGTTAGCACTGCTGCCTCACAGCGCCAGAGACCCGGGTTCAATTCCCGACTCAGGCGACTGACTGTGTGGAGTTTGCACATTCTCCCCGTGTCTGCGTGGGTTTCCTCCGGGTGCTCCGGTTTCTTCCCACAGTCCAAAGATATGCGGGTCAGGTGAATTGGCCATACTAAATTGCCCATAGTGTTAGGTTAAAGGGGTAAATGTAGGGGTATGGGTGGGTTGTGCTTCGGCTGGTCGGTGTGGACTTGTTGGGCCGAAGGGCCTGTTTCCACACTGTAAGTAATCTAATCTAATCTAAGTAATCTAATCTAATCTAATCTAATCTAATCTAATCTAACCCTGGTAATTATAGATCAGTGAGCCTTACTTCTGTTATGGGCAAAGTTTTGGAAAGGATTGTAAGTGACAGGATTTATAATCATCTAGAAAGGAATAATTTGATTAGGGATAGTCAACACAGTTTTGTGAAGGGTAGGTCATGTCTCACAAACCTTATTGAGTTATTTGAGAGGGTGACAAAACAGGTGATTGAGGGTAAAGCGGTTGATGTGATGAATATGAATTTCAGTAAAGCGTTTGATAAGGTTTCCCACGGTAGGCTACTGCACAAATTACAGAGGTATGGGATTGAGGGTGATTTCGCAGTTTGGATCAGAATTTGGCAAGCTGAAAGAGAGAGAGTGGTGGTTGATGGAAAATGTTCATCCTGGAGTTCAGTTACTAGTGTATACTGCAAGGAACTATTTTTAGGGACACTGCTTTTTGTCATTTTTAAAAATTACCTGGATGAGGGCATAGAAGGATGGGTTCATAATTCTGCAGATGACACTAAAGTGGGTGGAGTCGTGGGCAGTGCAGAAGGATGTTGAGGTTACAAACGGACATCGATAAGCTGCAGAACTGACAGGTGGCAAAAGGAGTTTAATACAGAAAAGTGTGGTGATTTACTTTGGAAGGAGTAACAGGAATACAGAGTACTGGGCTAATGGCTAATTTCTTGGTAGTGTGGATGAACAGAGAGATCGCAGTGTACATGTGCATAGATCCCTGAAGGTTGCCACCCAGGTTGGTAAAGCTGTTAATAAGGCATACGGTGTGTTAGTTTTTATTAGTAGAGGGATTGAGTTTCAGAGCCATGACATCATGTTGCAGCTGTACAAAACTGGTGCGGCCGCATTTGGAGTATTGCATACAGTTCTGGTCACCAGATTATAGGCAGGACGTGGAAGCATTAGAAAGGGTTCAGAGGAGATTTACTAGGTGTTGCCTGGTATGAACGGAAGGTCTTATGAGCAAAGGCTGAGGGTCTTGGGGCTGTTTTTGTTAGACAGATGATTAAGAGGCTGTTTTCATTAGAAAGAAGGTTAAAAGGTGACTTAATAGAGGCATACAAAATGATCAGAGGATTAGGAAGAGGAGCCTTTTTCGTTAGTGATGCCTAGCATAAGGGGACGTAGCTTTAAACTGAAGGGTGATAGATATAGGACAGATGTCAGAGGCAGGTTCTTTAGTCAGAGGGTAGTAAGGGCATGGAATGCATTGCCTGCAACAATAGTGGACTTGCCAACATTAAGGACATTTAAATGGTCATTGGATAAACATATGGATGATAACGAAAAAGTTAGATGGGCTTTAGATTGGTTTCACAGATTGACGCAACATCGAGGGCCAAGCTGCGGTGTAATGTTCTAAGTTCTATGTCTCAACAGGCCTCTGCGGTAAAGAATCCCACAGATTCACTACCCTCAGAATAAATTCCTCCTCATCCCTCCATTAAATGTCAATCATTATTCTGAGATTATATTCTCTGATCTTAGATTCTCCCACAAGAAAAAACAAGCATTCCACATGTAGCTTGTTAATTTCCTGAAGAATCTTGTGGGTTTCAATAAGATCACCTCTTCTTCTATGTCCCTGAGTATAGGTCGAAACCTATACTTTTCCATCTATTTTTGAGTTATCCACAAGCTTGGCTATAGTACTTTTCTGCAAGTCATTGTTATATATTGTAAATAATTGTGACCATGCACTGATCCCTGTGGTATTTGACCAGTTACAGGTTGCCATCCTGAAAATGCCCTCCTTCCCCCTGTTCTTATATGTCCCTTCTATTAGTTAACCAAACCTCAATTCATGCAACATACTACGTCCAACAAAGTGGCCTCTTACCTTATTAAGCGGTGGCACCCTATCAAATGCCTTCTGAAAATCCAAACAGAAATCACAGCCACTACTTCTGCTTTATGTGACCTTGCTACCACCTCAAAATTAGAGTACACTGGGTGGCTTCACTTCCAATGAAAATCAGTGACTGCCATGATTCTGCACTGAAATATCAGATTAAGGGCAGAGCAAGCTATTAAGGGAAAATTCCTCGAGTAAAATGAAGAAATGTCACCATGCATCCATGCAGCAGTTAATTGGTCAAACCTGCACCTATAGCAAAGTAAAACTAGAATTGTGACTGTAAGAGAATTCTATTGCTGCTAATATTTTACGTTGTGCCTTTTCACTCAGTTTCTTGAATGAACATACATTAAAAAAAAACAAATGTCCATTGGTGAGCAGGTGCTCATGCCTCTCTTCAAGCCTTAATACACACACAATACCGAGCTTTGTGAAAACCTGTGATTGATACTGAATTCACAGATGGATATTTTCCTCACTAAATCTTGGATTAGAAAGGGGTGCTTACATATTGACTGCAGGCATCTATGTTGCCGCATTATCACTGGTATGAAAACACCGATCACCCCATGGACAGTTGGGATTGCAATCCCTAGCAGTAGTTTCAAACTAAGGCTACAGCGATGAGGGTGTAAACACAGATCACTCCACATTCAAGAGCCAGATGTTTAGGCTGTGTTTTCTCAGGGATTATCCTGTCTAACCACCATAAATTTGGGAGAACAATAGGTTCAGTCCCACCAAATAGGGACACCATTAGTTATGGTATCTGATAAGGGATCATCACCTCCTAGGTCATGTCTGGGTTACACTTCCTCTCCCTCCACATGAACAAGGTGACCTTTCTCATCTATCACTTTCTTACAATTTGTTATGCAAATGTATTTTTGGAAAAGTTACACCCCACCCCCACTGGCTGCCTTTCATTTAATTACAGAAGGCAAATTCTCAGCCAATTACAGTTCTTGGAACGTTAGACTTCGCTGCAATATTTATCACAACGAGCAAATTACCGGCAATAAACAATCTTTCACAGCTCCTTACTGTATCTGATGTGTTGTAACACATTTATAAAGCATCAGTCAACATTTGGAAAGGGCACTTGGAATTGCTATGACAGACTGGGATCCAAGTTCAGAAGCCAAGATGAGGACCCACAGGAAAGAAAAATTTCTTAAGATTCTTTTGCAAAGCCAAGAGGATTGTGGAAAATAGTTTTCAGTACAGAAACCTTTGCATGGCTGCTTAAAAAATTACAACTATTAATAAATTCAAACAAAATGGAGATCGGTTAAACAATCAAATTTAACTGCGATCCAGAGAAACCAATCTGAACCCACTTTGACAAGATCCCCTGAGAGATCCTATGCAAAGTGCTGGTCATCGCAATGAAGTGTCAAAAGGAAATTAAGTCCTTTTATAATACCCCTGACCTATACATCTCCAAGAAGGCAAACAGATACTTTTCCAAGGGGAGTGAAAATGTGTAACTTTGGGATACATTAATGCGATCAGAAGAGATACTGCAGCATGGCTAAACATTCAGCCTTTGAGACATCTCACGTCAATCAGTTGCTCAGCTCAACTTATCAGGCATTTAATTCCTGCTCGGTACTGTACAGGGTTATCTGGTTATCTGCTCCAAGACAATAAAAATGCTGCACAACCCATTCCAACCCAGTATGTGTGGAAATAAGGCAAGGGAAGGGCCTAAAGCCTCCTGTCATTGAACATCCTCTCTACACCAAATAGCAAGACCAAAACTTGAACACAAATCATTTGAATGACTGAGGGGGATACGGGAGGGGGGGGAGGGGGATACGGGAGGGGGGGGGGGGGGGGGGGGAGGGGGATACGGGAGGGGGGGGGGGGGGGGAGGGGGATACGGGAGGGGGGGGGGGAGGGGGGAGGGGGATACGGGGGTGGGGGGATACGGGAGGGCGGGGAGGGGGATACGGGAGGGGGGGGAGGGGGATACGGGAGGGGGGGGAGAGGGGGATACGGGAGGGGGGGGAGAGGGGGATACGGGAGGGGGGGGAGAGGGGGATGGATACGGGGCGGGGGGGGGAGATACGGGGGGGGGAGGGAGAAGGGGAAAGGGGGATACGGGGGGGGGGGGAAGAAGGGGAATATGGAGGGGGGGAGGGGGATATGGGGGGGAGGGGGATATGGGGGGGAGAAGGGGGATACGGGGGGGAGAAGGGGGATACGGGGGGGAGAAGGGGGATACGGGGGGGGAGAAGGGGGATACGGGGGGGGAGAAGGGGGATACGGGGGGGGAGAAGGGGGATACGGGGGGGGAGAAGGGGGATACGGGGGGGGAGAAGGGGGATACGGGGGGGGAGAAGGGGGATACGGGGGGGAGGGGGGGAGAGAAAGGGGGATACGGGGGGGGAGGGGGATACGGGGGGGAAGGGGGATACGGGGGAAGGAGGATACGGGGGGGAAGGAGGATACGGGGGGGAAGGAGGATACGGGGGGGAAGGAGGATACGGGGGGGAAGGAGGATACGGGGGGGAAGGAGGATACGGGGGGGAAGGAGGATACGGGGGGGAAGGAGGATACGGGGGGGAAGGAGGATACGGGGGGGAAGGAGGATACGGGGGGGAAGGAGGATACGGGGGGGAAGGAGGATACGGGGGGGAAGGAGGATACGGGGGGGAAGGAGGATACGGGGGGGAAGGAGGATACGGGGGGGAAGGAGGATACGGGGGGGAAGGAGGATACGGGGGGGAAGGAGGATACGGGGGGGAAGGAGGATACGGGGGGGAAGGAGGATACGGGGGGGAAGGAGGATACGGGGGGGAAGGAGGATACGGGGGGGAAGGAGGATACGGGGGGGAAGGAGGATACGGGGGGGAAGGAGGATACGGGGGGGAAGGAGGATACGGGGGGGAAGGAGGATACGGGGGGGGGAAGGAGGATACGGGGGGGGAAGGAGGATACGGGGGGGGAAGGAGGATACGGGGGGGGAAGGAGGATACGGGGGGGGGGGGAAGGAGGATACGGGGGGGAAGGAGGATACGGGGGGGAAGGAGGATACGGGGGGAAGGAGGATACGGGGGGGAAGGAGGATACGGGGGGGGAAGGAGGATACGGGGGGGGAGAGATACGGGGGGGAAGGGGATACGGGGGGGTACACGGGGCGGGGGAATTGGGGGGCAGGGAAGGGTGATACGGGGGGGAGAAGGGGGGTACGGAGGGGGAGGGGGATACGGAGGGGGAGGGGGATACGGAGGGGGAGGGGGATACGGAGGAGGAGGGGGAGGGGATACGGAGGGGGAGGGGGATACGGAGGGGGAGGGCGAGGAGGATACGGAGGGGGAGGGGATACGGGGGGGAGGGGGTTACGGGGGGGAGGGGGTTACGGGGGGGAGGGGGTTACGGGGGGGAGGGGGTTACGGGGGGGAGGGGGTTACGGGGGGGAGGGGGTTACGGGGGGGAGGGGGTTACGGGGGGGAGGGGGTTACGGGGGGGAGGGGGTTACGGGGGGGGAGGGGGATACGGGGGGGGAGGGGGATACGGGGGGGGAGGGGGATACGGGGGGGGGGGGGAGGAATACGGGGGGGGGGAATACGGGGGGGGGGAATACGGGGGGGGGGGAATACGGGGGGGATACGGGGGCGGGGGAATACGGGGGGGGAGGGGGAATACGGGGGGGAGGGGGAATACGGGGGGGAGGGGGAATACGGGGGGGAGGGGGATACGGGGGGGAGGGGGATACGGGGGGGAGGGGGATACGGGGGGGAGGGGGATACGGGGGGGAGGGGGATACGGGGGGGAGGGGGATACGGGGGGGAGGGGGATACGGGGGGGAGGGGGATACGGGGGGGAGGGGGATACGGGGGGGAGGGGGATACGGGGGGGAGGGGGATACGGGGGGGAGGGGGATACGGGGGGGAGGGGGATACGGGGGGGAGGGGGATACGGGGGGGAGGGGGATACGGGGGGGAGGGGGATACGGGGGGGAGGGGGATACGGGGGGGAGGGGGATACGGGGGGGAGGGGGATACGGGGGGGTAGGAGGATACGGGGGGGGGGGATACGGGGGGGAGGGGGATACGGGGGGGAGGGGGATACGGGGGGGAGGGGGATACGGGGGGGGGGGAGAAGGGGGATACGGGGGGGGGGGAGGGGAGAAGGGGGATACGGGGTGGGGGGAGAAGGGGGATACGGGGTGGGGGGAGAAGGGGGATACGGGGTGGGGGGAGAAGGGGGATACGGGGTGGGGGGAGAAGGGGGATACGGGGTGGGGGGAGAAGGGGGATACGGGGTGGGGGGAGAAGGGGGATACGGGGTGGGGGGAGAAGGGGGATACGGGGTGGGGGGAGAAGGGGGATACGGGGTGGGGGGAGAAGGGGGATACGGGGTGGGGGAGAAGGGGGATACGGGGTGGGGGGAGAAGGGGGATACGGGGTGGGGGGAGAAGGGGGATACGGGGTGGGGGGAGAAGGGGGATACGGGGTGGGGGGAGAAGGGGGATACGGGGTGGGGGGAGAAGGGGGATACGGGGTGGGGGGAGAAGGGGGATACGGGGTGGGGGGAGAAGGGGGATACGGGGTGGGGGGAGAAGGGGGATACGGGGTGGGGGGAGAAGGGGGATACGGGGTGGGGGGAGAAGGGGGATACGGGGTGGGGGGAGAAGGGGGATACGGGGTGGGGGGAGAAGGGGGATACGGGGTGGGGGGAGAAGGGGGATACGGGGTGGGGGGAGAAGGGGGATACGGGGTGGGGGGAGAAGGGGGATACGGGGTGGGGGGAGAAGGGGGATACGGGGTGGGGGGAGAAGGGGGATACGGGGTGGGGGGAGAAGGGGGATACGGGGTGGGGGGAGAAGGGGGATACGGGGTGGGGGGAGAAGGGGGATACGGGGTGGGGAGAAGGGGGATACGGGGGGGGGGGGGAGAAGGGGGATACGGGGGGGGGGGGAGAAGGGGGATACGGGGGGGGGGGGAGAAGGGGGGGATACGGGGGGGGTGATGGGTGATGATGGGTGAGTGATGGTGATGATGGGTGAGTGATGGGGATGATGGGTGAGTGATGGGGGGAGTGGGGGGGTGATGGGGGGAGTGGGGGGGTGATGGGGGGAGTGGGGGGGTGATGGGGGGAGTGGGGGGGTGATGGGGGGAGTGGGGGGGTGATGGGGGGAGTGGGGGGGTGATGGGGGGAGTGGGGGGGTGATGGGGGGAGTGGGGGGGTGATGGGGGGAGTGGGGGGGTGATGGGGGGAGTGGGGGGGTGATGGGGGGAGTGGGGGGGTGATGGGGGGAGTGGGGGGGGGGTGATGGGGGGAGTGGGGGGGGGTGATGGGGGGAGTGGGGGGGGGGGGTGATGGGGGGAGTGGGGGGGGTGATGGGGGGAGTGGGGGGGGGTGATGGGGGGAGTGGGGGGGGGTGATGGGGGGAGTGGGGGGGGGGTGATGGGGGGAGTGGGGGGGGTGATGGGGGGAGTGGGGGGGGGATGGGGGGAGTGGGGGGGGTGATGGGGGGAGTGGGGGGCGTGATGGGGGGAGTGGGGGGCGTGATGGGGGGAGTGGGGGGGTGATGGGGGGAGTGGGGGGGTGATGGGGGGAGTGGGGGGGTGATGGGGGGAGTGGGGGGGTGATGGGGGGAGTGGGGGGGGTGATGGGGGGAGTGGGGGGGGTGATGGGGGGAGTGGGGGGGGTGATGGGGGGAGTGGGGGGGGTGATGGGGGGAGTGGGGGGGGGTGATGGGGGGAGTGGGGGGGGGTGATGGGGGGAGTGGGGGGGTGATGGGGGGAGTTGGGGGGGTGATGGGGGGAGTTGGGGGGGTGATGGGGGGAGTTGGGGGGGTGATGGGGGGAGTGGGGGGGGGTGATGGGGGGAGTGGGGGGGGTGATGGGGGAATGGGGGGGTGATGGGGGGAGTGGGGGGGGTGAGGGGGGAGTGGGGGGGGGGTGATGGGGGGAGTGGGGGGGTGATGGGGGGAGTGGGGGGGTGTGAATGGGGGGAGTGGGGGGGTGAATGGGGAGAGTGGGGGGAGTAATGGGGGGTGGGGGGAGTGATGGGGGGCTGGGGGGGGAGTGATGGGGGGCTGGGGGGGGAGTGATGGGGGGCTGGGGGGGGAGTGATGGGGGGCTGGGGGGGGGGAGTGATGGGGGGCTGGGGGGGGAGTGATGGGGGGCTGAGGGGGGAGTGATGAGGGGGAGTGATGGGGGGAGTGATGGGGGGGAGTGATGGGGGGGAGTGATGGGGGGGAGTGATGGGGGGGAGTGATGGGGGGGAGTGATGGGGGGGAGTGATGGGGGGGTGGGGGGGAGTGATGGGGGGTGGGGGGGGAGTGATGAGGGGGAGTGATGGGGGGGAGTGATGGGGGGCTGGGGGGGGAGTGATGGGGGGCTGGGGGGGGAGTGATGGGGGGCTGGGGGGGGGGAGTGATGGGGGGCTGGGGGGGGGGAGTGATGGGGGGCTGGGGGGGGAGTGATGGGGGCTGAGGGGGGAGTGATGAGGGGGAGTGATGGGGGGGTGAGGGGGAGTGATGGGGGGGTGGGGGGGAGTGATGGGGGGTGGGGGGGGAGTGATGGGGGGGTGGGGGGGAGTGATGGGGGGGGTGGGGGGGGAGTGATGGGGGGGGGGTGGGGGGGGAGTGATGGGGGGGTGGGGGGGGGGAGTGATGGGGGGGTGGGGGGGGGAGTGATGGGGGGGGAGGAGTGATGGGGGGGTGGGGGGGGGAGTGATGGGGGGGTGGGGGGGAGTGATGGGGGTGGGGGGGTGATGGGGGGGTGGGGGGGGTGATGGGGGGGTGGGGGGAGTGATGGGGGGCTGGGGGGGGAGTGATGGGGGGCTGGGGGGGGAGTGATGGGGGGCTGGGGGGGAGTGATGGTGGGGTGGGGGGGTGATGGGGGGGTGTGGGGTGATGGGGGGGTGGGGGGTGATGGGGGGGTGGGGGTGGGGGGGGGGGTGATGGGGGGTGGGGGGGAGTGATGGGGGGGTGGGGGGGGAGTGATGGGGGTGGGGGGGGAGTGATGGGGGTGGGGGGGGTGAGGGGAGTGATGGGGGCTGGGGGGGGGAGTGATGGTGGGGTGGGGGGGTGGGGGGTGATGGGGGGAGGTGATGGGGGGGTGGGGGGGTGGGGGGGGTGATGGGGGGTGGGGGGAGGTGATGGGGGGTGGGGGGGTGGTGATGGGGTTGGGGGGGGGGGGAGTGATGGGGGGCTGGGGGGGTGATGGGGTGATGGGGGGGGGGGGGGGGAGTGTCTGCAGAGCTCTGGCCCCGCCTCAGTCTCTCTGCCTCCCGCAGCTCGGTCCCCGCTCTCCCGGAGGCCGATGCCACCACATTCTCAGGAGCTGAGACCGCGGGGATTGTCTGCCTCCCCCGGCCTCCCTCCTGCCCGCGGTTCCCATTGAAGGGCCGGGGCCGGGGACAGGGGACAGGGGGCCGGGGACAGGGGACAGGGGGCCAGCCTCCCCCTCCCTCTCCCTCTCCCTCTCCATCCCCATCCCCGCCGGCGGCGGCAGCGGCGGTCTCAGCTGCTCCGATGCGGCCTACCCCCAGGCCGGCTCGATTTGGGAGGAGGCCCGTGCACGGGCGGCCTAGCCTTGAGGATGACAGTGAGCGAGCCCGGACCGGCGCCTTACCTCTGAATTTGAGCTCGTTGGGCGGCTCCAGGACGAGGAGCTGCTCCGGGCGCGCCATGGCCGACACAGAGAGGGAGAGAGGGAGGGCGGTGACGTCAGCACCGGCACAGCACTGACCCCTGCGGCCGGAGGCTGAACTGCAGCAAACAGCAGCCCAGTGGAGACTGAGTACTCAACCCTCAAACAACCTGGGGTACCCTGAAACCCCCAAAACCCAGGGGTGATCCCTCAAACAACCTGGGGTACCCTGAAACCCCCAAAACCCAGGGGGTGATCCCTCAATCAACCTGGGGTACCCTGAAAACCCCAAAACCCAGGGGGTGAACCCTCAAACAACCTGGGGTACCCTGAAAACCCCAAAACCCAGGGGGTGAACCCTCAATCTACCTGGGGTACCCTGAAACCCCCAAAACCCAGGGGGTGATCCCTCAATCTACCTGGGGTACCCTGAAACCCCCAAAACCCAGGGGGTGATCCCTCAATCTACCTGGGGTACCCTGAAACCCCCAAAACCCAGGGGTTGAACCCTCAATCTACCTGGGGTACCCTGAAACCCCCAAAACCCAGGGGGTGATCCCTCAATCTACCTGGGGTACCCTGAAACCCCCAAAACCCAGGGGGTGATCCCTCAATCTACCTGGGGTACCCTGAAACCCCCAAAACCCAGGGGGTGATCCCTCAATCTACCTGGGGTACCCTGAAACCCCCAAAACCCAGGGGGTGAACCCTCAAACAACCTGGGGTACCCTGAAAACCCCAAAACCCAGGGGGTGATCCCTCAATCTACCTGGGGTACCCTGAAAACCCCAAAACCCAGGGGTGATCCCTCAATCAACCTGGGGTACCCTGAAAACCCCAAAACCCAGGGGGTGATCCCTCAATCTACCTGGGGTACCCTGAAAACCCCAAAACCCAGGGGTGATCCCTCAATCAACCTGGGGTACCCTGAAAACCCCAAAACCCAGGGGGTGATCCCTCAATCAACCTGGGGTACCCTGAAAACCCCAAAACCCAGGGGGTGAACCCTCAAACAACCTGGGGTACCCTGAAACCCCCAAAACCCAGGGGGTGAACCCTCAAACAACCTGGGGTACCCTGAAAACCCCAAAACCCAGGGGGTGATCCCTCAATCTACCTGGGGTACCCTGAAAACCCCAAAACCCAGGGGTGATCCCTCAATCAACCTGGGGTACCCTGAAAACCCCAAAACCCAAGGGGTGATCCCTCAATCAACCTGGGGTACCCTGAAACCCCCAAAACCCAGGGGGTGAACCCTCAAACAACCTGGGGTACCCTGAAACCCCCAAAACCCAGGGGGTGAACCCTCAATCTACCTGGGGTACCCTGAAACCCCCAAAACGCAGGGGGTGATCCCTCAATCTACCTGGGGTACCCTGAAACCCCCAAAACCCAGGGGGTGAACCCTCAATCTACCTGGGGTACCCTGAAACCCCCAAAACCCAGGGGGTGATCCCTCAATCTACCTGGGGTACCCTGAAAACCCCAAACCCAGGGGGTGAACCCTCAATCAACCTGGGGTTCCCTGAAAACCCCAAAACCAGGGGGTGAACCCTCAATCAACCTGGGGTACCCTGAAAACCCCAAAACCAGGGGGTGAACCCTCAATCAACCTGGGGTACCCTGAAAACCCCCAAAACCCAGGGGGTGAACCCTCAAACAACCTGGGGTACCCTGAAAACCCCAAAACCCAGGGGGTGATCCCTCAATCTACCTGGGGTACCCTGAAAACCCCAAAACCCAGGGGTGATCCCTCAATCAACCTGGGGTACCCTGAAAACCCCAAAACCCAGGGGGTGATCCCTCAATCAACCTGGGGTACCCTGAAAACCCCAAAACCCAGGGGGTGAACCCTCAATCTACCCAGTGTACCCTAAACCCGGGGGGGGGGGGGGGGGTGAACCCTCAATTTACGTGGGGCATCATAAAAACCCCAAAACCCTGGGTGGCATACCCTCAATCGACCTGGGTTCCTTAAACCTCAAAATCCGGGGGGTGAACCCTCAGACTATCTGGGGTGTCCTGAAAGCCCTAAAACCCAGGGGGATGAACCCTCAAACTACCTGGGGTATCCTAAAAAACAAACTGCGAGGTGAATCCTTAAATCACCTGGAAAACCCTAAAACATGGCAAACGCATGGGATGAATCCTCAAACCACTCAGGTACCCTCAAATTCCAAAAACCTGTAGGTGAACTTTCAAACCTAAACATCAACAAATGGACTGAATCCTAAAATCCTGTGGGGATCCCTAAACTACAAACACCCAAGGGGTAAATTCTCAAACCATCATAGGACCCTAAAACCTCCCAGGGACCTTAACCTTTTCCCAAATAAACTAAGGGTTGATCCCTCAAAACCTATGGTGGTTCTTAAAGTCCCTTCACCGCTCCTCCCCCCCCCCGTTAAACCTGCCAAAATAAGAGGAAAACACTCAAATCCCATGAAGGAAAATTTGAATCCTCAAACTCCTTGGAGGGAGACCAAAAGGTGAACACTCATACCCCATGGGGGACCGTAAATCTCCAAATCACCATTTTATGTTTTTTTGTTATTATCTCTCTGCCTGAATTAATTGGATTATAGGTCATCCTTTCTTTTGCTAATCAGCTGTTGACACTTTACTCATACCGTCTGACACTTCGATCATCTGCAAAGACTTGTTATTCAGCCTGTCAACTCTACACTGTCACCATTTGTATGATCTTTTGATCTTTCTGCCCATAAGTTCTGTGCCTGTGTACTTCTCTTCACTTCACCTGAAGTAGGAGCAGCGTTCCGAAAGATATGAATTCAAATAAACCTATCGGATGATAACCTGGTGTCATGTGACATTCCTGAAGAAGGGCTAATGCCCGAAACGTCGATTCTCCTGTCCCCTAGATGCTGCCTGACCTGCTGCGCTTTTCCAGCAACACATTTCCATCTCTGATCTCCAGCATCTGCAGACCTCACTTTCTCCTCATGTGACATTTGACTGTCTCCAAAAGCAAACCCTTTGGGGAATCGCAAAACCCAATGGGGACACTCAAATGCTGTGTGCCTAGAACCCCAAAGCACCGTGTGCGTGTGTGTGTGGGGAGGGGGGGGGGGGGGGGGGGTGATGTAGGGGGTGGTGTGGGGTGGGTGGGTGGGGGTGATGTGGGGGGTGGTGTGGGGAGGGTGGGGGTGGGAGTGATGTGGGGGGTGGTGTGGGGAGGGTGGGGGGTGGTGTGGGGGGGGAGGGGGGTGTGGAGAGGTGGTGAGCTTTAAAACACCGTGGAGAAAACCTACAACCTCTGGGGAGTGTTCCACAGGGAATCGCCAAAAAAATCCATAGTGGTAAATTCTACTGGAGGACATTTGGTTTTCATTGGTTTTAGGCTCCCATCATCGGGTTTGAGGATTCACTCTGTTTGGTGTGGTTTGGGTTTCAGAATACCCTAGAGGGTTTGAGGGTTCACCTACAGCGAATTCTAAAATTCTGTGGCAATCCATAAAGGGGAAAATCTTAAAACCCTGCAGGGGAAAACCTTACAACTCCTTGGGTGACACTAAACCCAATAAAGGAAAGGTACAAAAGCTGGTTTAAATATAACTAAAACCAGGGGAAAACACCAATGCTGGAGAGAAACTTGAAAAGCACCCTTCACCCCATAACATGCAAATTGTACCAAACCAAAAGTTGGATACTAATCTGGAGAGAACCCCAACTCAATGACAAACTCTAAACCCAGAAAGAAAGCCCAAAACACAGAGGGAGACATCAAACATGAATCTGGGAGAAATGTAAACACAGAGCAGAAACCCAAACTACATAACAACACAAATCTGGTTACATCTACTACCATTGCATTGAGATATTGCAACATGATATTTAGGGTGCAATCACAGGACTGGCATATTGCAGCAGCAGTGAGAGGCATAAGGGGGACCTCTGTTCAATAAGCTGGAGGACATTTGAAAGTTGTTGGGGGAAGATCTTGGGACAAGGTGGTGCATTTGATGAGCCCAGAGCATCATACTGTTCCTCACCTGCCCCTCCCCCAAATATTGCCCAGTCCTGCAGCTGATAGTCACTAAGGGTTTCAATAAACCAAGGGCAGGCCAGTCCCCAATGCTTGATGTTGCCCTCTGTGACATGTTTGGAGGGGTAAGTGGATAGGCAGCAAGAAGGCCACTAGCTGGATTTTGTGCACTCCCCCTCTCCGTGGATCTTATAGTGTAAACTCCAGCTCATAGGAACCTGCAAAACCCAAATAACCAGCTTCACCACTCAATGAGACCATGACTGATATGTGTCTCAACTCCCTATCCCCACCCTTGTCCCATATTCCCCAATACTTTTGGTACAAAAAATCAATCACTCTCAAAATTTACAACTCATTCAGTAAGAATTGTCATTTGTGAATAAGAATTCCTAAATTCTACCATCTATAGAGTGTGGAAGTGTTCCCAAACTGAAGTCCTGAATGGTCAGGCTTTAATGTGAAGATGATGTCCACTAGTCCCAGAGTCTGAAACCAGTGGAGATAATTTCTTCCTGTCTACTTTACAAGTTCTCTTTTATATCTTGAAACATTACGTTAAATAACCTCGTAGCCTTTTAACTTGCACAGAATAATTATTTTCCCCAAAATATACTGTGTTAATGAAATGTGTAAGGGTACATTATGTAACTGTTCCAATTCTACATTACACTAAATGCAACATGATCAGTACAGCATGTGACATTCTGAAGTGTCTCACTATACTTACAGTTACAGATCATACAGTAAAGCCTTTGTTATCTGGCATGCAGCAGGATGTCACCGGTTTGTGCCTCACTACTCAGCATCCCTTGAACTGTCAAGCTTTCTAGGCCATGTCAGAGGGGTGGTTAAAGGTCAAGAACATAGCTGTGGGTCTGGACTTACATGTAGGCCAGGTCAGGTAATGAAGGACATTAGTGAAGAAAGGTCACTGGACCCAAAACGTTAACTCTGCTTTCTCTCCACAGATGCTGCCTACCTGCTGAGTTTTTCAAGCAATTTATGATTTTATTTACGTTAATGGTTACTTTACATTAGTTGCCATTAGGCTGGCTTTTGAATTCCAGGTTTTAACTGAATTCAATTTTTTACCATCTACGGGATTTGAATGCATGTTTCCAGAACATTATCCTGGGCTCTGGACTGCTGGTGCTGTCATTCACAATGCTGCCATTTCTCACATATTTTATACAGTAACTTTAACACCTGGTATATTAATTTTAAAAACTAGTAATATCCAAAATGCAATTGTGATCCTATGGCTGTAAATATTCCAGGTAAACACTTTGAAACACACCAATATCACAACAATAATGTAGAGTTCCACTGAGAACAGCATTTTGCTTCAACGCAGTCTTTGACTTTCGGTGTTAAGGTCCTTGTGAGGGCATGAAAATGCTGTGGTTGCAATTTCTTATGCTGAAATGGATGTGGATACGTATGGATTGTGCATGGGTTTACATCCGATACACTTTGTGACCTGGAAACACCTCAGAAATCATTTCTTACAAGTACTTGGACTTGGTGGAACATTCCAGATTATGAGGAGCCAAATGTTACTGCACTTATTGTACACATAGAGTTGTAGAGTCATAGAGATGTACAGCATGGAAACAGACTCTTCAGTCCAACATGACCA
Organism: Chiloscyllium plagiosum; assembly: GCF_037043375.1. Classification (NCBI taxonomy): domain Eukaryota; kingdom Metazoa; phylum Chordata; class Chondrichthyes; order Orectolobiformes; family Hemiscylliidae; genus Chiloscyllium; species Chiloscyllium plagiosum. Next base: position 68,964,209 of record NW_028270153.1, on the reverse strand, counting down.
TGCCCAGGAGACATCTGAAATTATTCTAGTCCCATTTACCAGCATTTGGCCCATATCCCTCTAAACCCTTCCTATTAATCCCTTCCAGATGCCTTTTAAATGTTGTAATTGTACCAGCCTCCACCACTTCCTCTGGTAGCTCATTCCTCACACTCTCCATCCTCTGTGTGAAATGTTTGCCCCTTAGGTCTCTTTTAAATCTTTCCCCTCTCACCTTAAAACTATGTCCTCTGGCTTTGGACTCCCCTACCCTGGTGAAAAGACCTTGACTATTCATGCAATCCATGCCCTTCATGATTTTGTAAACTTCTATAAACTCACCTCTCAGCCTCTGACGCTGCAGGGAAAATGGCCTCAGCATATTCACATTCTCTCTATAGCTTAAACTCTCCAATCCTGGTAACATTCTTGTGAATCTTTTCTGAACTCTTTCAAGTTTAACAATATCTTTCCTACAATAGGGAGACCAGAATTGCATGCATTATTCCCAAAGTGGCCTAATCAATGTCCTGCAAAACTGCAACATGATCTCCAAACACCTATACACTCAATAAACACAAACGTACCAAACACCTTCTTCACTCCCCAGTTTACCTCGACTCTTCTTTCAAGGAACTATGAACCTGCACTCCAAGGTCTCTTTGTTTGACAATACTCCCCAGGATCTGGATTAGTGGTGCTGGAAGAGCACAGCAATTCAGGCAGCATCCAAGGAGCTTCGAAATCGACGTGTTGGGCATCAATGTGGACTTCAACAGTTTCCTCATTTCCCCTTCCCCCACCTCACCCTAGTTCCAAACTTCCAGCTCAGCACTGTCCCCATGACTTGTCTGGACTTGTCCTACCTGCCTATCTCCTTTTCCACCTATCCACTCCACCCTCTCCTCCCTGACCTATCACCTTCATCCCCTCCCCCACTCACCCATTGTACTCTACACTACTTTCTCCCCACCCCCACCCTCCTCTAGCTTATCTCTCCACGCTTTAGGCTCACTGCCTTTATTCCTGATGAAGGGCTTTTGCCTGAAACGTTGATTTCGAAGATCCTTGGATGCTGCCCGAACTGCTGTGCTCTTCCAGCACCACTAATCCAGAATCTGGTTTCCAGCGTCTGCAGTCATTGTTTTTACCTACCTTTATACTCCCCAGGACCTTATCATTAAGTGTATAAGTCCTGCATTGATTTGCCTCTCCAAAATGCAGCACCTCACATTTATCTGGATTAAACACCACCTGCCATTCCTCAGCCCATCAGCTCATCTGATCACATCCAAATTATATACATAAATAACAAAAAGCAGTGGACCCAGCACTGATTCATGCGGCATATTGCTGGTCACAGGACTCTAGCCCAAAATCAACTCTCCATGACCACCTTCCGTCTCCACTTTATAACATTCACTTACATTTCATGTGAAACATTATCTGGGGTGCATACAGTGCAAGGGCTTTTACATGGTTTCCAGATCCTTAGTGTCCTCTGATAGGAGGACAGGAGACTGCGTGCTTACCCTAGTGCACCGCCGCAGCAGCTACCCTGAGCTCCAGTACATCCCTCAGCACATAGTCCTGATGTTATCACCTAATATCATCTGAAGAAATGCTTGAGACTCAATGAAGTGAGGGAAAAAGTAGTAGATATATTACTTAAGAGTAATTTGCTTGAATTGATTGTATAAATATGGGGAGCCACTAATCAGTCAGGTGTCTATTTTATGGAGTGTCATTAACTGAAATAAAGCACTCACTAAAAGTGTTGACTTGAATTCTGAATAAATACAACTATCATTTGGAGAATAACATTGGTAGCAGAGGATGGTTGAGCCAAAATGAAAAAGTTCAGGGCCTTAAGAGCAGTGGATGAATGAAATTACAGTGTGGACCTGGCTTACTTCTTTACCAAAAAGGGAACAAGGCCTTCCCCTAGCATTTTAATTATCATATCGTGGCAGGATAAGAAGTAAAGCTTTGAACACGATAAAAATTTAATTTTAATTTTAATGGGTAAAGTTTACCAAAACGCTGATCTATTAACAGCTTATGAGATGTGGTTAGCTTTTGACAAATTGGAAAGACAGTAGTATGGAAGGCTGCGTAATGGAATTTCACAGGTTGTATGTAAGACCACATAAATTTAAAAGGAAAGTTCCCTACTCTGTGCTGCTATTTAAATTATTAGACTGTGCCAAGTACCGAGTTGGGAAAGACTTCTAGTTTTGACAGGAGTTAAATGTGCAGATACACATCGAGAACAAATGTCAGAAATAATAAAATAATTAGTAGGAAAGCATTCCTTCCAAGCTGACCTCATGCCATAAAGAACACAATTGATGACATGACAAAAAAAATGTAATGGTACAAATATTACTAAACTGATGAGTTTTCTAGATACAGGTTACAGGTGACTGTACAGAAGAATAGCTGTAATGAATAGAAATGAAGAGGGTGAAATCAATCAATCTTTTATGGTCAATGCCATTAACTGTCCCAAGCAGTATTTGTAACTAAGCAGGAAATGGATGTTTCAGAGGAAAAAGATGGACGGCACGGTGGCACAGTGGTTAGCACTGCTGCCTCACAGCACCAGAGACCCGGGTTCAATTCCCACCTCAGGCGACTGACTGTGTGGAGTTTGCACATTCTCCCTGTGTCTGCGTGGGTTTCCTCCGGGTGCTCCGGTTTCCTCCCACAGTCCATAAACGTGCAGTTTAGGTGAATTGGCCATGCTAAATTGCCCGTAGTGTTAGGTAAGGGGTAAATGTAGGGGAATGGGTCTGGGTGGGTTGCGCTTCAGCGGGTCGGTGTGGACTTGTTGGGCCGAAGGGCCTGTTTCCACACTAAGTAATCTAATCAAAATGGAGAACAGTTCAAAGAGGGAGCATTGTATTTGTCACAAAGTTTCAGCCCAGCGATATGTTATTGGTTGCAGTCTTTCTATTGTGCAGTGTCAGACAGTGGGTGCACACCTGCAACCATGTGAATAGACTAGCTTAAATGCTGCCTAGACTCTGTAAAACCAATCAGGATAAAGTTAAGGAATTTGAAAGTGTGATCAGTTTCAGATTTGGGGATGATAACACACTAAAATCTTTGAAAAGCCTGGTTATTCTTTACAAAATAGCTGGAGTCAACCATTTTATTCAGAGGATAGAGTGTTATGAAGTTGAAAGCATGTACTGTACCTTTAAGAGAGAGTGAATGCTGTTCTGAACTGAGAGATTACAAGCACCTGTGTATATAACTAAATGGCAGTCCTATGGTGTACTGGAAAATTGAAAATATGTTAGCTTTGGCTGTGAAATAGATACCTGAGTTTTGCTTGCTGTTTAGACAACAATTCAAATTTAACCAGTCAGTTTAAACGATGCCCCAGGATACTAAAACCCAATATCGAGTTTGAATTTATTGTTTTGCCAACATTGAACCAATGAGACAATCAGATGTTAGGGATATAAAAATCCAGACATTTTGAAAATTGGAGAGGGAGCAATTGCCATCAAGGCTGATCCAAGAAATTAGGAAACACTCTGTATCGAAGGTACTTTTTCATAGGAAATATACTTGCAGTAAAAAGAAAGAAGACAACCCAGGGAATTTAGCAGCTGGAAGAGTGAAGTGACAGAAGATGACAGCGGTTGTGTGGTCTTGAAATTAAGTAGATGTAATTTTAATAAGTGTCTTATTGGAACAGCATCTTGTTAAAGAGTTGAAGGCAGGTAATAAGCAGATAAGAGAAAGGGGGTGCTTAGAGTTGTGAATAGTTGTTTAATGTTCACTTTCAGAGTTAAAAATAAATTGATGTTATTTTCTTTAAATAGTGGAATTTGGGAGTTCTCTGTCACTCACTTTAACAGATTACAAGGCGTAGTGAGCTTTTCTGGGTGTTTGGTTTAATTAAAAAGGTGTTCACCACCATGCCATAATAATAGTGACTAGTGAACTATCCTTGTGGTTAAATGAAGAAAGCACAGATGAAATTAGAAAAGCAATTTACACAATCAGGGCACTTGCATTTTTGAATGAAATATAGCCTCTCCAGCAAAGAAATTTAAAAAGTGTTATTGACACCCATGAGTGGAGAGTTAAGCAACAAAAAGTCAGTTTGGTTAAATTACATATGCAAATTGCACAATTGATTCCCCAGAACGTTAAAAATGTTAGAAAAGGATACAGGACTAAGGGATTGGCTATACAAATACCTTCGAGAACAGACAAGTGATTGATGTGAAATTTTTAAGAAATATTGAAGGACACCATTATCAGGGCAACGGTTGGGATAAAGGTAAAAAAAGCAAATTCAATTTACATTTTGTGATTTTGTCAAACCAGATTTTGTCAGACAAAAATACTACACAGTAAAGACAAGAAAATAATTGTGGATAAGATAATGTAAAAGTGTATCACAGATGGTCAGCATGATTTTGTGTGTTGGAAATCACGTTTCACAAACTTGATTTGAGTTTTTTTGAAGAGGTGACCAAAAAGATAGATGAAGGTTGTCTACGTGGACTTTAGCAAGGCCTTTGACAAGGTACTGCATTGTAGACTGGCTAGTTCACTTAGATTACATGGGAATCCAGGGAGAGCTAGCCAAGTGGATATAAAATTCGCTTGACAGTAGGACACACAGGATGGTAGTAGAGGTTGCTGCTCAGACTTGAAGCACATAACCAGTGGTGTGCTGCAAGGATCGGTGCTTGGTTCACTTTTGTTATTCATTTGTATAAATATAAAGCACAGGAGGCACAGTTAGTAAGTTTGCAGATGATACCAAAATTGGTGCTCAGTCATGAAGATTATCTAAAATACAACAGGGTCTTGATCCACTGGACCAGTGGCCGAGGAATGACAGAAGGGGTTTAATTCAGATAAATGCAAGGTGTTGCATTTTGGTAAGACAAACCAGGGCAGGACTTACACAGTCAATGGTAGGGCCCTGGGGAGTGTTGTTGAATAGAGAGACCTAAGGTTTCAGGTACATATTTCCTTCAAAGTGACATCACAGATAGACAGGATGGTGAAACATTTGGCATGCTTGCTGTCATCAGTCAGAGCACTGAGTACGGGAGATAGGTTATCATGTTAGAACTGTACAAGACATTGGTAAGGCCGCATTTTGAGTACAGCATACAATTCTGGTCACCCTGTTATAGGAAGAATGTTATTAAACTGGAAAGGGTGCGAAAAAAGATTTCCAAGGATGCTATCGAGACTGGAGCATTTGAGTCATAAGGTGAGGGTGGCTAGGCTGGGGCTTTTCTCCCTGGAGCATACAAGGCTGAGCGGTGACCTCAGAGATTTATAAAATCATGAGATGGATAGCCAAAGACTTTTCCCCAGGATAGGGGAGTCCAAAACGAGAGGGCATAGGTATAAGGTGGGAGGGGAAAGATTTAGAAGGCACCTGAGGGGTGACTTTTTCACACAGCGGTGGTGCGTATATCATAGCATCCCTACAGTGTGAAAGCAGGCCGTTTGGCTCATCGAGTCTACACCAACTCTCGAACAGCATCTCACCCAGACCCACCCTGTCTCTGTATCCCAGTATTTCCCATGGCTAACCCACCTAACCTGTATATCTTTGGATGTGGGAGGAAACCAGAACACCAAAAGGTAACCCACACAGACACAGGGAGGATCTGAAAACTGACAATGTCCAAAGGCTGGGATTGAACCCAGGCCCCTGGTATTGTGAGGCAACAGTGCTGACTACTGTGCAATCATGACACCAACTTTCAAGCTGGGGGCTGATCACTTATTGCTGATTGGACGAGCTAGCAGAGAAATGATAGAACAAAAAACAAAGAAAATTTACAGCTCAGGAACAGGCCCTTTGGCCCTCCAAGTCTGAGCCGATCCAAATCCACTGTCTAAACCTGTTGCCCAATTCCTAAGTGCCTGTATCCCTCTGCTCCCCACCTACTCATGCATTTGTCCAGATGCATCTTAAATGAATCTACCGTGCCTGCCTCTACCACCTCTGCTGGCAACGCGTTCCAGACGCCCACCACCCTCTGTGTGAAGTACTTGCTGCGTGTATCCCCCTTAACATTTCCACCTCTCACCTCAAAAGCGTGACCTCTCATTATTGAACCCTTCAACCTGGGAAAAAAACTTATCTATATCCACCCTGTCTATACCTTGCATGATTTTGTAAATCTCAATTAGGTCCCCCCTCACTCTCCTTTTTTCTAATGAAAACAAACCTAACCTCTCTTCATAACTAGCACCTTCCATACCAGGCAACATCCTCGTAAACCTTCGCTGCACCCTCTCCAAAGTGTCCACATCGTTTGGGTAATGTGGCGACCAGGACTGCACACAGTATTCTAAATGCGACCGAACCAATGTCTTGTATAATTTTAACATGATTTGCCAGCTCTTACACTGAATACTCCATCCAATGAAAGCAAGCATACTACATAGGCAAAAATGAGGACTGCAGATACTGGAAACCAGTGTTTAGATTAGAGTGGTGCTAGAAAAGCACAGCAGGTCAGGCAGCATCCGAGGAGCAGGAAAATCGATGTTTAGAGCAAAAGCCCTTCCCGAAATGTCAATTTTTCTGCTCCTCGGATGCTGCCTTACCTGCTGTGCTTTTCGAGCACACTCTAATCTAAACACAAGCATACTATATGCCTTCTTGACCACTCTATCCACCTGTGCAGCAACCTTCAGGGTATAATGGACCTGCACTCCCAGGTCTCTCTGCTCATCAACTTTTCCCAAGGCTCTTCCATTCATTGTATAATTCGCTCTAGAATTAGTCTTGCCTGAATGCATCACCTCACATTTGTCTGGATTGAAAGCCATCTGCCACTTTTCTGCCCAACTCTCCAGTCTATCTATATCCTTCTCTATTCTTTGACAGTCCCTTATGCTTTCTGCTACTCCACCAATCTTCGTGTCATCTGCAAACTTACTGATCAGACCAACAGTGCCCTCTTCCAGATTTTTTATGTATATTGCAAACAATAGTGGCCCCAGCACTGATCCCTGTGGAACACCACTGGTCACCTTTCTCCATTTTGAAAAACTCCCTTCAACTACAACTCTCTCTCTCTCCTGTTGCTCAACCAGTTCTTTATCCACCTGCTAAAACACCCTGCACACCTTGTGACTTCACTTTCTCCATTATTTTACCATGGGGAACCTTAGCAAATGCCTTACTAAACTCCATGTATATGACATCAACAGCCCTTCCTTCATCTATCAACTTGGTCACTTCCTCAAAGAACTCTATTAAGTTGGTAAGGCACGATCTCCCCTGCACAAAAGCATGTTGCCTATCACTGATAAGTCCATTTTTTTCTAAATACAAATAGATGCTATCCCTCAGTACCTTCTCCAGCAACTTTCCCACGCCCGACGTCAGGCTCACTGGTCTGTAGTTACCCGAAATATCCCTACTACTCTTCTTGTACAGGGGGACAAAATGAGCAACCTTCCAGTCCTCCGGCACCTCACCTGTATTTAAGGATGTCACAAAGATATCTGTCAGAGCTCCAGTTATTTCCTTTCTCGCCTCCCTCAGCAACCTGGGATAGATCCCATCCGGTCCTGTGGATTTGTCCACCTTAATAACCTCTAGCCTACCCAACACATCTTCCCTACTTATGTCAACGTGATCCAGACTAATCAAACTTCTATCTCTAATCTCAACATTCATCATGTTCCTCTCCTCAGTGAACACTGATGCAAAGTAATCATTCAGAATCTCACCCATTCTCTCAGGTTCGACACACAGTCTTCCTTCATTATCTTTTAGTGGACCAATCCTTTCTCTAGTTACCCACTTGCTTCTTATATAAAAATAAAATGCTTTGGGATTCTTCTTAATTCTGCTCGCTAAAGCTATTTCATGAGCCCTTTTAGCCCGCTTGATTCCTTGTTTAAGACTTGTCCTACTCTTCTGATATTCCTCCAGGGCCCATTCTATTCTTAGTTGCCTAGACCTTATGTACGCTTCCCTTTTCCTCTTGGATAGTCGTACAATTTCTCCTGTCATCCACGGTTCATAAATCTTGCCCTTCCTATCCTTTGCCTTCAACGGGACATGCCTATTCTGCACTATCTTTAACCTATCTTTGAAAGCCTCCCACATCTCAAATGTGGACTTCCCTTCAAATAGCTGTATCCAATCCACATTTCTGAGCTGCTGCCTAATTTTGATATAATTGGCCTTGGCCCAGTTTAGTACTCTTCCCTTAGGACCACTCTCATCTCTATCTACGAGTATTCTGAAACTTACAGAATTGTGGTCACTGTTCCCAAAGAAATCCCCCACCGCAACTTCTACCACCTGTCCTGGCTCATTCCCCAGTACCAGGTCCAATATGGCCCCTTCCCTCATTGGACTATTGACATACTGCTCTAGAAAACTTCTCACAAATTCTACCCCATCCAGACCTCTGACGCTACGTGCATGCCAGTCAATGTTGGGAAAATTAAAATCTCCCATCACCATTACCCTATTGCCTCTACATCTTTCCATAATCTGTTTACCTATTTGTTCTTCTACCTCACGCTCACTGTTGGGAGGCCTGTAATACAGTCCCAACAATGTAAGGTAGAGGCAAGCAGAAGTACAACATTTAAAAGACATTTGGACAGATACAAGGACAGGAAAGGTTTAGAGGGATATCGACCTTTCTATTTCTATCTCAGGCGACCGAATCGACACGGACATCTACTACAAACCGACCGACTCCCACAGCTACCTGGACTACACCTCCTCCCATCCTGCCCTCTGTAAAAACGCCATCCCATTCTCCCAATTCCTTCGACTCCGCCGCATCTGCTCCCAGGAGGACCAGTTCCAAAAACGCACAACCCAGATGGCCTCCTTCTTCAAGGACCGCAATTTCCCCCCCAACGTGGTCGACGATGCCCTCCACCGCATCTCTTCCACTTCCCGCTCCTCCGCCCTTGAGCCCCGCCCCTCCAACCGCCACCAGGACAGAACCCCACTGGTCCTCACCTACCACCCCACCAATCTCCATGTTCAGCGCATCATCCGCCGTCATTTCCGCCACCTCCAAACGGACCCCACCACCAAGGATATATTTCCCTCCCCCCCCCTATCAGCATTCCGTAAAGACCACTCCCTCCGTCAGGTCCACACCCCCCACCAACCCAACCTCCACTCCCGGCACCTTCCCCTGCAACCGCAGGAGGTGCAAGACTTGCGCCCACACCTCCCCCCTCACCTCCCTCCAAGGCCCCAAAGGAAACTTCCATATCCGCCACAGATTCACCTGCACCTCCACACACATCATCTATTGCATCCTCTGCACCCGATGTGGCCTCCTCTATATTGGGGAGACAGGCCGGCTACTTGCGGAGCGTTTCAGAGAACACCTCTGGGACACCCGGACCAACCAACCCAACCACCCTGTGGCTCAACATTTCAATTCCCCCTCCCACTCCACCAAGGATATGCAGGTCTTTGGACTCCTCCATCGCCAGACCAAAACAAAATGACAGTTGGAGGAAGAGCGCCTCATCTTCCGCCTAGGAACCCTCCAACCACAAGGGATGAACTTGGATTTCACCAGTTTCCTCATTTCCCCTCCCCCCACCTTGTCTCAGTCTAATCCATCGAATTCAGCACTGCCTTCCTAACCTGCAATCTTCTTCCCGACCTCTCCGCCCCCACCCCAGTCTGACCTATCACCCTCACCTTGACCTCTTTCCACCTATCACATTTCCGACGCCCCTCCCCCAAGTCCCTCCTCCCTACCTTTTATCTTAGCCTGCTGGACAAACTTTCCTCATTCCTGAAGAAGGGCTTAATCCCGAAACGTCGATTCTCCTGTTCCCTGGATGCTGCCTGACCTGCTGCGCTTTTCCAGCAACACATTTTCAGCTTAGAGGGATATGGGCCAAAGGCAGGAAAATGGGACTAGTTCAACTTAGGAAACCTGGTCGGCATGAACATCATGGGCCAAAGGGTCTGTTTCCATGCCGTATGACACTATGGATAGAGAAGCAATAAGATTTCTCACTGATAATGGGGGAAATGGTTAATGTAGTGATATGTGTGAATATGAACATAATAATGATGAGTGCGGCAGCAGAAATGGGGTAGGTGGAAAAAAAAACAAGCAGTAATAGACAACATGATTCATAAAATTCTGGACGATCAGCTAAATTGTAAATTCTTGCCTATACTAGTGTGGGCTATCCTGAAGAAGGGCCTGTGCCCGAAACGTCGAATCTCCTGTTCCCTGGATGCTGCCTGACCTGCTGTGCTGTTCCAGCAATAAAGTTTCAACTTATCTGATCTGAGTCATGCTCAGCTGAACCTCTAGTTACACAAAGCTCAGAACTTAACTCTTTCCCTGCCTGCTTGTACCCTATATATATTCTCATTTCCTCCTTTTATCATTTCATGATAACCACTGAGATGGCACTACCAGCTTTCATAAGACTCCAACAGCCAGTATTTAAGCAAGTTATTGACACACAGCATACAATGATTATAACAACAAAAGTTATTAGACCATTACATGAATTAGAATTTGAAGAATCCTTCCATGTGGGAAAACGTTTACCAGTAAAAGTTCTTAAATCCACAGTCCTTAGTGACCACTCCATCCTGTCCAAGCTGAGTGGAAACGAATCAGTTCTCCAAAGTCTCCTTCAGTAAAGTCCAACCTGAAAACAAAATTCAGTCTGTTCTTGCATCACTCCTCAGAGAAATCTGAATTTTGGATTAGGGCAGTTAAATACTTAACAAAGCTGAAGAGACTGCCATCCTTGCGGAGATGCTTGAGATGGAGGATACCAGTGCATCTGAGTGTGCAGTGCTGCAGCAGCAGGCCAGGTGAATACAGCATTCTTTGCTGCTTCTGCTCCTGCTCTGCTGTTAATTGTAAGAAAGCCAACTGGCTGTTGTGATGTTAGATTGATCAAAGCACCTTCATATCCGTTAAATGTTCGAAAGACAAGGTAAAGCTCACATGGTTTAATGTCCATAGGAAGGCCACTGACAAAAAGCGTACCGACCTCCTCTTCAATATTGTTAACTTCTTCACTTTTCATGCTCATGACTGGGGAGCTGATTAAATTCATTGGATCAGGTTGTGGAGGGGTGGGCGGTGGTCCCAAGGTGTGCTTTACCTGTGAATGGAGAAACTCTAGAGACAATGTTAGCTGCTGAAAGTATCTTTGCATTTCCTGTCTCATTCCTTCCTTGTCAAGGTAGTTATCAGTATGAAGGCAGTCACACATTTAAAGACACTAAGTTGTGTCTGCCTATTTCAATATTCTTTGAATTCTTGAAGTCTGTTACTCTGTTCACTATTTATGACATTATCAAGTTTTATACAATCCATAAACTTCTAAATTTTACTGCCTAAACAATTCAGTCAATTATAAACAACAATCAATAATTCTAAAATCAAAACCTCGGAGAATCATATTCAGGTTATTCAAAAATTATTTTCCTTAACAAATTAAGACTTGGCTAATGTGAAAGCTGTCAGGAAAAGTATTTCCAAAATCTAGAACAGCAAGAAAACCACAAAATGTTTCCTGTGCTTTAGCAATTGAAGAGGCAGTTTTAGTTCACATTTAAATCTCAAATATTTGAGAAACACATGCTGAATATTTTAAAATATATTCTTCAAATGAAACTTCCCAAATAAAACAGTCGGAATTACAGTGGCAACTTTGGTAGAGATCCGCATTCTTTGAATTTGCAATGTGAAGGGGGCCAATGAAGCCTTAACAATAATTAACAGAACTGAACAACTCAGTTTCAAGTTCTAATATTCTCTAGAAAATCTTAACAAAACATCAAACACAAATGCACTCTTCATTTTGTAATCACTCTATTAAAAACACAGCAGCAACAAAGATATTTTAATACAATACTCTGGTGAAAGCATGACCACTGACCCAACTGTGTTTTTTAAAAACAGGCATTAAAGAATTTCACACACATCAGGGGCTAAAGGCAATCAATCAATCAATTGATTTTAAGGTTACAACATTGATCATTTTAAAAAGACATTGTGTTGTAAATTTCAATGTAAAACAAAATCTGCCCCATGACATAGCCCACAAAACACACTGAGATGTGTTTTCACGCAACGCAAAACAGTTACTTAAAAAGGATTTCCTGAACTCGTATTTTAACAAACCAAATTTTAAACATCAAACTCTCAAACTGGAACAATTTACATTGAAACTTTCCTTTTTCAACCCAAATACTAGCACAACCTTAATTTCAGCATTTCTCACCTTCATTTCTTTTTTTTGCATCCTCTCACTGAAATTAGACCTTCTAAAAAGAGGAAGCTCTCGCAGCAGACCCCATGGCACTGCAGTACAGGCCACACTCTTCCCCCGAACTTCAAATTTTGCCACCGGGGGACTCTAACCCCTTTCACACTTTACTCCTCACGGGGGCTTGAACTTTGCTTAAACACAGAGAGCTCGAACCTCAGCACAGTGCAGAGGACTTGAACCTCAATCAAACCCACCCCAGGGGACACGAACTCCAGTATTGCACGGGGGACTTGAATCTCAATCACACCCACTCCAGGGGACTCGAACCTCAGTCACAAACACCCCGTGGGACTCGTCCCTCAATCACACCCAACCCAGGGGATTCAAACCTCAATCACACCCACCCCAGGGGACTCTTACTCAGTCTCACACACACCCCAGGGGACTCGCACCTCAGTCACACACACCCCATGGGACTCATCCCTCAATCACACCCACCCCAGGGGATTCAAACCTCAATCACACCCACCCCAGGGGACTCATACCTCAGTCACACCCACCCCAGGGGACTCATACCTCAGTCACACCCACTCCAGGGGACTCGAACCTCAATCACATGCACCCCATGGGACTCGTCCCTCAATCACACCCACCCCAGGGGACTCATCCCTCAGTCACACCCACCCCAGGGGACTCATACCTCAGTCACACCCACTCCAGGGGACTCATACCTCAGTCACACCCACCCCAGGGGACTCATATCTCAGTCACACCCACCCCATGGGACTCGTCCCTCAATCACACCCACCCCAGGGGACTCATACCTCAGTCACACCCACTCCAGGGGACTCATACCTCAGTCACATCCACCCCAGGGGACTCATACCTCAGTCACACCCACTCCAGGGGACTCGAACCTCAATCACATGCACCCCATGGGACTCGTACCTCAATCACACCCACCCCAGGGGACCCGTACCTCAATCACACCCACCCCAGGGGACCCGTACCTCAGTCACACACACCCCAGGGGACTCGTACCTCAGTCACACACACCACAGGGGACCCGTCCCTGAATCACACCCACCCCAGGGGACCCGTCCCTCAATCACACCCACCCCAGGGGACTTGAACGTCAGTCACACCCACCCAAGGGGACTTGAACGTCAGTCACACCCACCCCAGGGGACTCGTACTCAGTCACACACACCCCAGGGGACCCGTACCTCAATCTTTGGATTAGTGGTGCTGGAAGAGCACAGCAGTTCAGGCAGCATCCAAGGAGCAGCAAAATCTACATTTCGGGTAAAAGCCCTTCATCAGGAATAAAGGCAGAGAGCCTGAAGCGTGGAGAGATAAGCTGGGGGAGGGTGGGGGTGGGGAGAGAGTAGCATAGAGTACAACAGGTGAGTGGGGGTGGGGCTGAAGGTGATAGGTCAGGAAGCGGGGGGAGGGTGGAGTGGATAGGTGGAAAAGGAGATAGGCAGGTAGGACAAGTCATGGGGACAGTGCTGAGCTGGACGTTTGGAACTAGGGGGAGGTGGGGGAAGGGGAAATGAGGAAGCTGTTGAAGTCCACATTGATGCCCTGGGGTTGAAGTGTTCCGAGGCGGAAGATGAGGCGTTCTTCCTCCAGGCGTCGGGTGGTGAGGGAGCGGCGGTGAAGGAGGCCCAGACCTCCATGTCCTCGGCAGAGTGGGAGGGGGAGTTGAAATGTTGGGCCACGGGCGGTGTGGTTGATTGGTGCGGGTATCCCGGAGATGTTCCCTAAAGCGCTCTGCTAGGAGGCGCCCAGTCTCCCCAATGTAGAGGAGACCGCATCGGGAGCAACGGATACAATAAATGATATTGGTGGATGTGCAGGTAAAACTTTGATGGATGTGGAAGGCTCCTTTAGGGCCTTGGATGGAGGTGAGGGAGGAGGTGTGGGCACAGGTTTTACAGTTCCTGCGGTGGCAGGGGAAAGTGCCAGGATGGGAGGGTGGGTTGTAGGGGGGCATGGACCTGACCAGGTAGTCACAGAGGGAACAGTCTTTGCGGAAGGCGGAAAGGGGTGGGGAGGGAGATATATCCCTGGCGATGGGGTCTTTTTGGAGGTGGCGGAAATGTCGGCAGATGATTTGGTTTATGCGAAGGTTGGTAGGGTGGAAGGTGAGCACCAGGGGCGTTCTGTCCTTGTTAGGGTTGGAGGGGTGGGGTCTGAGGGCGGAGGTGTGGGATGTGGACGAGATGCGTTGGAGAGCATCTTTAACCACGTGGGAAGGGAAATTGTGGTCTCTAAAGAAGGAGGCCATCTGGTGTGTTCTGTGGTGGAACTGGTCCTCCTGGGAGCAGATACGGTGGAGGTGGAGGAATTGGGAAAACGGGATGGCATTTTTGCAGGAGGTAGGGTGGGAAGAGGTGTAATCCAGGTAGCTGTGGGAGTCGGTGGGTTTGTAAAAAATGTCAGTGTCAAGTCAGTTGTCATTAATGGAGATGGAGATGGAGGAAGGGGGGGGGGAGGTGTCAGAGATGGTCCAGGTAAATTTAAGGTCAGGGTGGAATGTGTTGGTGAAGTTGATGAATTGCTCAACCTCCTCGCGGGAGCACGAGGTGGCGCCAATGCAGTCATCAATGTAGCAGAGGAAGAGGTGGGGAGTGGTGCCGGTGTAATTACGGAAGATGGACTGTTCTACGTAGCCAATAAAGAGACAGGCATAGCTGGGGCCCATACGTGTGCCCATGGCTACCCCTTTGGTCTGGAGGAAGTGGGAGGATTCAAAGGAGAAATTATTAAGGGTGAGGACCAGTTCGGCCAAACGAATGAGAGTGTCGGTGGAAGGGTACTGTTGGGGATGTCTGGAGAGGAAAAAAACGGAGGGCTTGGAGGCCCTGGTCATGGCGGATGGAGGTGTAGAGGGATTGGATATCCATGGTGAAGATGAGGCGCTGGGGGCCGGGGAAACGGAAGTCTTGAAGGAGGTGGAGGGCATGGGTGGTGTCTCGAACGTATGTGGGGAGTTCCTGGACCAGGGGGGATATGACATTGTCGAGGTAGGTAGAAATAAGTTCAGTGGGGCAGGAGCATGCTGAGACAATGGGTCGGCCAGGGTGGTCAGGCTTGTGGATCTTGGGAAGGAGGTAGAACTGGACAGTGCGGGGTTCCCGGACTATGAGGTTGGAAGCTGTTGGTGGGAGATCTCCTGAGGTGATGAGATTCTGTATGGTCTGGGAGATGATGGTTTGGTGATGGTGGTGGGGTCATGGTCGAGGGGGTGGTAGGAAGAGGTGTCCTCGAGTTGGTGTTTGGCTTCAGCGATGTAGAGGTCAGTGCGCCAGACTACCACTGCGCCCCCTTTGTCCGCTGGCTTGATGGTGAGGTTGGGATTGGAGCAGAGGGATTGGAGGGCTGCGCGTTATGAGGGTGAGAGGTTGGAGTGGGGGAGGAGGGTAGACAGGTTGATGTGGTTAATGTCCCGGCGGCAGTTGGAAATGAAGAGGTCGAGAGCAGGTAACAGGCCAGCGCGGGGTGTCCAGGTGGATGCAGTGTGTTGGAGGTGGGCGAAGGGGTCCTCGGAAGGTGGGCGGGAATCCTGATTGCGAAAGTAAGCTCGGAGGCAGAGGCGACGGAAGAAGTGTTCGATGTCACGGCGTGTATTAAATTCATTGATGCGTGGACGGACGGGGATGAAGGTGAGTCCTTTGCTGAGGACTGATCGTTCGTCCTCAGTGAGGGGAAGGTCTGGAGAGATGGTGAAAACTCAGCAGGGCTGGGAGCTGGGATCTGGTGTGGGTGTAGAGCTGGGAGTAGGGGCGGAGCCTGTAACGAGTGGGTGTGATGGTGGGGGGGATGGGTGTGGAGTCATGAGCAGGGGTGGTATTCCCCTCAGGGTTCTGGGGGGTGGGGATGGTGACAGTGGGGTCTGTGAGGGGCATGTCAGCAGAATGCGGGTGAGTGGCTTTGGTGGGGGCGGAAGTGGTGGCAGACACGGCAGTGGGGGGGGGGGGGGCGGACATCACTGAGCGTGTGACATCGGCGATGATGTGAGGGCCGGAAGTGGTTGTGGGAGTGGCCATGATGGGGGCAGAAGTGACATCATCAATCAGCGTGGGGGTGGCAACTGTACCAGCCGCATGGCTAATGGAGTCCAAGCAGTCCCAGAGGCCGGGGGAATCTTCTGGAATGTTTGAGGAGCGCTGGTTATGGAGGTGGGTGGATAAAAGTTTGTTGTACTTACAGTTTTTGATGTTTGAGATGGAATTGAAATACTGTTTGTTGAGAGTATGGATTCTCCTGAGGATGTAGTACAGAGTGGGTCCTTTGCAATTCTGAGAGAGTGCGGCCCTCAGCTGAGGCAGGGCTGACAGTAGAGAGGTTAGATACCGGTGCATTGCTGCAAGCGTGGAGCAGAGGATCTTGAAGGAGAACTGTTGCTGGTGTTTTTGAATCTGTAGTCTGTACTGTTTGTCCTGTTCGGGTCCGAACTCTGCTGGTTTAAAGGACCCCAGGGGACTCGTCCCTCAATCACACCCACCCCAGGGGACTCGTCCCTCAATCACACCCACCCCAGGGGACCCGTACCTCAATCACACCCACCCCAGGGGACTCGTCCCTCAATCACACCCACCCCAGGGGACCCGTACCTCAATCACACCCACCCCAGGGGACTCGTACCTCTCTCACACCCACCCCAGGGGACTCGTACCTCTCTCACACCCACCCCAGGGGACTCGTACCTCAATCACACCCACCCCAGGGGACTCGTACCTCTCTCACACCCACCCCAGGGGACTCGTCCCTCAATCACACCCACCCCAGGGGACTCGTCCCTCAATCACACCCACCCCAGGGGACTCAAATCCCAGTACCGTGCAGGGGACTCAAATCTCAATTACACCCCTCCTCCTTCCAATGCAGCGCAGAGGACCCAAACCTCTGCTTGCCTGTGTGCTTGTGAAACTATGTCTCTCGACTGAACTAATTACAGCTCAAGGAATCTGTAGAATAGAGAGTGATTGAACAAGGGGACCATCTCCTGCCCACAGGAATATTGAGGGGGATCAAGGTTTAAAAACTTACCTTGTGGGCCTGCCGTCTCAAGACATCTGGGCATCCGCTGACACCGTCCGATCGTAAACATTCGTTTGGATCCTGCTGTCTACACCAGTATTGTCATCCCGCATCCCTCCTCAGTGGAAGCAAAACGCTAAGAAACACAGTATAGTTTTACCTCCTTCATCTTTATTCCGGGCCCTGGAGGGAGAGAGAATGATCCCATGTGCACAGAAACACGGGTTCTCCGTCTTCTCTCTTGAAAAGCAGTTTCTTAATGAACTATATAGTCATTTTACAGGGAGGAGCATCCAGTTAAGGCAATATACATATTGATTGAGTGACTGTTACAATCAGCAAGTGTCATTAGCAAAGATTAAGCCATCTGCTTTTACACAATGAATGTTCATAACCGTAACTGGCTTCACATAATGAATACTTTGCACCTTGTTAAACTGACTTTAGATACTGAATGCTTCCAATATTGTTAAATGGCTCGACATAATGAATGCTTTTCCATGTTGTTAACCCATTACCCTTGCCTCCAGCACCCCATTGTTAACTGTAAGTTCTTATCTGATCTGAGTCATGCTCAGCTGAACCTCCTGTTTCACAAAACTCAAAACTTAACTCTTTCCCTACCTGCTCATACCTGAACCACATTCTCATAGGAAGGATGTGAAAGCTTTTGAGAGGATGTAGAGGAGATTTACCAGGATGCTGTCCAGACTGGAGGGCACGTCTTAAGAAGAAAGATTGAGGGAGCTAGGGCTTTTCTCATTGGAATGAAGAAAGATGAGAGGTGTCCAAGATGATGAGAGACAAAGATAGAGTGGATAACCAGAACAGAAATGGCTATCACAAAGGGGCATAATTTTAAGATGATTAGAGGAAGGTTTAAGGGAGATGTCAGAGGTAAGTTCGTTCCACAGAGAGTGGTGGGTGTGTGGAATACACTGTCAGTAAAGTCAGGTACATTAGGGACATTTAAGCAACTCTTGGATAGGCACATGGGTGATAGTAAAATGAAGGGTATGTAGGTTAGTTTGTTCTTACAGTAGAATAAAAGGTTGGCACAACGTTGAGGGCCAAAGGGCCTATACTGTTCTGTTCTGTTCTGTTCTATTACAGTGTAGAAACAGGCCCTTCAGCTCAACAAGTCCACACTGAACCTCCGAAGAGCAACCCACCCAGACCCATTCCCCTACATTAACCCCTTCACCTAACACTATGGGCAATTTAGCATGGCCAATTCACCTGACCTGCACACCTTTGGACTGTGGGATGAAACGGAGCACCCGGAGGAAACCACGCAGACACGGGGAGAACGTGCAAACTCCACACAGTCAGTCGCCTGAGGCGGGAATTGAACCCAGGTCTCTGGTGCTGAGGCAGCAGTGCTGACCACTGTGCCGCCCATAATCTATGCCCCTCATAATTTTATGTACCTCAAACAGCTCACCTCTCGTTCTCCTACGATCCAAGGAGTAAAGTCCTATCCTGGCCAACCTCTTCCATAACTCAGGTCTACCAGCCCTGGCAACATCTTCATACATCTTCTTTGCTCTCATTCCAGTTTATCTATGTCTTTCCTATAATAGGGTGACCAAATCAGTACACAATATTCCAAGTGTGGCCTCACCAATGACTTATAGAACTGTCATATTACATCCCAACTGCATCTTGGATCTCATCCTTTTGGCATGAATCCTAAAGTCCCATCAGCATTTTGTGATCAGCCCCCAGCTTGGAATGGGGCTACAATTATTTTGACCCTTTCAGATCATTTGAATGCATTCGTCACAAAACTAGTCCCTTTTTTCCCCTAAAAGCTGTTCAATGGCTGAAGGAGACTCTGTCCTTGATTACTTTCAGAGGGGCAATAAACCTGGCCGGGCTCCGATCAGACTGCTTTGGTACAGAGCTGAAAAGGATTTTGAGAGGCCTTTTATTTATTTGTAAACAGATGACACTTCAGGCCAAAGTGGTCATATTTTAGAAGTGACCTGTATAAGAAAGAGGAGTGGTGCGCTCTCTCGCTGAGCAGTTTAGTTCAGCCATGAACTGGTGAGGAGTTCAACAATGAGCTGCGGTGAAGACTCTCTCTCGCTTTCTGCCCTTCAACTTCAACCTGTAAGCATGCGTCCCATTTATACCGGGTTTTAAAGGGAGTTTGCTTAGTGGGACTGTTGTGCATATTTGGAACAGCATACTTAAGTCTGTAGGGGTTATTTATTCTGTTCTTTGTGTTTTATTGTGTCATTTTGTGAATACATTTTTGTCTGTTTTAAAATCTAGTAGTCAACCTAGCTACCTCGCTCTGGGTAATTTTCACAATACACTTACCGAAACTAATTGCAAAGTTAGGGTCTGGGTTGCCTGCTCAAGAATGTTTTGAGTGGTCTAGCCTCGACCATAGCAGACTGGGGGCTCTTTTCAGGATTTTAAACAGCGAGTGGCAGGTTCTAGTGTCTTTATTTCGCGTGTTGGTTTGGTTGGGTAGACAAAGCTTGGATAGTAATGGCTCTTTCAGTCACCAAAAGTTTTCTGGATGTGGATGCGGTGATTTTGGAAGTTTTCCAAAAAGTGAATAAGACCAAGTGGCAGGAATTAACTGAGAAGCTCGAATTGGAACTGACTGCTTCTGTGAGGAAAGGAGAAATTAATAAGTCAGAATTCAGAGACCACCCATTTTGACTATATGTCAATTTTAGAGAACGATGAAATAGAGCTAGAGAGTTGGCTAGACAGCATTTAAAAGTATCACAGCACACAATGAAACAGGGAGTGGATAATAAATCACAAACTCGCAATTTTACAATTGGGATAAGGTTTTGGTGTTACTTCCAGTAACAGGTGAGCCTTTAAAAGCCAGGTTTAGTGGACTGTATCAAATTGAGAGGAAATTGAGTGAGGTGAACTACTTGATAAGGACTCCAGACAGGAAGAAATCTCACAGAGTGTGTCATGTGAATATTCTCAGAAGGTATTTTGACAGGGAAGGAAAGCAAAAGGAGAAGGTCTTAATGATTACAGCACAGAAGGAAAAACCAAGTTCAGAGGACTCTGAGTTGGACATTCCTCAAATCAAATTGGACAATGAGGAAGTTGTCAAAAATTGGGATAAATTATTGAGTTACCTTTTACAAGAAAATCGAAATGACCTGAAAGAGTTATTACTATGACGTGGGGAGATATGTGGAAATAAACTGAGAAGCTCGAATTGGAACTGACTGCTTCTGTGAGGAAAACCTAATTGTACATGATATAGATATGCGAGATGCTGTTCTGATTAAGCAACATTCTTATAGGCATAACCCTCTAAAGTTGGCACAGGTTCAGGAGGAGATAGAGCGCAAGATGGCATTATCGAAGTGAGTTACAGTGACTGGAGCTCACCCATAGTCATGGTGCCAAAGCCAGATGGTACCCAACAGTTATGTGTGGATTATTGCAAAGTCAACACCGTTACAAAGACTGATGCATATCCGATTCCACGGTTGGAGGACTGTATCGGAAAAGTCGAACAAGCAATTTATATTTCTAAGTTGGACTCGCTCAGAGGCTACTGGCAAGTACCTCTGTCAGAGAGAGCAAAGGCGATTTCAGCTTTTGTGACGCCAAATGGACTATATCAGTTCAAAGTCATGCCATGAAAAATGTTCCAGCCACATTTCGGAGACTGACTAATAAGGTCATTGCCGGATTACCCAACTGTGTGGTGTATATTATGACCTGGTGATTTTTAGTTACTCATAGAAGGAACATTTGCAGCATTTATTGGACTTGTTTGATTGACTTCGGAAGGCAGGCTTGGTGGTAAACCTGGCTAAAAGTGAATTTGCCAAAGCCCAAGTCACCTTCCTGGGCCATGTTATTGGACACGGACAAATGGTCCCATGGGATGTGAGAACGAAAGTAATTGGGGAATTTCCCACATTGTCACAAAAAGAGCAGTACTACAGTTCTTGGGATTGAATGGATTATACCGAAAGTTTGTGCCGAACTTTAGCAGTGTGGCTGTTCCACTCCCCAAATTGTTAAAAAAAAGCCAGAAGTGTCAGTAGACAGTGGACTGTCAAAAGGCATTTGACAGTCTGAAAACTGTGTTAACCACTGCCCTAATATTAGCCACACCAGATTACACAAAGCCTTTCAAGGTGGCTATGATACCAGTGATGTGGGTGTCGGTGCGGTGCTCCTGCAGATGGATGACGAAGGGATAGAAAGACCCATCGGGGTATTTTTTCAGGAAGTTGAACATTCATCAACAGAAATATTCGACGGTGGAGAAAGAGCCTTTAAGCTTGGTGTTGGCATTCCAACATCTCAGTGTTTATACTACCAGCAGTGCATCTGAGATAATTGCATACACTGATTATAATCCATTGACATTTTTGGAAAGATTTAAGGACAAAAATGCCAGTCAGTTTGGATAGAGCTTGTTATTGCAGCCATTCAATTTAACAACTGTGTATGTGGCAGGTTGCGGAAACGTGATAGCCGATGTGTTATCGAGATTCAAATGAGATATGGAGGCATTCAGTAGTGAGCGTACCGTGGCCTGAATTTGCATGTGGTTGTGCATGTTTACATGTTCATAGTTAGTATAGTGTATATGTGTGTTTAGACTACTAACCAGGTTTTGAAGGGTTAAAAATGAAGCCATCTTTTGGTATTGATACTTCATTTTGTTTAAAGGGGAAGTGTCACAAAACACCCACCACCCTCTGCATAAAGAACTTTCCACGCTTATCTCCATTAAACTTTTCTCCCCTCACCTTGAACTCGTGTCCCCTAGTAATTGAGTCCCTTGCTCTGGGAAAACGTTTCTTGCTCTCCACCCTGTCTGCACCTCTCATGACTTTGTAGACCTCAATCAGGTTTCCGCCTCAACCTCCTTCTAATGAAAATAATCCTAACCTACTCAACCTCTCCTCATAGTCAGCACCCTCCATACCAAGCAACATCCTGATGAACTTCCTCTGCACTCTCTCCAAAGCATCCTCATCCTTCTGGTACTGTGGCGACCAGAACGATACACAATATTCCAAAGGTGGCCTAACCAAAGTCTACACAACTGTAACTTGACCTGCCAATTCTTGTACTCACTTCCCTGTCCGATGAAGGAAAGCATGCTAAGTGCTTTCTTGACCACTTTATCAACCTGTGTTGCCATCTCCAGGGTACAATGGACCTGAACACCCAGATCTCTCTGTACATCAATTTTCCCCAGGGCTTTTCCATTTACTATATAGTTTGCTCTAGAATTAGATTTTACAAAATGCATCACCTCTCGGATGCCCAGATTGAACTCCATCTGCCATTTCTCCGCCCAACTGTCCAACTTATCTATATTCTGCTGCCTTCTCTTCACTATTTACTACTCCACCAATCTTAGTGTCATCTGCAAACTTTCTAATCAGACCACGTATACCTTCCTCCAGATCATTTATGTATATCACAAACAACTGTGGTCCCAGCACGGATCCCTGTGGAACACCACTGGTCACTTTCTCTATTTTGAGATACTCCCTTCCACTACTACTGTCTGGCTCCTGTTGCCCATCCAGTTCTTTATCCAATTAGCTGGTACACTCTGGACCTCACTTTTGCCATCAGCCTACCGTGGGGAACCTTATCAAATGCTTGAATGAAGTTCACGTATATGACATCTACAGACATTTCATCATCAATCAACTGTTACGACACAGGGTAAACTCTTCTGCACACTGTAAACCAGCAACACAGAAAAGATTTATTCCGTGCAGTAATCTGTGAAAACTCAAGAGGCCAAGAACTAGTTAAAGTAAAAATTAACAACTTTATTTCTTGAAGTATAACAGAGAATAATTAACTAACAACTATTTACAACTCTTCTCTTTTACCTTCCGTTTTATAGTACTAGTCTGATAAAACTACCGATAAAACTGCATATCTCAAAACCAGGCAGCTTTCCATTTCCTCTGTATTTCTGTTGTCTTCTCTTCTTGAAGATACTGCTTCTCAAGTTACTAATCAATAAAGGTACCTTTTGAGAGAGCTATTTTTCAGATAGCCTTTACATGCTGGTAGCTTAGCAGTTCTCCTCCCAACTGTTCAATTTTCCCCAGTCTTATACCCCCAAAGCATCGGATCGTGTCATTGGCTTTTATATTGGTATTTTTATTGAAAAAAGAAAATTTTAAAGATCTTTTACAAAATTACAAAAGTAATACAAACAAGTATAAACAGCAATATAAAATTAAATAAATAAGAGAAAAAACAAAAAAAAGAGAAAGAAAAACACAACTAACTACTAATCTATCCTGGGAGGAGAAAGTGAGGTCTGCAGATGCTGGAGATCAGAGATGGAAATGTGTTGCTGGAAAAGCGCAGCAGGTCAGGCAGCATCTAGGGAACAGGAGAATCGACGTTTCGGGCATTAGCCCTTCCTGAAGAAGAGCTAATGCCCGAAACGTCGATTCTCCTGTTCCCTAGATGCTGCCTGACCTGCTGCGCTTTTCCAGCAACACATTTCCATCTACTAATCTATCCTGCAAACAACTAAAACATAAAATAGAATATCATACATGACTAACAATAAACAACTAAATAATTAAATAATTGGATACATGCTCAAAATAGATTTACAGCAAGTCATAATAAAACCTGTATTTATATGGGAATCCTCCTCCTGGTGGTCCCCGAACCAGCCAGAACCATTACCACAGCTAGACAAAAGCCGTGAATATTATGGCCGAGATATCTGTGTCAATGTAGTTCAAAAAGGGCTGCCATGTTTTACAGAATAATTCTGTTGTTTGGTGCACCATATTTGTGAGGAAGACAAGGGGGATTTATTCCATGACTAACCTGTGCCAGTTCGAAAGTCCTGGAGGGCCTTCAGCTACCCAATTCACTAAGGTATTTTTCCTTACACAGGAAGAAAGAATGGTAAATAATTTCCTCCCGTACACATCCAGGGAGGGAAAATCTGAAGAACCCAAAAGCAGGGACACTGGATCCAGACTAATCTCCGTGCCCAAGATCTCTGTCAAGGCATTCGCTACTCTGTCCCAATACCTACGGATCTTGTGGCATGCCCATAGACAATGCGTGAGAGCGCCAGCTTCTATTTTACATTTAGGACACATTGGGGATGCTCCTGTCTTGAATTTAGCGAATCGTTCAGGTGCCATATGAACCCTGTGGAGTATCTTTAATTGGATAGCCTGAGTTTTATTACAAACAGAGATCTTTCTGGCATTTTCCCAGATGTCCTCCCACATTTCTAATGAGACTTCCGACTCTAATTCTTGATTCCAGGTTTTAAATAATCATTCCATGTTCTGAGATACTTTATTATATAATGAGTGATAAAGAGTACTAACCGAAGGGAGCCCCACCAGCCATAGCACTCTCCTTTCCCAATCCAATTTGTAGGGATTAATTATCAGTGTGGTCTTCTTTTGTATATAATCTCGTATTTCGAAATACTGAAAAAAGGTCCCTGTTAGGCAGTCCAAACATCTGGTGCAACTGCTCAAACATCATGATAAAGGGCCATTCATGATTCCAAATAAAGGAGCCGAAACCAGCCTTAAAGCGTGCATAATGCCCATCTCGGCAGCATTCTCATAGGATAAAGAAGACAAGGTAGGATATTCATCTTAACTAGAGTTACTCTGCCTAACCAGGATATTGGGAGATCTTTCTAGCGTTGAAGGTCCTCTCTTATTTTCTCTAATTAGTGCACAAAATTCTAAATACTGGGGTGATAAAAAAACCTAAGTACAGAAAACCTTTTAGTGACCACCGAAAGGGGAAGCAAGACCCGTCCGGTAAATTGGATACACCGGCAAGACCTCCCAACGGCATGGCTTCAGATTTCACAAAATTAATTTTATAGCCTGAGTCCATACCAAATAAATTGATCACTTGGATTAGGCAGGGCACGGATATCAAAGGGTCACTTAAGAAGAGGAGGATATCGTCCGCTTATAGAGTGATTTTATACTTGGCCGATCCAATCCTCGGAGCCGTTATGTTCAGGTCAGTTCGTATAGCTTCCGCATTTGGTTTCCAATTATACACACTTATTAGAGAAAATAAGACAGGACCTCCAATGTTGGAAAGATCTCCCAATATCCTGGCCAGGTAGAATAGCTTTGGTTAAGATAAATACTCTACCTCGTCTTTTGTACCCTATGAGAATGCATCATGGCCTGGGGATCCTTCCCCAGGACTCTTGAGGTCTCCAGGAGCATTTGTTTCTCTTTGTAGCATTGGAGCCGAATTAGAACCGGATGGGGGCGCTGGTCCGACCCTGGGCCTGCGTATAACAACCCGGTGGGCCCACTTCACCCACGTATAGCAACCCGGTGGGCCCACTTCACCCGCGTATAGCAACCCGGTGGGCCCACTTCAACCGCACCTGGCCCAGTCCTGACTCCAACTTCAATAATTGTGGGAGCCATCGCTCCAGAAAGTCTACAAGCTGGCCTTCCTCTTCCTTTTCGGGAAGGCCCAGCAACCGAATATTTTTCTGAAGGCCCCGATTATCGAGGTTGTCGATGTGCTCCTCCAGGGTCCGGATTCGCTGCTCGAGAGCCCGGACCTGACCCACGGACGACTCGGCAGCTGTCTCCGAGGCTGTGGCCCGTTGCTCCGCCCCTCCGATGCGCTGCTCAAGTTTTTCGATTTCTCGGTCATGCTGCAGAAGCATGACCGAGATTGACTCCCACCTGGACCGGGACTCCTCAATAAAGGCGTTGATCTTCTCCTGAAGTTTGGTGATCCTGGAGGTCAGGCTCGCCTCTGCAGGTAAGTCCCCCGGGGCGGCCGCGGATGTCTCAGCTGCTGTGGGAGGGGGTGGGGGAGGGAATCCTGCCTGTGCAAGCTGCAGGAGTTTTTTGCCCTTAGTCATTTTAGAACAACACAAACTATCCAAATTTGATGTAAAATGACGAACTACGCTGGGCAAAAGCTATTTTAAATGATTTACAGGGTGAGGTGAAGGCAGGTGCCCCACTTTGCCCGAGTCTTAGGCAGAGCACTACAGACTCAGACTTGCTGGGTCGCCGCCATCTTGAATCTCCATGTCATTGGCTTTTAAGATTGTCAATATACAAAGGAACCCAATTATCCGAATACCAATTTCCGAATATCGGATAATCCAAAGAAGATCTCGAGCTCCCGATAAAAACATTACATCAAAGACGTGTTTCTAACACTGATCGTGTCTTTTGTTTACAGTGATTAAAAGTGAAATCAGCTTACTGAACTGCTGCTGAGAACAGTCCCGGACATCGATGGGAGCCCAGGCATCGTCTCCAAATGTCTGACCTCCCGCCCCCACCTCCCCCCCGCATCCCTCCCCCCACCCCGTTTCTTTCTATCGCTCTCTCTCCCCCCATCTCCCCCCCACTCTTTCCCTGGGGTTCTACACAGGGGTGTCCTAAACCCCCGTTCCCAAGTTAATCTCTCCAACAATGTCCTGTACAGGGCAAAGGTGGAAATTGTCAAAAAGTTGCAGTAACTGTTGTGTGTGGGGTTGTGTGTGTGGGGGACCTGTGTGTGTGGGGCTGTGTGTGTGTGTGTGTGCGTGTGGGGGACCTGTGTGTGTGTGGGGCTGTGTGTGTGCGTGTGGGGGGTTGTGTGTGTGTGGGGCTGTGTGTGTGGGGGGGCTGTGTGTGTGTGGGGCTGTGTATGTGTGGGTCTGTGTGTATGTGGGGGGGCTGTGTGTGTGTGGGGGGCTGTGTGTGTGTGGGGCTGTGTGTGTGGGGGGATGTGCGTGTGTGTGGGGCTGTGGCTGTGTGTGTGTGGGGCTGTGTGTGTGTGGGGGGGGCTGTGTGTGTGGGGGGGGCTGTGTGTGTGTGGGGTGTGTGTGTGTGGGGCTGTGTGTGGGGCCATGTGTGTGGGGCTGTGTGTGGGGGGGCTGTGTGTGTGTGTGTGTGGGGCTGTGTGTGTGTGGGGGGGTGCTGTGTGTGTGGGGGGAGGGCTGTGTGTGTGTGTGTGTGGGACTGTGTGTGTGGGGGGGTGCTGTGTGTGGGGGGGGTGCTGTGTGTGTGTGGGGCTGTGTGTGTGTGTGTGGGGCTGTGTGTGTGTGTGTGTGTGTGTGTGTGGGGCTGTGTGTGTGTGGGGGGGTGCTGTGTGTGTGTGGGGGGGCTGTGTGTGTGTGGGGCTGTGTGTGTGTGTGTGTGTGTGGGTGTGTGGGGCTGTGTGGGTGTGGGGGGCTGTGTGTGTAGGTGTGTGGGGCTGTGTGTGTGTGTGGGGCTGTGTGTGTGTGTATGGGGGGGCTGTGTGTGTGTGGGGCTGTGTGTGTTGGGGGGGCTGTGTGTGTGTGTAGGGCTGTGTGTGGGGGGGGCTGTGGGGGGTGCTGTGTGTGTGTGGGGGTGTGTGTGTGTGAGGGGGGCTGTGTGTGTGGGGGGGGCTGTGTGTGTGTGTGGGGGGGCTGTGTGTGAGGGGGGCTGTGTGTGTGGGGGGGCTGTGTGTGTGTGTGGGGAGCTGTGTGTGTGTGAGGCTGTGTGTGTGTGGGGCTGTGTGTGTGTGGGGGAGGCTGTGTGTGTCTGTGTGTGTCTGTGTGTGTGTGGGGCTGTGTGTGTGTGCGTGTGGGGGGGCTGTGTGTGTGGGGCTGTGTGTGTGGGGGGGGCTGTGTGTGTCTGTGTGGGGCTGTGTGTGTGTGTGGGGCTGTGTGCGTGTGTGTGTGTGGTGCTGTGTGGGGGGACTGTGTGTGTGTGGGGCTGTGTGTGCGTGTGGGGGGAGCTGTGTGTGTGGGGCTGTGTGTGTGTGTGTGTGGGGCCGTGTGTGTGTATGTGTGTGGCCGTGTGTGTGGCTGTGTGTGTGTGAGGGGTGGGGGGGCTGTGTGTGGGGCTGTGTGTGTGGTGGGGTTGATGTGTGTGTGTGAGGGAGGCTCTGTGTGTGTGTGTGTGTGTGGGGGGGGGGGCTGTGTTTGTGTGTGTGGGGCTGTGTGTGTGGGTGTGGGTGTTTGGGGTTGTGTGTGGGGGGGGGCTGTGTGTGTATGTGTGGGGGGGGCTGTGTGTGTATGTGTGGGGCTGTGTGTGGGGCTGTGTGTCTGTGTGGGCTGTGTGTGTGGGGGGGGGACTGTGTGTGTATATGTGGGGCTGTGTGTGTGTGGGTGTGTGTGGGTGTGGGGCTGTGTGTGGGTGTGGGCTGTGTGTGGGTGTGGGGCTGTGTGTGTGTGTGGGGCTGTATGTGGGGTTGTGTGTGTGTATGTGGGACTGTGTGTGTATGTGGGGCTGTGTGTGTGTGGGTCTGTATGTGTGTGGGTCTGTGTGTGTGTGTGTGTGGCTGTGTGTGTGTGGGGGGGCTATGTGTGTGTGGCTGTGTGTGTGTGTGGCTGTGTGTGTGTGTAGGGCTGTGTGTGGCTGTGTGTGTGGGGCTGTGTGCATGTGTGTGGGGCTGTGTGTGTGTGGGTGGCTGTGTGTGTGTGTGTGTGGGGCTGTGTGTGTGCGTGCGTGTGGGGGGGTGGGGTGGATGGACAGGGTTGGGGTCTGGGGGCGGGTTTGGGGGATGGTCGGTCGGGGGGTGTGGCTGACCGAGCCCCAGAGGAAAGGCATTGAATCAATTAACCAAATAATCAATTATCCAAACGAAATAGTGCCCGCCCATTAATTCGGATTATCGAGGATCCTTCGTACTAAATTAAATTGGATTGGAGTTTGGTATTTTTCGGGGTATAATTTAAACTGATTGGCAGAATTCAAATTTGTTTTGTTGCATCCAGGCAACCAGCCACCCTAGCTACCCCAGTAACTGGAACACGTGTTATCTTATATCTTTTTTCAGAACACTTGGTGCTGTCAGGTTGCTTTTGCTTGCTTTTAACTCTCTTAAAGGTACAGTACCACCCACATCTTCATAACACAACTTTGTCACTTCCTCAAAGAAGTCTATTCAGTTGGTAGGACATGACCTTCCCTGCAACAAAACCAAGCTGCCTATCACTGATACGCCCATTTACTTCCAAACGTAAATAGATCCTATCCCTCAGTATCTTTTCCAGCAGCTTCCCTACCGCTGATGAAGGGCCTTTGCCCGAAACATCGATTTTTCCTGCTCCTCAGATGCTGCCTGACCTGCTGTGCTTTTCCAGCACCACTCTGATCTCCAGCATCTGCAGTACCCATTTCTCCCTACCACTGACGTCAGGCTCACCAATCTATAATTACTTGGAGTATCCCTGCTACCCTTCTCAAACAAGGAGACAACATTAACAATTCTCCAGTCCTCCGGGACCTCACCCATGTTCAAGGATGCTGCAGAGATATCTGTTAAGGCCCCAGCTATTTTCTCTCTCACTTCATTTCTATAGGTATGTTAGGAATAAAAGAATGACTAGGGTAGGAATAGGTCCAGTCAAGGATAGTAGTGGGAAGTTGCGTGTGGAGGCTGAAGAGATTGGGGAGACACTGAATGAATACTTTTCTTCAGTATTCACTCAGGAACAGGGCATTGTTGTCGATGAGAATACTGAGTCACAAATAAGTAGAATGGATGGCTTTGAGGTATGTAGAGAAGAGGTGTTGGAAATCCTGGAAAAGGTGAAAATAGATAAGTCCCCTGAGCCTGATGGCATTTATCCTAGGATTCTCTGGGAAGCAAGGGAGGAGATTGCAGAGCCATTGGCCTTGATTTTTATGTCCTCTTTGTCTACAGGAGTAGTGCCAGAAGACTGGAGGATAGCAAATGTGGTTCCCTTGTTCAAAAAGGGGAGTAGGGATAACCCTAGTAACTATAGGCCGGTGAGTCTCACTTCTATTGTGGGCAAAGTCTTAGAGAGAATTGTAAGGGATAGGATTTATGCACATCTGGATAGGAATAATGTGATCAAGGATAGTCAGCATGGTTTTGTGAAGGGCAGGTCGTGCCTCACAAACCTTATTGAATTCTTTGAAAAGGTGACGATGGAGGTTGATGAGGGGAAAGCGGTAGATGTGGTATATATGGATTTTAGTAAGGCGTTTGATAAGGTTCCCCATGGTAGGCTACTGCAGAAAATACGGAGATATGGCATTGAGGGTGAGTTGGAGGTTTGGATTAGGAATTGGCTGGATGGAAGAAGACAGAGGGTAGTAGTTGATGGCAAAGTTTCTTCATGGAGTGCCGTCACTAGCGGTGTTCCGCAAGGATCTGTTTTGGGACCATTGCTGTTTGTCATTTTTATAAATGACCTGGAAGAGGGGTTAGAAGGTTGGGTGAGCAAGTTTGCGGATGATACGAAAGTCGGAGGAGTTGTTGACAGTGAGGAAGGATGTGGCAGGTTACAGCAGGATATAGAGAAGCTGCAGAGCTGGGCAGAAAGGTGGCAAATGGAATTCAATGTAGCTAAGTGTGAGGTGATTCACTTTGGGAAGAATAACAAAAAGATGGGGTACTGGGCTAATGGTCGGATACTTGGTAGTGTGGATGAGCAGAGGGATCTTGGTGTCCATGTACACAGATCTCTGAAAGTTGCCACCCAGGTAAATAGTGCGGTGAGGAAGGCATATGGCGTACTGGCTTTTATTGGTAGAGGAATTGAGTTCCGGAGTCCTGAGGTCATGATGCAGTTGTATAAGACTCTGGTGCGGCCGCATCTGGAATATTGTGTGCAGTTTTGGTCGCCATACTATAGGAAGGACGTGGAGGCACTGGAACGGGTGCAGAGGAGGTTTACCAGGATGTTGCCTGGTATGGAAGGAAGATCGTATGAGGAAAGACTGAGACACTTGGGGCTGTTTTCATTAGAGAAAAGAAGGTTTAGGGGTGACTTGATTGAGGTGTACAAGATGATTAGGGGGTTAGATAGGGTTGACAGTGTGAACCTTTTCCCGCGTATGGAGTCGGGTATTACAAGGGGGCATAGCTTTAAATTAAGGGGGGGTAGATATAGGACTGAAGTTAGGGGTAGGTTCTTCACTCAGCGAGTCGTAAGTTCATGGAATGCCCTGCCAGTAGCAGTGGTGGACTCTCCCTCTTTATGGGCATTTAAGCGGGCATTGGATAGGTATATGGAGGATAGTGGGTTAGTATAGGTTAGGTGGGCTTGGATCGGCGCAACATCGAGGGCCAAAGGGCCTGTACTGCACTGTATTCTTCTATGTTCTATGTTCACTCAGTAGCCTGGGATAGATCCATTCCAGACCTGGGGACTTGTCCACCTTAATATCTTTTAGAATAACCATCACTTCCTCCCTCCTTATGCTGACTTGACCTAGAGTAATCAAACATCTATTCCTAACCTCAGCATCCATCATGTCCCTCTCCTCGGTGAGTACCAATGCAAAGCATTCATTAAGAATCTCACCCATAACTTTTTGACTCCACGCATAACTTTCCTCCTTTGTCCTTGAGTGGCCCAACCCTTTCTCTCGTTACCCTCTTGCTCCTTATATACGAATAAAAGGCTTTGGGATTTTCCTTAACCCTATTTGCTAAAGATATTTCACAAACTCTTCTAGCCCTCTTAATTCCTGATTTCAGATTGGTCCTACTTTCCCAATATTCTTCCAAAGCTTTGTCTGTTTTCAATCGCCTAGATCTTAAATATGCTTCCTTTCTCCTCTTAGCTAGTCTCACAATTTCACCTGTTCCCTAATCTTGCCATTTCTATCCCTCATTTTCACAGGGACGTGTCTGTCCTGCACTCTAATCAACCTCTCAGTAAAAGCCTCCCACATATCAAATGTGGATTTACCCTCAAACATTTACTCCCAATGCACGTTCCCCAGCTCTTGCCAAATTTTGGTATAGTAGGCTTTCCCCCAGTTTAGCGCTCTTCCTTTGGGACCACTGTCGTCCTTGTCCATGAGTATTATAAAACTTACAGAATTGTGATCACTATTCCCAAAGTAATCCCCTACTGAAACTTCGACCACTTGGCTGGGCTCATTCCCCAACACCAGGTCCAGTAAAGCCCTTTCCCGAGTTGGACTATTTACATAAAACCTTCCTGGATACTCCTTACAAATTCTGCTCCATCTCAACTTCTAACACAAAGTGAATCCCAGTGTTGGGAAAATTAAAATCTCCCCTCACCACCCCCCAGTTACTCCTATATCTTTCCACAATCTGTTGACATATTTGTACCTCTATTTCATGCTCACTGTTGGGAGGCCTGTAGTACAGCCCCAACATTGTTACCGCACCCTTCCTATTCCTGAGCTCTGCCCATAGTGCTCTCCTTCAGCACAGCTGTGGTATCCTCTTTGACCAGAATGCAACTCCTCCACCCCTTTTACCTCTCTCTCTATCCCGCCTGAAGCATCGATATCCTGGGATATTTAGTTGAAAAATGTGTTGCTGGAAAAGTGCAGCAGGTCAGGCAGCATCCAAGGAGTAGGAGAATTGATGTTTCGGGCATAAGTCCTTCTTCAGGAATGAAGAGGGCGTGACAAGCAGGCTAAGATAAAAGGTAGGGAGGAGGGACTTGGGGGAGGGGCGTTGGGAATGCGATAGGTGGAAGGAGGTTAAGGTGAGGGTGATAGACCGGAGAGGGGGTGGGGGCAGAGAGGTCGGGAAGACGATTGCAGGTCAAGAAGGCGGTGCTGAGTCTGAGGGTTGGGACTGAGATAAGGTGGGGGGAGGGTAAATGAGGAAGCTGGAGAAATCTGCATTCATTCCTTGTGGTTGGAGGGTTCCTAGGCGGAAGATGAGGTGCTCTTCCTCCAGGTGTCGTGTTGCCATGGTCTGGCGATGGAGGAGGCCAAGGACCTGCATGTCCTTGGCGGAGTGGGAGGGGGAGTTAAAGTGTTCAGCCACGGGGCGGTTGGGTTGGTTGGTGCGGGTGTCCCAGAGGTGTTCTCTGAAACGTTCTGCAAGTAGACGGCCTGTCACCCCAATGTAGATAGGCCACATCGGGTGCAGCGGATACAGTAAATGGTGTGTGTGGAGGTGCAGGTTACCTCCTTACTGTCCACGAACACCTCATTTGGTTCCCATCTCTCTGCCACATTAGTTTAAACCCTCCCCAAAAGTGTAAGGAAAAGCACCCCCAAGGATATTGGCTCAAGTCCTACCCAGGTGTAGACTGTCCAATTTGTAATAGCTCAACCTCCCCCAGAACCAGTCCCAATGTCCCAAAGATCTGGACCCATCCACCCTGCACCATCTCTCAAGCCACTCATTCATCCTGCCTACTTTTCATTTCTACTATCCCCCAGCAGTATGCTTTGGAGGGGAGAAGACTGCAGGAGACACCTGCACTGTCTTCCTGCTCTTTCTCTGCCTTTTGGTCACCCATTCCCTTTCTCCCTCAGCAATCCTAATCTGCGGTGTGACTAATTCGCTAAACGTACTATCCACCACCCCTTCAGTATCGCAGATGCTCCAAAGTGAATCCATCCACAGCCCCCGAGCTGTCATGCAGTCTAACAAGAGCTGCAGCTGGACATGCTTCCTGCACGTGAAGGAGTCAGGGACATCACCCGTATCCCTGAGCTCCCACATTGAGCGAGCGGAGCATAACATTGTGATCTCCTGCCATTTTTACTTTTAAGCTTAACTTAATCCAACTATAATATCAAATATTAGATAAATGAAATAAAAACATTTTTACCAATCAGACTACTTACCAGCACACAATGAAAAAGGGAAGGAAAGACCTTACCTTAGCAACACAGAGGATTCTGGGTAATCCAAGATGGAGGACGGGAACATTTCTGGCTATAACAGCTGCTCCATTTTTGACGTATTTTAGGTGTTGGAGATGATTTCCTCAAATTCCAGGAGCAGCAATTACTGTTTTATATGCTGTTACGTTGTTTTGGAACTTTGGAGAAAAAAAAAGTCAAAACAACAGTAGTTTTAAAAGGGGGAGGAACAGACAAAAACAGCACATGGTGAGGTCTGTGCAGGAGACAGAGAGAGAAAAAAAACTGACAAAACCTGCACAGTTACTGCCTTTGCTGTTGAATTCATGTATCGCTGGATATCAGAGTGTGTCTGGGAAAAGTAACAAACAGTGAAATTCACAACTAATCTTGGAGAAACCTGTTTAGGAGAGGTCACGGCACAGAAACAGAAGTAAGTATTTAAGTGTGGCCTTACAGTAAGTCTGCAGTAGTTAGTAGGGTGGGTTCTTTCTTGATTATATGTTTTATTGAGATTGGTTTCTTGATTAAATTTAAAATATAAGCCATAACTATTAATTTAACCTGGAGCAGTGTTTTGTAGAGGAATAAGATGGTATTATTTTCTGGGTCTGTAGGCTGTGAAGGAGCAAAAATGGCCTTTAGTAGAGTGATATGCTCTTCTTATCGGATGTGGGAGTTTAGGGAGAGTTTACGGGTTACTGAGGATTATATATCTGCAATAAATGCCGTTGTAGGAGGTGATGGGTTCTCAGGGGGACATAGCACGAACAGCCAAGTTTCTGGTATTGAGACTGGCTCTAATGCAATGAGGGGTACGTCAGTTCCCAAGAGATCAATTATGTTAGGGGATTCTCTAGTCCGAGGTACAGAAAGACGTTTTTGTGGACAGCAGTGAAAAATCAGAATGGTGTGTTGATTCCCTGGTGCCAGAAACAAGGATGTCTCAGAGAGGGTGCAGAATGTTCTCACTGGGGAGGGGGGCCAGCAGGTGGTCATTGTATACATTGGAACCAATGACATAGGAAGGGAAAAGAATGCAATTCTGAAGGGAGATTACAGAGAGTTAGGCAGAAATTTTAAAAAGAGTTCCTCAGGAGTAGTAATATCTGGATTACTCCCAGTGCTACGAGCTAGTGAGGGTAGGAATACAATGATAGAGCAGATGAATGCATGGCTGAGGAGCTGGTGTATGGGAGAAGGATTCACATTTTTGGATCATTGGAATCTCATTTGGGGTAGAAGTGACCTGTACAAGAAGGACGGATTGCACCTAAATTGGAAGGGGACTAATATACTGGCAGGGAAATTTGCTAGAACTGCTTGGGAGGATTTAAACTAGTAAGGTGGGGGGATGGGACCCAGGGAGATAGTGAGGAAAGACATCAATCTGAGACTGGTACAGTTGAGAATAGAAGCAAGTCAAACAGTCAGGGCAGGCAGGGACAAAGCAGACAACAAGGTAAGACTGATAAACTGCATTTATTTCAATGCAAGAGGCCAAAGAGGGAAGGCAGATGAACTCAGGGCATGGTTAGGAACATGGGACTGGGATATCATAGCAATTACAGAAACATGGCTCAGGGATGGTCAGGACTGGCAGCTTAATGTTCCAGGATACAAATGCTATAGGAAGGATAGAGAGGGAGGCAAGAGAGGAGGGGGAGTGGCATTTTTGATAAGGGTTAGCATTACAGCTGTGCTGAGGGAGGATATTCCCGGAAATGCACCAGGGAAGTTATTTGGGTGGAACTGAGAAGTAAGAAAGGGATGATCACCTTATTGGGATTGTATTATAGACCCCCTAATAGTCAGAGGGAAATTGAAAAACAAATTTGTAAGGAGATCTCAGCTATCTGTTAGAATAATAGGGTGATTATGGTCGGGGATTTTAACTTTCCAAACATCGACTGAGGCTGCCATAGTGTTAAAGGTTTAGATGGAGAGGGATTTGTTAAGCATGTACAAGAAAGTTTTAGGTGTTGGAGGTGATTTCCTTGAATTCCAGGAGCAGCAATCACTGTTTTAACTGGAGAAGGTGCAAACCTTGACCTACTCTTGGGAAATAAGGCAGGGCAGGTGATTGAGGTGTCAGTGGGGGAGCACTTTGGGGCCAGCAACTGTAATTCTACTAGTTTTAAAATGGTGATGGAAAAGGATAGACCAGATCTAAAAGTTGAAATTCTAAATTGGAGAAAGGCCAATTTTGACGGTATTAGGCAAGAACTTTCAAAAGTTGATTGGGTCAAATGTTTACATGTAAAGGGCATAGCTGTAAAATGGGAAGCCTTCAGAAATGAAATAACGAGAGTTCAGAGAAAGCATATTTCTGTTAGAGTGAAAGAGAAGGCTGGTAAATATAGGGAATGAATGATGACTAAAGAAATTGAGGGTTTGGTTAAGAAAAAGAAGGAAGCATATTTCATGTAGAGACAGGATAGACCGAGTGAATCCCTGTAAGAGTATAAAGGCAATAGGAGTATACTTTTTTAAATACATTAAGGACAAAAGGGTAACTAGGGAGAGAATAGGGCTCCTCAAAGATCAGCAAGGCGGCCTTTGTGTGGAGCTGCAGAAAATGGGGGAGATACTAAATGAACATTTTGCATCAGTATTTACTGTGAAAAAGGACATGAAAGATATAGAATGTAGGGAAATAGATGGTGACATCTTAAAAAAAATGTCCATATTACAGAGGAGGAAGTGCTGGATGTCTTGAAATGCATAAAAATGGATAAATCCCCAGGACATCATCAGGTGTATCCTAGAACTCTGTGGGAACCTAGTGAAGTGATTGATAGACCTCTTGCTGAGATATTTGTATCATCGATAGTCACAGATGAGGTGCTGGAAGACTGGAGGTTGGCAAACGTGGTGCCACTGTTTAAGAAGGGCGGTAAAGACAAGCCAGGGAACTATAGACCAGTGAGCCTGAGGTCGGTGATGGGCAAGTTGTTGGAGGGAGTCCTGAGGGACTGGATGTACATATATTTAGAAAGGCAAGGTCTGATTAAGGATAGTCAGCATGGCTTTGTGCGTGGGAAATCATGTCTCTCAAACTTGATTGAGTTTTTTGAGTAACAAAGAAGATTGATGAGGGCAGAGCCGTAGATGTGATGTATATGGACTTCAGTAAGGCGTTCGACAAGGTTCCCCTTGGGAGACTGGTTAGCAAGGTTAGATCTCATGGCATACAGGGAGAACTAGCCATTTGGATACAGAACTGGCTCAAAGGTAGAAGACAGAGGGTGGTGGTGGAGGGTTGTTTTTCCGACTGGAGGCCTGTGGCCAGTGGAGTGCCACAAGGATCGGTGCTGGGCCTCTACTTATTGTCATTTACACAAATGATTTGGATGCGAGCATAAGAGGCACAGTTAGTAAGTTTGCAGATGAGACCAAAATTGGAGGTGTAGTGGACAGCGAAGAGGGTTACCTCAGATTACAACAGGATCTTGACCAGATGGGCCAATGGGCTGAGAAGTGGCAGATGGAGTTTAATTCAGATAAATGTGAGGTGCTGCATTTTGGGAAAGCAAATCTTAGCAGGATTTATACACTTAATGGTGAGGTCCTAGGGAGTGTTGCTGAACAAAGAGACCTTGGAGTGCAGGATCATAGCTCCTTGAAAGTGGAGACGCAGGTAGATAGGATAGTGAAGAAGGCATTTGGTGTGCTTTCCTTTATTGGTCAAAGTATTGAGTACAGGAGTTGGGAGGTCATGTTGCGGCTGTACAGGACATTGGTTAGGCCACTGTTGGAATATTGTGTGCAATTCTGGTTTCCTTCCTATCGGAAAGATGTTGTGAAACTTGAAAGGGTTCAGAAGATATTTACAAGGATGTTGCCAGGGTTGGAGGATTTGAGTTATAGGGAGAGGCTGAATAGGCTGGGGCTGTTTTCCCTGGAGCATTGGAGTCTGAGGGGTGACCTTATAGAAGTTTACAAAATCATGAGGGGCATGGATAGGGTAAATAGACAAAGTCTTTTCCCTGGTGTGGGGGAGTTCAGAACTAGAGGGGTATAGGTTTAGGGTGAGAGGGGAAAGATATAAAAGAGACCTAAGGGGCAATATTTTCACACAGAGGGTGGTATGTGTGGAATGAGCTGCCAGAGGATGTCGTGGAGGCTGGTACAATTGCAACATTTAAAAGGCATCTGAATGGGTATATGAATAGGAAGGGTTTGGAGGGATATGGGCTGGGTGCTGGCAGGTGGGACTAGACTGAAAGGTCTGTTTCCGTGCTGTACATCTCTATGACTCTATGACACCAGAGTCTTTCTTTTTGCTTAGAGGAGGAGGGTGTAGTGTTAGGGTTAGCCATTGCCTAAATATATCAAGTCAGTCATCTTCCCAGAGTGCAATTTGACCGCTCCCACTCAGCTCCTCGCTCTCACCACTCCCACGGGAGGCCGCTGATTCCATAAGGTGAGTATTCAAATGGGAAATTTACCCTCTGGCAGCCCCTGGTCCTCACTCTCACTGCTCTAGCTGCTGCAACTAACAAAAGTGGATTCCAAAGTCAAATAATAACCAGAAGGTTCTCGGTAATGGAGGAACGAGAGAAGACCACATCGGGAGCACCTGATGCAGTAAACTGGGTTGGAGGAAAGGCAGGTGAACCTCTGTCTCACCTAGAAGGACTGTTTGGGGTCTTGGAGGTGAGGGAGGTGGTGTACTGGCAGGCTTTACATCCTTTCTGGTTGCAGGGGAAGGTACCTGGGGGTTCAGTGGGGTTGGTGGGGAGAATGGCGCAAACCAAGGACTGTTGATGCATTGGTTGCGGAGTTTAAGGATGATGTCACCCAGACAGCCCTCCACTGCAACACCTCCATTCCCCATTCCACTGCTCAAACCCCCCACCAAACAATAAAAACAGAGTCCTCCTTGTCCTTACCTACCATCCTATCAGTCTCCGCATCCAATGCATCATCCTTAAACACTTTCACCAACTCCAACTAGACCCCACCACCAAGAACATCTTCCTCTCCTCACCTGCCCCTGCCTTCTGCAAGGACCGTTCTCTTCAACACTCCTTGGTTTGGGTCACGCTCCCCACTACCATCCTGAACCCCCAAGTACCTTCCCCTGCAACCAGAAAAAAAATGCAAAACCTGCTGGTACAGCATCCCCTCACCTCCATCCAGGGCCTCAAACAGTCCTTCCAAGTGAAACAGATGTTCACCTGCCTCTCCCCCAAACTGGTTTACTGCATCAGGTGCTCCCGATGTGGTCTTCTCTACATCAGGGAGACTGAACGTAAACTTAAGGAATGGTTCACCGAGTATCTCAGCTGGGCCCACAGGGGCTGACAGACCTCCCAGTCACCGCCCATTTTAATTCCCCTTCCCACTCCCTTTCTGACATGACCATCCTCCATTGCCACAACGAACCAAAGCGCAAATTGGAGGAACAACACCTCAGAGGGAGAGCTAGCTAACTGGATTCAAAATTGGTTTGACGGTAGGAAGCAGAGGCTGATGGTTGAAGGTTATCTTCCTGTGATGAGTGGTGTGTCACAGGGGTGCATGCTGGGATCTTTTTTGTTATTCAGATAAATGAACTGGATGTGAATGCACAAGCCATGATTAATAAGTTTGTGAATGATACAAAATTAGGAGGTATCGTTGATGGCAAGGAAAGTTACCAAAAATTAAGAGGGATCTTGATCAGATGGGGAAGTGGGCTGAGGATTGGCAAATGCAATTTAATATAGATAAGTGTGAGGTGTTTCACTTTGGAAAGTCAAACCAAGTTAGGACTTGTACAGTAAATAGTAAGGTCCTGAGGAGTGTTGTGGAACAAAGGGACTGAGGAGTACAAGTATGTAGTTCCTTGAAAGTGGTGTCGCAGGTTGACAGGGTGGTAAAGAAGGCATTTAGCATGCTGGCCTTCATCGATCAAGGCATTGAGTATAGGAGTTGGGACACTATATTACAGTTGTATAAGTCGTTGGCGAGGCGACACTTGGAGTATTGTGTAGTTTTGGTCACCCTATTGTAGGAAAGACATAGTTAAACTGGAAAGAATGCAAAGACGATTTTCGAGGATGTTGCCCGGAATAGTAGGCCTGAGTTATAGAGAGAGATTGGAGTCTAGAGTGTGGTGCTGGAAAAGCACAGCAGGTCAGGCAGCATCTGAAAAGCAGGAGAATTGATGTTTCGGGCATAAGCACTTCATCAGGAATAAGGCTTATGAACCGAAGGGGCTGAGAGATAAATGGGAGGGGATGGACAGGAGGGAAGGTATCTAAGAGTGTCATAGGTAGATGAAGGTGGGGGTAATGGTGATATGTTGGAGAGGAGGGTGGACCGGATAGATGGGAAGAAAGATGGACAAGTAGGATAGGTCATGAGGGTGGTGCCAAGTTGGAAGTTTGGATCTGGGATTAGGGGAGGGAGGGCAAATGAGGAAACTGTTGACATTGATCCTGTGCAATTGGACGGTCCCAAGGTGGAAGATGAGGTGTTCCTCCTCCAGGCATT
Organism: Chiloscyllium plagiosum; assembly: GCF_037043375.1. Classification (NCBI taxonomy): domain Eukaryota; kingdom Metazoa; phylum Chordata; class Chondrichthyes; order Orectolobiformes; family Hemiscylliidae; genus Chiloscyllium; species Chiloscyllium plagiosum. The sequence continues at coordinate 68,923,884 of NW_028270153.1, read as the reverse complement.
GGGTGGTTGGGGTTTGGCGATGGGCAAGGTCCAGGACCTGCATGCCCTTGGCGGAGTGGGAGGGAGAGTTGAAGCGTTCGGCCATGGGGCGGTGGGGTTGGTTGGTGCAGGGTGTCCCGGTGATGTTCTCTGAAGCATTCTGCAAGTAGGCATCCTGTCTGGATGTAGGTTTGCTTGCTGAGCTGGAAGGTTCATTTCCAAACATTTCGTCACCCTACTAGGTAACATCTTCAGTGGGCCTCTGGGCAAAGCACTGTTCATGATTCCTGCTTTCTATTTATATGTTTTGGGTTTCTTTGGGTTGGTAGTGTCATTCCCTGTTCTTTTTCTCAGGGGGTGGTAGATGGGGTCTAACTCGCTGTGTTTGTTGATAGAGTTCTGGTTGGAATGCCACGCTGCTAGGAATTCTCGTGCGTCTCTGTTTGGCTTGTCCTAGGATGGATGTTGTGTGCCAGTCGAAGTGGTGTCCATCCTCATCTGGATGTAAAGATACTAGTGAGAGAGGGTAATGTCGTTTTGTGGCTAGTTGGTGTTCATGTATCCTGGTGGCTAGTTTTCTGCCTGTTTGTCCAATGTAGTGTTTGTTACAGTCCTTGCACTGTATTTTGTAAATGACATTAGTTTTGCTTGTTGTCTGTACAGGGTCTTTCAAGTTCATTAGCTGCTGTTTTCGTTTGTTGGTGGGTTTGTGGGCTACCCTGATATAAATAGAAAGCAGGAATCATGAACAATGCTTCGCCCAGAGGCCCACTGAAGATGTTACTTAGTAGGGTGACGAAACGTCTGGAAATAAGCCTTCCAGCTCAGCGAGCAAACCTACATCAAGAACCTCAACCTGAGCTACAAATTTTCTCAAAACTCACTAAGGCATCCTGTCTCCCCAACGTAGAGGAGACCACATCGGGAGCAACGGATGCAGTAAATGACATGTGGAAGTGCAGGTGAAACTTTGATGGATGTGGAAGGGTCCTTTGGGGCTTTGGATGGAGGTGAGGGGGAGGTGTGGGCGCAGGTATTGCAATTTCTGCGGTGGCAGGGGAAGGTGCCAGGAGAGGAGGGTGGGTTGTTGGGGGGGCGGGGGCGTGGACCTGACAAGAGAGTTGTGGAGGGAATGGTCTTTACGGAATGCAGATAAGGGTGTGGAGGGAAATATATCTCTGGTGGTGAGGTCCGTTTGTAGGTGGCGGAAATGGCGGAGGATGATACAATATATCCAGAGGTTGGTACGGTGGAAGGTGAAGACCAGGGGGGGGTTCTGTCTTTGTTGTGGTTTGAGAGGTGGGGTTCAAGGGCAGAGGTGTGGGAAGTGGATAAGATGTGCTGGAGGGCATCATCAACTACGTGGGAGAGGAAATTGCAGTCTTTAAAGAAGGAGGCCATCTGGTGTGTTCTGTGGTGGAACTGGTCCTCCTGGGAGCAGATGCGGCATGGCAGAGGAATTGGGAATAAGGGATAGCATTTTTACAGGATGGAGAGTGGAAGGACGTGTAATCCAGGTAGCTGTGGGAGTCAGTGGGTTTGTAGAAGATATTCATGTTGTGACAGTCACCGTTGATGGAGATGGAGAGGTCCAGGAAGGAGAGGGAGGTGTCTGAGATTGTCCAGGTGAACTTGAGGGCAGGGTGGAAGGTGTTGGTGAAATTTATGGGGTGGATCTGTAAGTTGCAGAATTACATTTTATTTTGTTCAAAAACTGCAAAACTTCATGTAGGATTCTGAAAGTCCCACTTTAGAAATAAAACTGACTCAACATTGGGACAGACTTTTAATTCATACCTTTAATACATTGTCTGAGCTAAGGTAACACCTATTGTTAGATAAACAGAAGCCACCTTGAGAATGTAACTTAAAGAAGTTTTCAAATTTACATATTAAAGAACCTAAACCAGCATATCCCATCCTAAAAAATGCAAGACTTAATCTAAGCGTTTGATATATCATTACAGCTCCATGACACTGTAACCCGTTTGCTATAAATTCTGTCTCTTCTGGTCCTGCTCCACAACCACCTGATGAAGAGGCAGTGCCTCGAAAGCCAGTGCTTCCAAATAAACCTGTTGGACTATAACCTGGTGTTGTGGGATTTTTAACTCTGATAATAGGCGCCATGGTCATTTACTGAGAGTAGCCCTATGTTGCTGATTCATTCATTTGAATTTAAATCCCTTCAGCTGCTGCTGCCCTGGGATTTAAAAGTGTGACCCTACCATTTCCCCCCAGGGTCAACTCAAATTTTCAACTTGCAACTGATGGGACTCTGTTAGTGGAGATCAAGGGATCGGGATCAAAATAAAACAAAGAACTGTGGATGCTGGAGACCTGAAACAAAGAAATACTGAAATTTCAGGAGAAAGTCGGCTGGTCCGGCAGCATCTGCAAAACATTTAACATTTTCGAATCCGGTTTCTGAAGGAGGGTCAGTGGACATGAAATGTTAACTTTGTTTTCTCTCCACAGATATTGCCAGATTTGGATGAGGCAGGCAAATGGAATTACAGAACGGATCATGCTTGTTCATAAATCTATTGGATTAAGCCCGACTTGCACATTAATTCCAGTTATCTAGCTATGCTCAGCACAAGCCAGACATATGCAAAGTTTTAGTTAATTTAGCCCTTTATGTTCTGACATTGATCACCAAAGATGTGAAGTAAAAAGAGAATCAGACTGTAATACTAGTTTATGGTTTGCTATTGCTCTTTTTACGAAGATAGTCATATGTTTATTGTTCTCGAAAATTATCCTGAGTACAGTCGTGGAGATGTAATGCATAGAACCAGACCTTTCGTACCAACTCATCCAGGCCGACCAGTTATCCCAACCTAATCTAGTCCTATTTGTCAGAACTTGGTCCATATCTCTTTAAATCCTTCTTATTTAAATACCCATCCAGATGCCTTTTAAATGCTGTAATTGTACCAGCCTCCAACACTTCCTATGGCAGCTCAATCCATACATCCACCATCTTCTGCATTAAGAGTTGCCCCTGAGGTCCCTTTTACATCTTGTTCCTCTCACCCTGAACTGATGACCTTTCATTCTGGACTCCCCCACTCCAGGGAAAAAGACCTTATCTATTTACTCTATCCATGCCCCTCATGATTTTATAAACCTCTATGACGTCACCCCTAAGCCTCCGACGCTCCAGGGAAAGCAGCCCCAGCCTATTCAACCTACAAATGCATTGTCTTTACTACTTCAGATACTCTGCTTCTCCTCCTCTGTGGAAAAATTAAAATACCCCATTCTAACCAAAATGTTTCTGCTGTCTGGTGCCTGGATCTCTGCACTTAAACCCCTCTCAACTACTTCACTACTGGCAAATCTGTGGGCAACTCCTCCCAGGAATTTACATCCTCGGGTCTAGGCAGTCCAAGGGAATCATACAGGTGATCCTCTGAGGTCCTGCTCCCAGGTTCTCTTCCATTTTGGATACAGGTGAATGGTTTGATTCCTCAGGAGCCACAGCTTTAAGGTGAATGGTAGAAGGACTAGAAGGGTGTATAAGTAAAACCCTTTTCATCCAGATGGTAGTGGGTACTTGGACTTCACTGCCCAGTTTGGTGGTTCAGGTAAAAACCTTCATTTCATTGAAATTGAACCTGGATCTGCACCCAAAAGGCTGTAGAGCACACACAGCAAGGTGAGTTTAGAATGAATGGCTAGTATTTTTCTCAGTCGGCGCAGACACGATGGGCTGAATGGTTTATTTCTGTGCCATAACCTTGCTATGCTTCTACCTTCACTATCTACAACTCCATGTGCATGTTGCCATAGAAACTTGGACTCCCTGAGTAAAATTGAATACTGCACCTCAGAGAGTTGTGGAAGCTCAGTCAGTGACAATACTCAGGGTAGAGATAAATAGATTTTGAGATATGAAAAATATGTAGGTAATGCAAGAAAATGGCATTGAGGTAGATCAGTATGATCTGGTTCAATGATGTGGAGGTGTTGGTGTTGGAGTGGGGTGGACAAGGTCAAAAGTCACATGACACCAAGTGACAGTCCAACAGCTTTATTTGGAGTGCTGCCCCTTTATCAAATGAAGTGAATAATAAACCTGTTGAACTATAACCTGGTGTCCTGTGACCATTGACCTGGTTCAATGGCAGAGTATGGAAGAGAATATCATTCTCTTCCTTTTCCAAATTCCCTGCCCTTCCATAGATTTGGGAGCTGGGAATACTGAGCTCCAAGTCATGCTAGCCCATTCTTTATGATAGTAATCCTTAAAGTGAACTTATCCTAACTTATTTCCTTTATTTAATGTGCCAACTGCATTTATACATAGACCCTATATTTGGGTCACACTCTACAGATTGTCTTTGTAGTCTGTTTCTTTCACAATGAGTGTGGGGATTTCCTCTCCCATGCTCAAGCCAGTCAAAATGAACCCACATTGGCAGGTATCAGGTGAAAATGAAGGGGCTGGTGAGATACGAGAAAAAGCTTTTGAACAAAATAGGTTGGGATTGACCAAGTCACAGATAGATGTTGTGTTTACACAGATCTAATCTAGAGATCAGGAGGTAATCCTACCCTCACAAAGCCACCAACCTCTCGACAATTTTCTGATTCATCCAGTGAGTAAGGCTTCTCGCAAATATTCATTCAAAAATGAATTATAACCTTACCATGTGGTCAATATAATCATGTGCACGAGGAAAGTGGGGTATGGTTGGAGGCAAGTTACAGGTTGATGGACTCCAGTTTATTTTTTTCCTTTTTTTTAAAATTCAGTCTCTCTTAGATTAGATTAGATTACAGTGTAGAAACAGGCCCTTCGGCCCAACAAGTCCACACCGACCCGCCGAAGCGAAACCCACCCATACCCCTACATTTACCCCCCACCTAACACTACGGGCAATTTAGCATGGCCAATTCACCTGACCCTGCACATCTTTGTGATGTGGGAGGAAACCGGAGCACCCGGAGGAAACCCACGCAGACACGGGGAGAACGTGCAAACTCCACACAGTCAGTCGCCTGAGGCGGGAATTGAACCCGGGTCTCTGGCGCTGTGAGGCAGCAGTGCTAACCACTGTGCCACCGTGCCGCCCAAAAGGAGGAGGATTGAACTACTGTGCTGAAGTTACAACTTAAATTGTGTTTTATTAAGCAACAGGCCTTTTCCTATCCTTCATTTTCAGTAAGTTATGTCATGTCATAGGATCTAGGTTACTCACTTCCCTACTCCACTGAGAGATCTGTGACACATGATATCTGTAATCTGCACTGTGTCATTTCAGTTCTCTCTGTGTACTTTTGAAAGTGCATTTTGACTACAGTTTCGACCTGAGCTAGTTTCCTCCTCCTCTCATTTTACTTTTCTCATTACTTCTTCCAGATCCTTCCCTCCTTTCATTACTGTTTTATGTATTCTCCTGGAATCCCTGAATTGTTATGGCGCAGGAGACTATTCAGCCCATCATGTCTGTCTTGCAAATCCCTAAGCTCTTGAGCACCTGTACATTCCCCTGCCATGCCCCAAGGCTGGACTCCCACTTAGACAGTCCAATAGATTCTCTTTGCTGCTTTTTGCATCCTCTAAAAGGTCTATCGAGACACACAATTCTCCGATCACAGTCTCTCATTGAGCTTCCTCCCTAACACACTGACTGGGGTAGAACTTTTTTGTCTAAAGCCTAACAATCTCATTTCTTCTAATACTGGTCCTGAGGACTACACCAGCTGACCAGCTCTCACTGTCCCTTTACCAGTTTCCCTTCACGTGTGAGCAAGGCCTTGACATCCAACAACATAATGAATGACTGCACCTTGGAATCACAGCTTCCTGTTATCCTGGGAATTTCTATGTGACCCAAATGTGGGCCTCTGCAAAGCGTCTGAAAGAACAGGCACGCTTAACCATTTTCTCTTGCTTTCTTTTTTCAGAACCTGCATTTATGGAATTAGCTTCTGCATTTTCAGGTGGAGCAGCCCTGTTCCCCATGACTCACTGAATGAAATAATTTCTCCCTCTTCCCACTCAATGTTTTACCAATGTGCACTTTAATTTGTTAACCGCTGACCAGAGGGATGATTTCTATTTACTCAACCAAAACCTCCCATCATCTTATAACTCTCCTGTAAGCCACCTTTTAACCTCCACTCCTTCGAGAAGAATAGTCCTAACTTTTCCAACCTATCCTCATAACTGCAATCCCTCATCCCTGGTGAAATCCTGGCAAATCTCCTCTACTCCATTGGTGCACCAGACTTTAAGAAGGATGTGACATCATTGGAAAGGGTGCAGAATGGAGGTGCCAGAAATAAGGGACATCAATTTGTGGACAGATGAGTGAGTAGATAAACTGGCAGATGAGGTAAACTGTTCCCATTGACAAATGATTCAAGAATCCGAGAATACTGATTTGAAGTCAATGACCAAAAAAACAAAAAGTGACACGTGGAAAAGCATTTCTAACACACTGGTTAGGAATGGGATTGCACTGTCTGAGACAGTGTTGGAAACGGATTCAATTAAAGGAATTGGATAATTACCTCCAGGTAATTATGATGAACAGCTGCAGAGGAAGGGCAGGAGGGTGGGACAAATTAAGTTTGTTGTGACAGAGATCCAGCACAGACAGAACCGGCTGAAAGGTTTATTTTCATGCCATAACTATTCTACAATACTATGAATAAGTCTTTTCATCTTTCCTAAAATGTGCTGCCCAGAATTGTTCACAAGACTCCAGCTGAGGTTTAACCAATCATTAGTAGTATTCTGGTGTGTGATGTAACATCTATGATTTATACACATATTATTGTTTAACTTTAAGTTTAGATTTTTGAATTTGAACTGTGGCACATGGCTTTTGTGTTTCTGAATTCAGTAATAGACATGTAAGTATTTTTGTAGTTGTGATGATGTCTTTTAAAGAACAAACAGTCAGACAGAGTTTTGGAGGCTAATGGTAATTTACAAAGAACAAAACAGCACAGGCCCTCCAAGCCTACACTACCACATCTTGCCCTTCTATATTAAAGCTGTCTTCACTTCCAGGATCTGTATCTCTCTTAGTCAAGTATTCACCCAAGTATTTCTTGAATGCTGCTATTAAGTCTGCTTCCACATCTCTTCTGGCCGCTCATTCCAGACACTCCCCACCCTTTGTGTGAAAAGTCTGCCTTGCACATCTCTTTTAAACTTTTCCCCCCTCACTCTTGAACCAGTGTCTCCCTCTTAATTGACCCCCTGGGATACAGCCTCATACTTTCCACTCTATCCAAACCATTCACAATCTTACAAACTAAGTTATTGCTCAACCTGCTGTGCTCCAGTGAAAACAAACACAATCTATCCAACCTTTCTTCAGAGCTAAAATCCCCTCTACCAGACAATATCCTGGTAAACCTTTTCTGTACCCTTTCCAAAGCATCCACACCCTTCTGGTAGTATGGTGACCAGAACTGTGTGCAATACTCAAAGTGTGGCCTAACAAAAGTTCTGTAAAGCTGCAATATAACTGGTCTATTGTACACTCAATGCCCCTTCGAAAGAAGGCAAGCATGCTTTAGGCCTTTTTTGCTAGCTTACCTACCTGCACTGCCACCTTTAGTGATCTGTGGACCTGCACACCCAGATCCTTCTGCATATCAATACACCTAAAGGTTTGCCATTCACTGTAAAACTTTCACTTGTACTTGATCTTCCAAAATGCATCACCTCACATTTGTCCGGATTAAACTCCATTTGCACATTTTTCTGCTCATACCTCCAACTTATCTATGCCCTGCTGTATCCTCTGACAATCCTCCTAAGCATCTGCCAATTATTCGTAAACTTAATTAGATCAGCTACATTTTCCTCTAAATCATTTAAGTAGATTAGATTAGATTACTTTACAGTGTGGAAACAGGCCCTTCGGCCCAACAAGTCCACACCGACCCGCCGAAGCGTAACCCACCCATACCCCTACATTTACCCCTTACCTAACACTACAGGCAATTTAGCATGGCCAATTCACCTAACCTGCACATTTTCGGACTGTGGGAGGAAACCGGAGCACCCGGAGGAAACCCACGCAGACACGGGGAGAACGTGCAAACTCCACACAGTCAGTCGCCTGAGGCGGGAATTGAACCCGGGTCTCTGGCGCTGTGAGGCAGCAGTGCTAACCACTGTGCCACCGTGCCGCCCTCAAAGAGGTCCTAGCACTAATCCTCGTGGAACCACTAGTCACAACCCTCCACTCCAAAAAAACAACCTTCCACCATTACCTTCTGTCTTGAGTGACTAAGCCAGTTCTATCTTTCCAGCTCTCCCCTCCTACTAACGTGACTTCATCTTTTGTAGCAGTCTCCCATGAGGGGGTTCATCAAAAGGCTTTACTAAAGTCCATGTAGACAGTGTCAACTGCTTTTCTCTCATCAACATCTTTGTCATCTCCTCAAAAAATCTTGATTAAGTTAGTAAGGCATGACTACCCCCTCACAAAACCATGCTGTCTATCTCTAATAAGTCCACTTGCTTCTAAATCCGTATAGATCTTGTTCCTAAGAATCTTTTCCAATAACTTCCCCACCACCGACATGAGGCTCACAGGCTTGTAATCCCTGAAATATCCCTGTTACCCTTCCTAAACAATGGGACAACATTAGTTTAGAGTGGTGCTGGAAAAGCACAGCAGGTCAGGCAGCATCCGAGGAGCAGGAGAATCGATGTTTCGGGCAAAAGCCTTTCATCAGGAATAGAGGCAGGGAGCCTCCAGGGGTTGGAGAGATAAATGGGGGGGTGGGGGGGGGGGGGGGGGTGGGGCTGGGAGAAGGTAGCAAAGAATACAATAAGTGAATGGGGGTGAGGATGGAGGTGATAGGTCAGGAAGCACCTATTGTACACTTTGCTACCTTCTCCCCAGCCTCACCCCCCCCCCCCCAACCCAAACACTTCTCTCTCCACCCTGGAGGCTCCCTGCCTCCATTCCTGATGAAGGGCTTTTGCCCAAAACGTGGATTTTCCAGCTCCTCGGATGCTGCCTGATCTGCTGTGCTTTTCCAGCACCACTCTAATCTAGACTCTGGTTTCCAGCACCTGCAGTCCTCACTTGTGCCTAATGGGACAACATTGGCTATTGCCCAGTTCTCTGGGACATCACCTGTGGCCAAAGATGGCTGTCAATGCTCCCGCAATTTGTTCTCTTCAATATTCTGGGATAGATCCCATCAGGACGCGGGGTCTTATCTGTATTAATACTTTTTAGGACACACAACTCCTCTTTCTTTTTAATAGCAATTTTTGGCTTAGAAACTGGACAGTCCCTTCCCTGATATCATCCTCCACCAATTCCTTCTCTTTGGTGAATAATTACATTGAGAGAGAACAAGTAAACTGTGCAGCACATTAAGCTTTCAAATAGAATATTTTGGAATTGTTTTGTGGCCTAGGGAAAAGACCCATAGTTTTGGAACAAAAGTTTTTTTTAAAAGTTTCAGTTTGAGTAGTTCTGCAGATTCTCAGTTGATGATGGGTATGTAAAGCAGTTGGGCCTCAGAAAGGGAGAAGATACTCTAGAATTGCTTAGAAAAAACTTACTTCAGTGTAAGGAATTTAGTAAATGAGTATGTCAGAAAGGTTTCTATAGCCTAGACTTTGGAGGCACTGGTGCTGGACTGGGGTGCACAAAATTCTTTTAAAAATCTCACAATACCAGTTTATAGTCCAATGGATTTATTTGGAAGCTCTTGCAGAATTACATTTTATTTTGCTCAAAAACTGCATGAATCCATGGAAGGTTCTGTAACTCAGTCTGAACATTGGGGCACATGCAGCCTCACAGAGGGCACCTCGCACCTTCAATGCATTATCTGTGCCAACATGGCACCTATTGTTAAAAGTTCACTTGAGAATGTAACTTTTGAAGAAAAGTTCTGGGATTTACACATGAAAGAACTGAAACCAACGTGGTCATGTTAAAAGACGAGAGACTTAAACAATCCAGGTCTTTTTCAATATATAACTTCAGTTGCATCACACTGTAAACTTTTGCTATAAATTGTCTTACAATCTTATACTCCACAATCACCTGAAGGAGCAGTGCTCCGAAAGCTAGTGCTTCCAAATAAATCTGTTGGACTCTAACCTGGTATTGTGTGATTTTTAAACTTCATAGGCCAGAAGGAGTTCTTTGAATCTAAGAAAATTTAAACTGAATTTAATGAAGGGTCCAGGAAGAGGTTATCAGACTGTCAAGAGTGAGAGGTGAAACCAGTCAAGCTAAGCCCTTTGGAGGTGGTAGACAATGACATTCCCTCTGGTGTGAATACAATAAGGAGGCCTTTGGGATTATAACTTTACTGTGTGTTTTGAAATCTTTACGGGTGATAGTCATAAACTATTTGGTTTATTCTGTTAGAGAATCATAGAGCCCCTACAGCATGGGAAAAGGCCATTCGGCCCAACTGGACCACACCAACTCTCCAAACAGCGTCCCACCCAGACCCATCCCTCCCACCCTAACCCTGTAACTATGCATCTCCCATTGTTAACCCACCAAGCCTGCACATTCCTGAAATTCTCTTTGGTGTGAATACAATAAGGAGACCTTTGGGATTATTTTGGCAATTTAGTATGGCCAATCCACTGAAATTGCACACCTTTGGATTGTAGGAGGAAATTAGAGCACTCAGCGGAAGCAGATATGGGAAGAACATGCAAACTCCACAGTCACCCAAGGATGGAATTGAACCTGGCTCTCTGGTGCTGTGAGGCAGCAGTGCCAACCCATTATATTCTTCTATTTTGCATAATAAACTTGTTTTATTGTTAAAACAAAATCTAAAACATTGCATGCTTCATCTCAGTGAAAAAAACAGCTCATTAAAACCAAACAAATCAAAGGTGGGCGGCACGGTGGCTAGCACTGCTGCCTCACAGTGCCAGAGACCCGGGTTCAATTCCTGCCTCCGTCTGTGGAGTTTGCACATGCTCCCCATGTCTGCGTGGATTTCCTCCGGGTGCTCCGGTTTCCTCCCACAATCCAAAAAATGTGCAGGTCAGGTGAATGGGCTATGCTAAATTGCCCGTAGTGTTAGGTGAAGGGGTAAATGTAGGAGAATGGGTCTGGGTGGGTTACGCTTCGGCAGGTCGGTGTGGACTTGTTGGGCCAAAGGGCCTGTTTCCACACTGTAAGCAATCTAATCTAAAATATGATCTGTCAAATTAGGTTTCGGTCTGGGATCTGACTTGTCCAGTAATAACACATGATGTCTTTGCTTTGACAGTCCATGCCTGTAGTTGTGAACTACATCAAGGGCATGATGCAATCTGTTTAGCAGCTGGGATACCTTTCCTCTGAAAGAAGGCACTTGTTCCACCTCAACCTACAAACTGCCTTACAAGTGGTGTGGATTGTACCATCATTTCACACCTTGGTCTGTCTCTTTACTCCTCTACTGCCTTCTCTTCTTTGGAAAAACTCACCTTGATTGACCCTTCCTGGATCATTATGTCTGGTGTCCATATGGATCTCTCAGTGGCCTTCCCCTAGTTCACACCCACATTTATTACTATGGTGAGGTTATCCAATAAATGTCAGATTCCACATGAGCACTGATGACACCCAGCTCAATGTCAGCACCACTTCTCTTGGTCCCTTCATTGTCTCTGAAGTGACAGATTGTTTCGTCCAACAGTGAAGTCTGGAGGAGCAGAAATTTCCTGAGGTTCTGTTCCTTGGCCACAGAGTCCTTCCCTCTGCCTAGCAACTCCCTGAGCCTGAACTAGACTGCTCATACCCTGATATTGTATTTGTTCCTAGGGAGTATCTGACTACACAGTGGCACCAAGACTAGCATGTCTACCAGCCACATTGCTCACTCTAACTCACCTCATCTGTTGTTACAACCCCTCATCGGGGTCTTCGTTACCTCCTAAACTTAATTTGGTATATGCAGGGGTATTCAATGATTTCAAATGGAATTGGACAGGCACTTAAGGGATATAAACTTTCAGAGCCATGGGAATGTGACTAATTGGATTACTCCACAATTGGCATGGATTTAATGGGTCAAATAGCCTCCTTCTCTGCCATTCATTAACATTCTTCGGACGTGCTTCCCATTTTCTATCAACTGGGGTTTATCTAGAATTCTGGTGCTTATCCTCACCTCCACTCACTCCTATTCACCTATCATCTGGCAATACCTCAATTTTAAAAGCACTTAATGGCCTCAGCCCTCCCTGTCCCTGTTATTGCTTCCAGACCCACAAGCCTCCATCATACTTGCGCTCCTCCAGTTCAGATATCCTGTACGTGCCTGTTTTAATTGCTGCATTTTGGTGGTTGTGCCTCCAGTTGTCAAGACCAAAAACTCTGGAAAACACCCAGAAATCACTCTCTTTCTCCTCCTTCAGGTTGCTCCTTAATACCTATCTCTTTCCACTAGGTTCTGTATCACATTTTATTTCACGATAATCTAGCGAAGCACCTTGGGACATTTTCCTCTGTCAAATAGGAGCAAATTGCTGTTGGAAGAATTTCTGTGTTCATGGGTTTGTTTAATGAGTAGGTGGGAAGGTGGCATATGGGTGCCCATGTTGTTGTACACCCAAGAGCAGTCATATGCATTTATCAGAATAAGGGAGGAGAAATAAGAGTGAGAGAGATTGGAACATAGATGGCAGAGAAGCAACTGAATGACACTGAACGAAGACTAGGATTGAAGTATATGAGAAAACGATAAAAATGGGACAAATATCGGGACATACTGGAACAGGAGGACAGAGTGGGGAGTGAAACAGGACAAAAAGCACAGAGAGGGGACAGAAATAAGAACGTTTAAGATAAAAACAGTAGAAGCAAGCAGAGATATGATCAGATGTGCAGGTCTGCTAGAGGGGTGTTTGGTACAACACAACAGGGTAATGAAGAGTTGGCAGCAGTTTGCACGGTTTAATTTTCAATGCTTCATTTGCACAGTTCAGGTGAAGCCCAGGCTCCCTCTAGTGGTTCATTTAGTAAATTTAATTAATTCCTCTGCAGTCTAACAGACTTGTTGGAAGTAAATATCTGTAGTCAGTCATAGTCATACAGTACAGAAACAGACACTTTGGTCCAACTCATCCATGGTGACCTGATGTCCCAATCTGACTTTGTCCCGTTTGCTAGGATTTGGCCCATATCCCTCTAAACCCATTTTATTCATGTATCCATCCAGATGCCTTTTAAATGTTTGAATTGTAGCCATTTCCATCACTTCCTCTGGCAGCTCATTCCATACACACACCAGCCTCTGTGCGAAAAAGCTATCCCTAAGGTCCAACACACAGCACATCTGCATTTCAGACAGATGGCTATCCTTCTATCTGCTGGTTGGTTGTGGCCTGGAAGGGTTTGCAGCAACTAGGAGACAGTGAAGGCTGGAGAGTCAGTGTCAATAACATGTGGAGCTGCAGAAAGCACAGCAGGTCAGGCAGCCTCCGAGAAGCAGGAGTGTCAATGTTTCAGACAGGATCCTACATGAGGTCCTGCCTGAAAGATCGACTCTCCTGCTCCTCAGGTGCTGCCTGATTTGCTCGCCCGTAATGGTTTCTACCTCACCAAATGATCCTGTTATGTTTATGGGTACAATACTGTATAGTCCTGGTCTTTACGTACATCCCTCATGACTATTCCACCCTTCAGTGTCTCATGCTTATTACTGATGTCATTTTTATATAACTGACTTACAAAACACTGCTCTATTCTACATCCTTCTTCAGCACTTCATGGCTCTCAACACCAAATCCTCTTTTCTATCAATTCTCATACAGTGTAGCAGTCTTTCAACCAGTTAGGAGTACTTTCAACCAGTTAGGTTCCAAACTTTAGAATTCTGTCCTCTCCTTCTTCCTTTGAGATTCAGCTCAGCTCAAACATTGTGCAGTTCCTTGCCTCGTTTAAAATGGCATGTATTTTAAACTTACATTTTTGTATTATAACATCAAAAAAATACTTGTTAGACAGTCCCTCAAGATATTTACTTGCTTCAACTCCAGTCTGTGATGGGTTGAGATAGATGATATATTCAATGTCTAATCTGGAACCTCTGCCACATAAGGGGCAAGTGGTGTTTGAAGGGTAAGTAGACAAGTTGTTTTAAAGTGTGTATGGTTAGAAAACATGTTGCAACTGTGGCTGAAACAATTATTTGAAAAGTTATTTTCATACTACATGCTTGTGTTCATAAAACCTGGGATTATAAAAGTTAGGATTCCATATTCCATGGAGGGTCACACTGCTGCAGCGTGACTTGCAAGACAAAGGAAGGCTGGAAGGTGAAGGTGATGAGCACAGAGGTAAGACAGGAACACAGGATAAACCACTCACAGAAAGAAGGCACTGTTTTTAGTTGGCAGAAACAAAGACAGAAGTGGAGGCCCAATGCAAGCTAACTACAAGCATCTAAAACTGAAAGATGGACGAATATCTCAGAGATACTAAAACAAAAAGCGATGAGTTTTGCTCTCCAGAAGTGGCCAAACCACAAACCAGGGTCTTATTGTCAAACAGTAACTCTGGAAGGTTACACCAAGAGGATGATTGTGACCCCGGGGAGAAAGAGGGCTCATATTCTGCGACAGCACAGCTATTTAGTGCTACAATTGTATGGGGAGTAGATAAATCTTTGAACTTCACCTTTTCATTTCAAGTAGCATATGCCTTTCATTTCAGCGTTATATAATTCAACGATTCATATTAAAGTAAAAATAAAAAGTTGAATTTATTGGTCATTTTTGGGGGGGGGGGGGGGGGACGGGGACGGGGGAAGCAGAGAGAGAGACACACACACAAAGACAATAGAAATGGTCAATTGGTTCACAGTTTCCCCCAATGTAACAGTATGATAGCATATTTGCAAAATCACAAATTCAAATCTTTAACAGTTCAAATTCTCAAACTGTTAGTTTAAATCATGTTGTCCATTTTAAAAAAATCTTTGTAGCCATTTGATCCAACTGGCCATTTAGAGGGCAGTTTAGAATTTCAGCTGGGATCAACAACACTGGTGGGTTACTGGTGCTTTTCAGAGCAAAACAGGCCATATATCAATAAACAAAGATGTATTAACTTTATTAATAATCTGCATACATTGTTCTCTTGCATATTAGAAATACATTATGAATGGTGTAGTGATTTCAGCAATTATTAGCTATACAAACAAATACATACTTAGCAAATCTGGGTTTAAATTATTCTGTATTGATGTGTTACTGGTTGCAAACTAAAATACAGATGATACACTTTACTACAAGAAATCTTACACAGGTTATACACCTGCCTTAGCGTAACATAAGTAAGTACACTGATTAACAAGTCATTTTTGTCTGGGCCCAGCCCAAGTTTTAAATGGTCTAGTTCTACCTTCTAGATAAGTTTAACAAAAAAGTCATCTTCACGACGAGAATTAGGCAACATTTCAAGCACGAAAGCCAAATGAGTTGCAGACTTCAATTTGTACCAGTGTTGTCGCGAGGATTCAATTCAGAGTCAACAATAGGTTTGTATCAATTATCTACAGTAACCGATTTAATGGAAAAAGCAGTCAGCAGTACAATTTTGGACTCTTGTCAAACAATAGCGGTATAGTCAGAACAATTTGAGCTGTGTAGCAGTAGAGGTGTGGCCATTTCAAGAAATTAACTGCAAATCCATTTGCACCTTAGCAGCACTGTTGCTGAACCCTCCCTTCTGCTGTATACAATCAGTGATACAAACAGGCCCATGCTGCAAAAAACTAACGACATGGTAGGTCTAATGAAAATATACGACTGCTATTTGGCCATTGGGATTGCACAAAGGGTCAACTCCATGGTTTAAATGGAAACACATTTCACGAGATCAAATCCACACAACTATAACAGCACATCGACAGTCCTGAAATTAAATGCAGAATCATGTGAACAAAATTCTGGCATATTAGCAAATTATCAATTCTATTGACTTTATTCACTTTTCCCTGTTGACTACAGACTGAAATAGTGATGACACTCTGGGCCAAAACAGGTTGGTGAGCCAGAATATGTCATCTATGGCAAAGCATTCTGATGCCATTATTCGTGCTCTCTGGGTTTAAACTCATATTCCCCCCCCGCCCAGCAGGAGGGGTAATCAGGATGGAACAAACTTGTGCTTTAATACTTTACAATAAATGGAGGCAGTGAGTACAGTGAGAAAATGGCAGCACGTCTTTGGATGACCTTACTTTGTACAGTTGAAGGCAAATATATGCAAGTAGAGTGCAATAATAACAAGTGAACATTTCTTCAAACTAATTGCTGATTTATAAGGATTTTAAAGGCATCCAAAACCACCAGGTTTGGGCTGATCAAAAGTATGGATGGATATAATTTCAGAGCATATTTTGTTCAGTTTTCAATATTTACACTTTACAGCTTACCAATAATTTCCTACTTCATGCAGGCAGTTGAAACTATAGGTTTCTGGTGAAAAGGGGCTAGAACAAGCATTATAATTTAAAAATGGGGTTGAATTATTTTTATAGTACCATTATAAACTCTGATCTGCAACAAAGACAGATTATGAAAATTATTTAGTTGTGGCAATATTGTTGTATGAACTCCAGAAGAAAACTGGGAGGTTTAATTTTCTATGATAAGTTTATTTAGACAACTTTAGTACAGATATGGACACAAATGTAAGAAGAAACAAGGTTACAGGATGTATGTACAGCTATTCAATTTTCAAGGCATTACATAAGGATAATATAGTGGACTTCAGATTGCTTCCCAAATACAAAATCTGTGAATCAACCCTCATTCCTCTCCCTAACATTTTCATTAATTCAATCTGCACCAAGGCTGTCCTAAAACAAAGACAGCACTACCTCCACCTGTTGCCCTATGAATTTAGAAATATACAAGTATGCAGAAACATTTCACATGACAGTCTTATTCAAACCACAAGTCAACTATGGTGCTCAATTCAGGGTGGGACAAGTGATAAATACATTACTCCCAACTTCTTAGCTCAGCCTGTCCAAGCCCGGACAGCAATGATCATGTAACAGAAGTTTGACATTGCAACACTGTGCCATTCAGCATTGAAAATATCTGCAACTAGTTTACTACATGGGCTAAAGTCAGCCATCAAACCCTGGGATGCAACAGACTGATCCACACACCAAATGGGAAAAAGTTAAATTGAAGAACATCATATGAAAAAGTAGCAAACATGCATGAAAGTGGTCAAACATCAGTACTCTCTGGTCATAGTGAGAACAGTGAACAACTTCAGACAGACAGTCTTTCCAACCATTTGGAAAATATGAGATGAGCAGTCAAAAAGTATGCTTTATGCACCATAACTCAACTTTCCAAAATAGTAATCTGAACAGCTGTGTGACTCAAAGGGCACACTTTCTTTCCACAAAAGGCTGCATTTAAACAATGATGGGTGGCAAGGAGGAAGCGAAGATTAGATAAGAAAGGCAAAAATAATGAGCAATTTTAAACCATGGCTACACAACAGCACTGAAACACCACTTCATCTTCCTTGCATTTTAGCCAGCAAGTTAGTTATACCACAATAAATCAAATCGCAGGGGCGGGGGGGGGGGGGGGGGGGCAGAAAAGGACAGAAGTTTTGGTTGTTTCTACTCATTTACAAAATTGTGCTGAACTAAGCATATTAGCAAAAGGAAACATGAATTTCCACCACAATGCAGGAGCTGTTCCAAACTGCATACCTTTCTGCACAATTAAGCAGTGCAAGTTTCACACTAGAGTTGGTATTGAACATGCAGTTGAGGGTGCTCCTAACTTCCTCCAACTTCAACACTAAAGAATCATCTGATTGCATAACCAGTGAGCAGAGTGTAGTCAGTAGGATTCCACCAAGTCTCATGAGCATGAAATCTTCATTAATTTCAGCCCAAATATACATCCACAAAACAGTTCTATTCTCAGTCCTTCTGAACTAGAGTGAGCAATTGGAGCTGCTTAACAACAGTGATATAGTGACTATTGGGGTCATGATTAGAACAATTCGAGATCTGCATTCTGCAGGATAACTGATAAAAATCAAGACCTACGTGCTCAACATAATCTTTTAAAGGTTATGATATGGCCAGTGGGAACTTTGATAGGATTTGCCAAAAACAGAAAAACAATGACAACTGAAACTGTTAGATAAAAATGTAGCTGGTGGAGAGAAGAGTAGGTGATGTTGGTTTAGACACTGAATAACTCTCTTAGGATTCCTCTTTATTAAAATCAGATCAAGCAACTTTACTATACCAGGGAAATCTTCTGCTAGTGGCAGCTAGTATGCTCCTGACCTCTTGTCACAGGAAAAAAAAGTTGTTGGACTGAAATGCTGCATTCATATTTTAAAAGGAGGATCATGAAGTTTTTATAGGAATTTGAGCTTTGCTGTCAACTTTTCAGCATTACATAATATTGCTCAGAGACATCCTTACAGTAGGGCAGTCATGCTGTAGATGAAGACATGGTTGCATGATTAGTTGATTTGTTTTATCTGGGTCCTCTTCTTGGCCAGTTGAGCTTTCTACTACAACATTCCTCCAAGCAGTCAGCCTCAAGAGGTCCTAGCAATTGGCAATGATTACCCATGAATCTGTCAATGTCTGTCCTTATAAATTTTGTTTTTTTTAATGCAACCAATACTTTTCAGAATAAATCAAATTATGTCATGGAGGCATCCCAGACCAGGTTACTAACTCCAGTTAGGCCTGATCGTCAATAGATGTGATTTTCTCACTAACACTTTCTATACGTGCAGCTACCAGTGTTGTGACTGACCGTTACCTAGGACTAATTTTGGACAGGACCTTGACTCTTTGCTGCCTTATGTCCTGTACTACCCTTTTGTTACTGTCACTAGTACTTTCCTCCAAAGAGATCTCATGTTAACACATCCCAAGGGAACCTAGCTCTGAAAGCATGACTGAAATCTCTTGCCCTCAGATATATTTGCTTCTTGCCTTTGGGTGGTCTCCATAATTGCTGTGTGTGCATAGCTACACTGCCTAGTTTCCAAGTTAAGAATTATTAAATTGCATCCATTCAGAATAAACAAGAGACTGGAGAGAAAACAGAAATACAAATGTTCTTTTAAAAAAAAAATTCAGAAACAGTCTAAGTATCAAAAGTTAAAAATCACAACACCAGGTTATAGTCCAACAGGTTTAAATGGGAGCACTAGCTTTCGGAGCGACGCTCCTTCACCAGGTGGTTGACGAAGGTGATTGTCAACCACCTGATGAAGGAGCGTCGCTCCGAAAGCTAGTGCTCCCATTTAAACCTGTTGGACTATAACCTGGTGTTGTGATTTTTAACTTTGTCCACCCCAGTCCAACACCGGCAACACCAAATCATAATTATCAAAACAAATTCATAGCATCAAATGTTGTACCTGTTATAAGGTGAAAGCGATAGCCAGGAAATGACAGGTTAGTTAGAAAGTGAAAGGCTCATTTATGAGAACAGTCAGATCTGTAGAGGGTAAGTCATGCCAGAACTATTTAAGTTTCTTTTAATTGTTTCACAGGATGTGGATGCCACTGGCTTGGCCAGAATTTGTTGTCTATTTCTATTTTTGTTTGAGATTCTGATTTAATATGTACTACAGCTGTTTACAAAGGCAAACAATTCAACAATTTATTTATAATGTGTAAGTCAGATAAAGGTACTGCAATAAATGTTTTGCTTATGAATTTTCATGCTTTAGATACAAAATGCTACACTAGTTTAAAAATTAAGTATTAAAAATATAAAATGAATGGAAAGATGGTCATGATGCAGAAAGCAAGCAGTAGGAATACATACACTTTTTGGATCAGTGGCATGTGGGTAATAGTATGTTCCAGTGCTTTCAGATGGGTGCTTATTGTTTTGTCATTTACACTAATATTCTGGACACAGCAGTTTAGATTTCTCTGAAGGTTGAATGTCTTTGGAATTTCTTCCTCAAAAAGCAATGGAAGCAGAATCTTGAAATACCTTTAAGAAAGAGGTAGGTTCTTGATTAGGACTGCAGAGTTAAATGATCTCACTGAATGTTCGAGCAAGATTGTTCACTGTATGTTTGCTGGTACTCAATTAAAGAGTCACAACAAACTGTTGGGAAGAATGCAAGTAATTGAAAGCATATTTGTGGAAAGAATAGCTGGCTGGTTTAAAGCAGAGAAAAAGCAAAGCACTATATTTTGGGAAAGAACTGGGCCTAAAGACTGAAAAAGTGAGGAAATGTTGACTATGTACAGTTGCCACAGAATACATCTCTGGCACTCATTTACAGAAAGGTTATTAGAGTAATGGAAAAAATAAAGAGTCACTTGACTGGCGTACATAAGAGGTTATATCTATGGAAGAAACTTAGTGGTTTCAGCAGAAGAGAGACAACTAAAGAGGATCCTAACTTTATAATGAAGTTGTAAGGATGGAAAGTAGAAGCTCCCAGTGGTTAGTGAATTGGCAAGAGGGTTGTGGTCACAGAATATTCCAAAAGAAAAAGGCAGGTGAACCAAGTTTTTTTTAAAATTAGCCCAGAGCTGTCAAACAGGAATTCTTTCCTGTAAGTGGTACAGAGGCAAAATCTATAGCAGTGAAGTAGTTAAATCAAGCTGTCATACAGGTACAATTGAGTGAATAATATTTATCTCTGTGGATTTTTGTTTTAAATTTCTAACCCAAAAAGGAATTTATACTTACATTATGTGTCACACATGCATTCTGCATAAACTGCAGGAGTATAACTCAGCATTACTGAGAATTGTGTTCATAAATATATATTTAAATACAATGGGAGATCAACAATGCTGGATCAAGAATCACTATGTACTTTCTATCAAGCCCTCTGATTTGCTGCCAATTAGCAGGGTTAAACCAGAAACTGAGTGTAAAACATCTCCAAAATCTATTTCCCTGCAGGTCTCAAGGGTAGAATTTTGTGACTTGAAGCAGTCACACAAAAGACAACCACAAAAGACAGGCAATCCAACTTATGTTCCTGTCTGCAAAGAGTACACCTGAAGTGGTAAAGGTTTAGGTAGAAAGCAGTGTACAAACCATTGGATCAATTATCAGGGCTTTTCAGGCATTGCTCCATGTGACAAATATCTTTGGGATAGATTGAGAGTTTCATCAGCAGCTGACGACAGACTGACTGCTCTTAATATGAATCAACTGATGTACAAAGTACATGCTTAAATGCTTGTCATTCAATTCCTTCGTGATAGCCCCAATCCATCCTATTACAATTAGCAACTGTATGGGTGGCTGTTACAGAGATACAACATCCCACTTTTAACCACAATGAGGGGTTCTCAACTGAGGTGAGGCAAGAATTACAAAAGATAGAGAGAGATGCCAGAAATCACTGGTTGACTTAGTTCATTTGAGTAAACCACAAAAAGACAGGTGCTAATCCAAATCCAATTTACCTAACATCACACTCCGTAAACATCCTTAATGTTGTTGCCAACAGTCTTTGCATGCTCCTCAAATGCTTTGGTCAATTCTAATCCCACTTTTACATATGCAGTTCTGGGAGAAACTTGCAACTAATTGAGGAAGCTACTCAAAATTTTTCCTGACTCTTCAAAGCAATTCAAGTGACCCCAAACCATTTAATTATCAAAATGATTTATTGCTCACAGAATGTAAGCACCTCTTCTCCAGAAGTCCATTAATTGCATTCTTGAAGGACCAATAAGCATTGAGTACATTTTCAAGTCCAGGCTCATAAGTTGATCAATATCCAGAAATTATGAACAATCCAAGCATCCAATCTCACTTGCTTTGTTTTTAATATGGCTGACACACCTATCCTTACCATCATAAGCATACCAGCTACTTTCATAGTGTCTTTGCCTTCAACAGGAAGTATCTTACATTAAATTCTCCTCCAGAATTAATGATGTTGTTATAAAGATTGATTATCAGTCTGTACTTAAGAACATACTAGCAAAGGATTGTTTTTAAAACTAAGAGAATGTGAATCCATTCAATAATTCATGTATTGAGCTCACTTCTGAAAGTGCTGAGTTTACCACTTCACAAAATGGAATCTGACATTAACACCATAAACATTCAAACAAGTGCAAAGTTAATTTGCTTATGAAACCCAGCAAAAATAATTCTTAACACAGAGGAAAGGGACAGGGACACAGAAAGCAATAGGACCTGCCTAATCTAAGAGCATTTGTTCATCCTACTTTTCTGGAAAAAAGTACATTTTGTTTACACTGTGGCGAGGTGGTAGCAGTCTCACATTGGATTTGGAGGTTATGGGTTTAAGTGCCACCCAAGGATGGGTACAAAAATACAGGCTGACCTTCCAGTGCAGTATTGTCAGAGGTGTAGATTTTCAGATGTTAAGCAAATTGCTCATCTGTCCTCTCAATTGGTCATGAAAAATCTCATAACATTATTTCAAACAAGCGCAGACAAGTGTACTCCAATGACTTCGTCAATGTTTATCCCTCAACCAACATTACCAAATCAGGTTATCTGGTCTTCAACATTCTGTATTTGAAGGAACAGGGGAAATTGATTGCTGTAACAATAACCAAACTTCACTAATTGAACAATGCTGAGACATCTTGATGCCATGAAAGGTGCTCTATAAATGCAAGTGTTTTTTCTTAATTTAGTGATATTTTCAGCTCCAACGACCTAACTTATTTACAACTAATGAGCTGGCACTGAATATCATCTACCAAGGTGACCATCCAGCTGGTCTCACTGTACTCCCAGCACAGAAGGGAGGAAAGTGAATTTTGCTGACAGTGGCACTTGCCAATCTATTTAAAAAGTTCACCAATTACACTTCACAACTTTTCACCAGAATTTCACATTCACTTTGCTTGCAAATAGAAATATAGGATAGAGCAAGAAAGTATTAACCTACAGACTCTTCTCATCTTCCTTAGTACAACATGATAGCTCCCAAGGGTGACTTTCAATTTGATGAAAGAAAAAAAGACCACCAAATATTTTTGTAAAAAACTAAAAGATAAAAGTACAATTTGATAACCTAAACCAGGTCAGTTTGTTAACTATAATCAATGAAGACTTTTTGACAATACAGTACTCTTCAAAAGAAAACTGGGTGGTCTTTGATCAAGTCTGGCCACCAAAATGCTCAAAATTGCATTAAGTTAGAATGATCAAGGAGGCTAGCGTTAATCTGGATGTTCCTTCAAAAAAAAACTTAAAGCAAACACACTCTTCTGATTTACATTTCTTAAAACTCTCAGCATTCACTAAATGAGCAAGGTTATCAGATATGCATTCACAGACAGATATGATTTCAGAAAACATTGACTTTGTTCCCATAGTTTGGGATCCAATCTAAAGATTTGGAAGTTAGTTTGAAGAATGTGCAAACTTCTGCCCCACATTTAGAAATACAGCCTCATTTCACCAATCAGAATTCAGCTGATTAAACACAACAGTCAAGAATACTTCCCTACATGCAAAACATTATTCTTTACTGTATACATATATAGGTTGTCTCCCCTTTTGAATGCAAAAACTCTTGATTGAGAGTAGATGGTTCACCTCCAGGCAAGAGATTCTGCAGTGAGCTTTGGCCAAGTGCTTCATTTGAAGCAGATCAAGGCAGAGCTCCAGACTGTCCTTACCGGATATTCACATGTTCAAACTTCCAGCAGTATGGTCATCAGCAGCAGGAGTACTTAACTCTTCTTCTTCTTAGTCAATGGTAGAACTTCCTAGCCAGCTCACATCAGGCCTGGGACCACATAATATGTGGTGTATTTATTCTATTAGCCTCCATGTTAAGTATAACTAAACATTTCTTCAAGACTAGTTCTAATTTTTCTCCAGTCCACAGTACATGAGCCATCATGTGACTTGCTTAGGAGAGACAGTACCTCATCTCACTTGGATATTCTTAATGGTCAAAGGAAACAGCTGAAGAGGATAACAGACAGATATTGAGGTGTTTTTGATCCTTTCAATCACACAAGCTAGAGTTCAATTAGTTGTGTTCTGAAAACTGAACCGTGTCTTCCTTAAACAAGAGGAAAAGGCTCTTGTTGGAGAGTTACATGGAGTAGTTATATACTTAGCTCTGCATTTCTGAAAACTGGGTTCAACAGGTTTTAACATAGGAATCACTTCAGATTGTTGCCCCTCAGAGTGCACTTTAAAAAGGGAATCCAATTACAAAACACAAACTAAACAAAGTGCTCCAGTTTTTATAATTTCCCTTTTTTATGCAATAACGAGGTTTACCTATACGCAAAGGAAAAACCCATAAAGTTTTGTTATGCACCTCTGCACCAGACTCCTGCTGAACATCATTTAAACCATCCCCTAGTTCATTGGTTTTTATACTTCTGGACGCAAAGTGTAAAACACAAGCAAAGTGTTGCTCAGAGCACTTTTATCGAGAAAAAAGGGAATTGTAATTTTGATACTAGCTATTACTCTTCCCTCAAGGAGAGCACAGCAGAAAAGCTGAATGCAAGAGGGATGGTTTTATAGGGATCCATCCTTCTTTTTACACGTTGCTCCGAAAAGATTCATTCATGGAAAAAAGGTCAGCAACAGTTACGTTTCGGGTCAGAAGGTTGTCTCCTGAGCTTGAATCCTTTATTGTTCGTTGCTGGATTGACAGCTGTTGAAGGAATCCGACGACCTAAACAGACAGGGGAAAATAAATTAAAATGACTTTGACCTACAACGGAGCAAAGAGTTTTAGAGAGCAGGCAGAAAAGTGAAATTAATGACAGAAACAGATCAGTCATAATCTTGCTGATTGGTGGAGCGGTCTCAAGGGGCAGAATGGTCTACTCCTACTCAGATTTCTCTTCTTTTAAGGCTTGGCCTCAGTCATAGCCTCCTCTGCCAAAATCCAGTACATCACTATTTGGCAAATGCTACAGAGGACACAGTCATTTCCTACAAAACTACATTGGGATTGTAATTTTAAGCATATACGATTGATAACTTTTGAACTTGCTCTTAGAAGATAAATGCTTATGATCACACAAAGTCAAATAAGCTTTCAGCAGCTCCTTAGATATTTTGAAACTCCAGACTTGAAGAGAAGACACAGAAGGGCAAGAAAGATTATTTGGTTTGACTGTAAGCCTTGAAACTCAGGAGTTATTCAGTAGCTTCTTTATTATTTTACATCAGAAAGGTTTGTCCCATTGTAGCAAAATTTAAGAGATGTGGAGTTGAGATGCATAGTTAAGATCCCAAACTGCAGAATGCCACCTGAACAGCTAGGTTCAGTTGGGCATTAATAACCTCTCATTAGTTCAGTGGCAACCAACAACATATTCAAGATTCGCTCTCCATTTTTCCTTGGAAAGAAAGACAATGAAACTTTCTTAAAGTTAATTGTTTGAGATGCTGCATACTTGATGTACTTTGTATAGCTAAGGCCATACTCACTGATTTCTGCAAACAGCTCATTAATGTTAATGGCATTTTTGGCACTAGTTTCCACAAAGATTGCATGAATGGAATCTGCATAATCCTTGGCATCCTTTTCAAGTACTTCCCTGTAATAAAAGGATAAACAGATGAGTTTAGGCTTGCTTTGTATAATTCAGGAAAGATTTTCAGTAAAGGATTAATATAATTGTGCAATAGCAAGTTAGGTTACATCTGCTTCAAACCTCTCATTTATTGAAAAAGATTAAATTAGATGTTTGGTCAGCAGTTTTTGGGGCCTGTTTGGAGGGAATAGACCCAGACTCAATTCCAGCCCTGGGTGATAGTATGGAGTTTGCATATTCTCAGCCTGTTTGCGCGAGTTTCCACTGGTGTGCTGGTTTCCTCCCACAATCCAGAGAAACGTAGGTTAGATGGATTGACCATGGTAAATGTGGGCTTACATGGATAGGGTAGGATGCCCCTCAGAGGTCAGTGCAAAGCTGATGGGCCAAATGGCCTCTTTTTGCACTGTAGGGATTCATGTTTTTTAAAAACCTATCAGTTCCTTAAGTCAGTAATACTATTGCTACCTGAAGCTGTCTTCTGCCCAGAAACAAAATCCAACTCAATTCCAAATATGGCTAAGGGAATGTTTAGGAAACAAGGCTAAACTGTTTCTCACTATTATAACAAGTGTAGAGAAGAGCACTTTCTCTTAGTCAAAGTACAATCAGGTCTCTGAAGAGTTCAAATAATCAGTGTTAATTTTATTTCTAAAACTAAGATTTGATAGGGCCATCAGATCTCAAGTTGGTTGTCATGAAGGACTGCAGAATGGCATGATGCTTCACTGCTAACCTGGCATCTCTCTCCAAGGCCAGTACTTTAAATTGGCATATCAAGGCATTTGGAGCTGCTTGTAAATTTCAGCTCCAGACTGATCATCAATTTCTTTTCTCTCTCCCCAGAACAAAGTTGATGGAAGTACATTATATACTACAGTTAAAAGTCTTAAAACATCAATCCTTTCTGCACTAACAAACATTCTGTTGGAATCTATCTACTGAAACTAGACAAAACTTGTGTACTCTGAAGGAGCTGGATCCATCTGTTCAATAGCTGATCATGTTGAAGTCCAAAGGATTGATACGCTAAAAGTCATGTGGGGTTTAATATCACATCTCACTGTGCAGAAACCAGCAGATGGGAGTGTTGAACAAAGACAGTGTTTGGTAAAATTTGCAAGAGCTATGCTTTAATAACTTGATAGCATGCACTGTCACTAACGTTTATGGGAATTGTTAATGCTCACTTTCTAGAAAAGGCTGCAAATGATTGCAGATGACACTGAAAAAGGTGGGGAAGTTGCAATAAAGAAATAAGAAATTTACAAATGGAAATGGATAGATTAAGTGAACGGCCCAAAATTTGGCTTTTGAAGTTTAACATGGATAAGAATGAGGTTATCCATTTTGGTCAGAAGAACAGGAAAGCAAATTATGTAAATGGAGACAAACTTCAGAACGCTTCATAGCAGAGGGATTGTACAAAGCAAACATGCAGGCATTGCTAGTAGTAAGGATGACAAATGAAGTTCTGGCATTTATTGTTAAAGGAGAGTATAAAAAGAAGGAAGTGCTGCTACAATTGTGTAAGGCCTTAGAGGGACCACACTGAGTACTGCATACTACTTTGGTCCTCTTGAGGAAGGACTTGGTTGTATTAGAGGTAGTTCAGAGGAGGTTCACTAGATTGATTCCAGAGATGAGGGGTTTCTCTTATGAACAGATATTATAGCCCTAAACTATTCGCTCTCTGGAGCTTAGAAAAATGGAGAGGAGAGGTAATTGGGTGTTTAAGATGGGGACTGACAAAGTAGACAGGGGACAGTATGTTTCCTAAAGTGAGGCAATCTGGACTGAGGAGTCATAGTTTTAGAATAAGAGGTAGCAAATTTAAACAGAAGAAGAGAAATTACTTGTCTCAAAGGGTCATGAAACTATGGATTTCACTATCCCAGAATGCAGTGGCTGCAGGGACATGGAGTACATTTAAGACTATAAGAAATAGGAGCAGGAGCAAGCTGTTCAATCTTGTGACCCTGCTCTGCCATTCAAATTGGATCGTGGCTGATCTGACACTCGTGTCCACCTTCCTGCCCATTCCCCATAAAGCTTGATTTCCTTCCTATGGAGAATCTATCTTAGCCTTAAATATATACAAGGATTCTACCCCTGTAGCTCTGTGTGGCAAAGTGTTCCAAAGACTCTCAATCCTCAAAGAAATCCCTCCTCATCTCAGTCTTCAATTGGCGCCCCTTTATTAGGAGGATATGTCTCCAGTCCCAGATTCTCCCATCAGGTAAAACATCTCAGTATTTCTCCTTAAGAATCCAAATTGTCTCAATGGGATCACCTCTCATTCTTCCAAACTCCAGTTAGTAGAGCTCCAACCTGTTTAGCCTTTGCTCATAACAATCCCTTCAGACCAGGGATCAGAGCTAACCTTTAATGAACTGTCTCCAATGAAATTATATCTTTTCTTAAATAAGCTTTCTGCAGTCTTTCTCCATTTAAATAATACCCTGTTCTTTTGTTCTCCCTTCCAAAACAAATAGCTTCACATTTTACCACCTTATACTCCATTTATCAACTTTTTGCCCCTTTACTTAACCTATCAACACATCTCTCTAAACTGTTTGTATCCCTCTTGCAACCTGCCTTTCCACCTATTTTTGTGTTGCTTGCAAACCTGGCTATAGTACATTCGCTTCCTTCCTCAAAGTCATTAATAATATTGCAAACTGCTGTATTCTCAGCACAATCCCGGTGGAACCCTATCAGTTACATATCGCCAACCTGAAGAACCCCACCCCCCTCATCAGGAGGAGATTGATTTTTCAAAAAAATTAGTACCGGGTTGAAGGATTATGGAGACTGGGCAGAAAATGGAGCCAAAGTGTGATCAGTCATCAAATAGCTGAACAGGCTCAAGTTGCCAATTCTTGCTCCTAGTTTTTTTTGGTTGTATTACAATTATAAGTTACCACAATAGTGCTGCCATTTTAAATTCACACAATTCTGTTTCAAAAGACAATAAAATGGAGAAAGCAGCATCTCAGGAGGATGCTTTGCCAACATTTATATCAAAGTAACCAACTGTGTTAAATATTACAAGCAATCTAATCATTTGAGACTGATAGGACTGCAGTGTTATTTTTATACCATAGACACCAAGTTAAAAAAAACCCTGTAAATTAAAAGTAGGTGATGCTTCTTTTTTCTTTTACTGTTCTCTCATTATATTTCCTCCACATCAGTGGAAAGAAAACCTCTGGTATAAAGATTTTGGAGAGTGCAGCACATAGTTAGGAAGGGATCAATGGCTAGCACAGATGGAGATAAGTATACATGACTTTAATCCTGTCTCTACAGTGCTTAAAAGAGTGACCAAGACTGAGACCTGAATGTCAAAGGGTATTTGATATACAAGAGTAACAGAAAGCCAAAAAGATTTGGTGCGATAATTAATGGTATTTTCTAAGTGCTGAGCAATAACCTTAATTGAAAGGTACAGTTTGGGTTGAGATAACAAATATGTAAAGCAAGAGGCAACTTGTGAGAGTAGTTTATAGGCCCCCTAACAGTAGTCACTCTGTATAACAGAGCACACTGGAAGAATAGGGCACCCAAAAAGTGCACCACAATAATGAGTAACTTTAATCTACATGCGGATTGGGAAATTCAGAATGGCAAAGATAGCCTGGAAAGTGAGTTCCTGAAGTATATACTGGAAACACTTTAAGAGTACATTCTACAGCTATCCAGGGAACAGGCTATTGTGAGCCTAGTGATGTGCAATGAGACAGGGCAAATCAATCACCTCAGATAAAGAGTAACTGGTGATGCTGATCATATTGCAATTGAATTTCATGCTCTATTTGAAAAGAAACAGAGTGGGTGATGATTAGTGTTTTAAACCTAAAATAAATGAATATTCAATCAAGGATGCTAGCCAGGAATATAAAACCAGATAGGAAGAGCTTCAACAGATACCTGAACTGAAGAGAAAGTAAAGCCAAGATCTTTCTCATGCCAGAATGTCTCTCTTTTTCAGGGGAATTGATAATGGGAAACAAATTAATGGCAGGGATTTTGACAAATATCTTGTATCTGTCTGCATACTATAAGGCTGAAACTTGCCATAGACAATTAAAAATCAAGGGGTGACAGGGAATAAACTTAAAGCAAACAACCATTAAGGAAAAAGTGCTAAGAACTGCTGGACCTAAAGGTTTTCAAGTTGCCAGGATCAGATGGCCTGTATCCTAGGAAATGCAAACTGGTGGTGGCGCAGATGATTGTTACATGGGTTCTAATATTCCAAAATTCCTTAGATTCTGTAGGGTCCCAGGAAACTGGAAAATAGTAAATCTTGCACTCTAAGAAAAGGAAGGTGGCAGCAAAGAGGAAATGACAGGTCAATTAGCTTAATATCCGTCATAAGGAAAGCACTGAAATGTATTATCAAGGTAAAATGAAAAGAACTGAAGAAATCACAATGTGGTCAGGCAGAATGAACATTGCTTTGTGAAAGGGAAATAGTTAATTTGCTTAACTAATCTATTAAATTTTTTTTGACAAAGTAAGATTCACAGTGAATATCAAAGAACCAGTAGATGTAGTGGGTAGGGATTTTCCAAAAGTGTTTGATGGTGTCACAAAGGTTGCTGCACATGGTCTAGAGGTAGTACATTAGTATGGAAAAAGAATGGGGAAGCTAACAGGAAGCAGAGATGAGCGGGCCTTTGCAGGTTGGCAAGCAAAATGCCACAGGGATCAGTGCTGGACCTCAAATGCTTAGAACCTATAATCGACAATTTGGATGAGGAGACAATGTATGGTAACTAAATTTTCTGTGGACACTAAAATAGGTAGGAAAGTAAGTTGTCAAAAGGTGGTAAAGAATCAGTAAAGTAACAGACATGAGTGAACAGAAGTTTGATAATGGAGTTCAATGTTGGTAAAATGAGCTTGACTATTTTGGCAGAAAGAATAGACAAATGGTTTATGACTTAAGTGGAGAAAGATTGCAGGACTTGGTGGTACAGTGGGATCTGGGTGTCCTGGTTCATGAATCACAAGGTTTATTATGCAAACATAGGAAAAGATTAGGAAGACAATTAGAATGTTGTCATTTACTGAAAGGAAAATAGAACATAAATAGGGAAGTTTTACTAAGAGTACATCTGGAGTGTAGTTTACCTCCTTATTTGAAAAGGCTCACTTGATTCATTCCTTGGTTGAGAGCTTATATTATGAAGAAAGGTTAAAAAAAAACGTTAGTCGATATCTATTAGAGTTTAGAAGAATGAAAGGTGATTTTATTTATAAAATAAGATTGAGTGGGGACAATCTAAAATAAACAATGAGAATATTCCCTTTTGTGGGAGGCACTAAAACTTACAGGATACTGGTCTTAAACTTCTCTGTCTTATTCTTAAACTGAGAAAAGAGAAAGCTTTTGCTTTCAGAAGCTGTTACAGGGTGAAATTCTCTTCCCTGAAGATAGTGGAGGCTGGATCTTTAAAGTTATTTAAGGCTGAGTTCGATTTTTGATAGACAAGAGTCAAAGATTATGGGATGTAGACAGGAGAGTGGAGCGGAGATCACAACTAGGCCACATTGAATGGTGGAGCAGGCCTGAAGGACTAAGTAGAATTAAGAGTAAGCTAATGTTCAGAAGCTTATAGGCTAACCTTACTTCAGCAAAAATAAACTAACAAAACTGAAAATGAAGGGAAAAGACGACTATCTACCTTATTTACTTAACCCCCCCAACATAGGGATTCAGTCTTATCATTATTAAGGCAACCTAGATTGTAGATATTTCTGGGTCTCATATTAAAATGGTTGCTCACAAAGTGTTGCTGGATATGTCATCTGTCTAACATCTGTCTAATTAAGGTGGTCATCCTGAGCAACAGCCTTATTGCAAAGCATCTGTATGAATGCTAACATATTCAATGCTTACTCGGTGACACATCCTCAAAAAGAAGGAAGTATGAATAAATGATCAACTGGAGGATATTACTAACAGAGATTGTTCATATGTCATCCAGACATGCAGCAAGTTAATAACAATCGATTAACAAACTGTTTTTCACCATAGTTCAGCAGTTTTGCTATTACTTTATTAATAACTGCCAATAAAAGCTGCAAGATAGATATTCTCAGTACATGAATTTCCTTACAGCACTTATCCAATCTTAATCCTGCTTATAGGTTGTTTAAAAGACTACTTATTTTTTGATTGGATAAAAAATAAAATGGGAAAGATACAGCTTTAAATTAAGTGACTGTGAAAGATATTGCAACTTAAAAAGAAATGAGTTACCAGAACTCATTTTATGTTGTATCCACGATATTTGCATTATTCAAGCAATGCTGGAGGATACTAGACACCTCAGATCAGCAGCAGTTTTGTCCAGTGTCAGACTGTTGATTATTTTTCCCAACTGGTACCAGTTGTGTGTTCAGAAGTACTCAGCATTGTAACAACCTTTTGATTGGTTCATGGGCAAGTGCCTACAGCCTGTTTTGGGCAGTACAGGAGAATCATCTAGCCTTTGAGGGGGAAAATCTCTCTATAATCCCTCAATTGGTGAATTGAGAGAGATTCTCAGCAGCTAGCTACTCTCTTGCTATCTCACTGCAAATTCCATTCTTGAAGGATTTAAAAAAGGAAACAAAATCACTTTCAGGGACACCAAAAAGGCAAATCGTTAATGAAAGAAACATTGAGAATTGTGATCAGAGAATCCCTACAGTGTGGAAACAGGCCATTTGGCCCTAAAAGTCCACACCAACCCTCCAAAGAGTGACCCATTCTCCTATCTTATTACTCTATATTTAGTCTGGATGAAACTGGAGCACCTGGAGGAAACCCTCAGACACGGGGAGAATGTACAAACTCCACACAAACAGTCACCCGAGGTTGGAATTGAACCCGGGTCCCTGGCACTGAGGCAACAGTGTTAATCATTAAGCCACCGTGCTTGCCTAAGATATGTTTCTAATCTCATGTCCTCAAAGAGTTGGATAGATTTGGAGAGGAACTAAAGGTAAATATCTCATTGACTCTTGTAAATTTGGGCTAATGCCAGGGCTGTACTTTAAAATTTTTCATTTCTTCCTCGCCCAGAATGCAAATTTTGTCTCTTTCTCAGTATTTGTATGGAGACGTTTTAAAAAAAAGTAGAATCTAGATTGAAGAGAACAAGTTAAGTTTGCAATTCACACTTTCAAATAATGGCAGAAAAGAAACAATCCATTTATCAAAATTGGCCGTTTAGAATTCAGGGAAGTGTTTTCTTTTGACATGGGTTTATCAGTTTTGTAAATTGAAACATCGAAGGGCTTGATTAAATCTTTTCACATTTGTGATAAGTCTAGGAATAATGGGACTCGATTTCTAGTGTTCTACCCGATCAGTCATGACTAATTTATAGGTAATTATGGGTGGCACGGTGGCACAGTGGTTAGCATTCTGCCTCACAGCGCCAGAGACCTGGGTTCAATTCCCGCCTCAGGTGACTGTGTGGAGTTTGCACATTCTCCCAGTGTCTGCGTGGGTTTCCTCCGGGTGCTCCGGTTTCCTCCCACAGTCCAAAGATGTGCAGGTTAGGTGAATTGGCCATGATAAATTGGCCGTAGTGTTAGGTGAAGGGGTAAATGTAGGGGAATGGGTCTGGGTGGGTTGCGCTTCAGCAGGTCGGTGTGGACTTGTTGGGCCGAAGGGCCTGTTTCCACACTGTAAGTAATCTAAGTAATCTAATCTAATCTAGACATCTTCAGTTTGCAACCCCTAAGCTGTGGGGAATAGTCCATTTTCCAAGTGTCGGAGGATCCTGCAGCAACTCCCAACACAGTTCACATAATTATTGTACCTTCTGAAAGATCAGGATGCAAGAAAAAAAAACTTTTCTAGATTTACGCATGAGATGGCACACAGGAACAATTTATTTAAAAATTCAAATCACATTCTAGGCTCAGTAGCAGTTCCACACAAAGACAGACAGAAATAGTTTAACACTTACGATTTTTTCTGCCTATCTGCCAAAAATTATCATTCAACAAATTATAAATGAATGTCTTGTTCCTGTCAGTGGGTAGGAGAGTACAGGCCTGAAATGAATGCCATTCTTTGTCCTTTACTTCCATGTTCTGGTTCATTTGCTTATGAGACTGGCGAACTAGAGGCAAATACTTGCCTTGTGAAGAGCATTTTATCAAAGCACAATGCTTAATATTCTTAAAAAGCAACAAGTTATTAAACATTAAAGCACACTGTCAAAGGTTCACACCAACTCTGGCACAGTGCAATATACCTGGCATCAGTCAGATCACATTTGTTTCCTGCAATTGCTACAACTATGTTTGGAGGTCCATGTTGTCGCAGTTCCTTCACCCAGTTCTTCAACGTTTGTAATGTCTCCTGTGCAAGGGTACGAACAGAGTAATTAGTGCAAAAAATTAAATTGATACAACATGTCTCATGTGAGTTCCAATAAAAAAGCAACTGATTTTCAACTTTTTTTTTTGACATGTCCTATACACCCCGAGACAACATCTCAAGAAGAATTAACGGTAAATGATCAATTAGCTAATTGTAATCATTTCTACTTTGTCTTCTTTTGGACAGTTAGAATAATCGTCCACAAGAGATTGCTCACCAGCACCTGCTGACAAGATACAGGCAAGCAACATCAGGATCACTTGCTTGCACTTCAAGTAACAAGCACTGCTAAACTTGCTCTAGTTTCCATGACTTACCTTTATACAGAAGAGAGCAATGCACTGGAAGCCCAAGCTTGCCCATTATCTATACTGAATGAAAGTTAAACTGCATCACTGGAACCAGTCACATGCACTGCAAATGTCCTTTCTTCAGTTGTATATCTTTTTCTTTAAAAAAATAACTATTTTGTTCTCGAAATTCCTTTTTTACAGGATGGACAAGCTTCATTATACAGATTGGAACTATGTATGTACCTGGTGAAGGAGAAAAGCTTCAGACAGCAAAAGGGGAGTTGAAAAAGTAGGAGTTAAGATATGATAATACCGTCTAACGATATTATCCTGAACGGAGTGGATATTGTAGGAGCTGCCACAACATTAAACTAAGTGAGCAGCTCTTTCATTTATCGTTTCCCTGGTTTATAAACAATGAATTTATCCAAAGAAAGCGTACTAAAAATAAACTAAATGACCCCTTCGCTGAATTTAAAAAAAATGAATTCCTCAACAAATTGTCATTACGTGCCTCTTCCATCAAACAGCAACAGAGTGATCAATCTGGAGGAATGGCACAGAGGAACTAACAAGTTTAAACTTAAGGACAAAAAAGTTGTATCTACAAATATTCACTTGGTGAGAAAGGAGGATGTCAGAATGTAACATTCCAGGTGTTTTGAATGTTTTTGCATTCTCATAGTGGTCATATCACCATTAATCCCAGCCTCATGTCCGAGGAGTATAGGTTTAACTTCCATTATGGCAGATAATGATATGTGAATTCAATATAAATTTTGAATTACAAGCTGGCCTAGTTGTGACACTATTGTTCGGAAGAAGACATCCTGATCATCAATGCCTTTTTCACTAAGAAATGGGTCATCCTTACCTGCTCATCTGCATATGGTGCCAGACCTACAGCAACGTAGTTGACTCCTAAATGTCCTCTAACCAGTTCGGATTTCTCTTCACAGATGCTGCCAGACCTGCTAAGTTTTTTCAGTAACTTCGATTTGTGTCCTCTAAGCAATCCTCTTGGGGATGGGCAGTAAATACTGGTCTCACCAGAGATGCCTGCATCTCTTGAAAATGAATAGAAAAAAAAAATTCCATCCTGAAAATAACTGTTTTCTTACCTCTTTTGTGATATCATACACAATGATTGCAGCAGCTGATCCACGATAGTACATCGGCGCTAAAGCACGGAACTGTTTGGGGAAGAAATGGAAAAACTGTTAAACCAATAGGAGAATTGAGGAAATGCAACATGGTAATGGAAGAGAAAACTTGCATTTACGTTTAATTGCTCAGATCCTTGCTAAGCATAGTCAACTACTTATTTTTGAATTGTAATCACTGTTGGAATGTAGGAAACACTGCAACTTGCAGTTAGGTTCCATGAACAGCAATGAGATAAATGACGAGATCATAATGTTGTTCACAGACAAGTGTTGAGCAGAGCACTTCTTTTCAAACCATGTACACTACCTTGTACTGCATGTCGAAAGAGGGCTACAGTCGAGACACTGTATGAATACAAGTTATTGTTGCTGCTAATTATTTCACCAACAAGGTGACTTTAGTTGATTGAATTTGGTCCACCCTCAGTAATGAGAAACAGCAGGTTAATGTCACCATCATGAAGATTGATTCCTCACTAAAATTCATATGAGGAGTTTAAATGTAATTAAGTTTGACCACTTGTGTAAAACATAAGCAGGCTCCAAACTGAACAGCAAAAAAGCTATTTTGAAGCAAACATGACTGCCATTGTTCAGTGAAGGTTCAGCCAAACTCAGGTATGTCACGCAAAGGAGCAAAATTAGCCTTTGGATTAATCTCTTTCTCCTGGACAGAATTCTGTAATTTGTGCAGAGGTTTTGTCAAGTCTTTAACTTTTAAAGAAAAGAGCCTCTGTGGACACCACAGACAAGGGATATGCACAGCAAATGAGGCATCACACAAACATACATTCATCGACAATCAGCACTTTCCATTCCTGGTCATGATAGCACTTAACAAGTGACAACTGACTGAGGGAGGTTCCAATATATCCTTGGAAGAGACAGTGCTGGTGGGAATCAGAAAGTGTATGACAGACACCATGGTCACAGGCAGAGAAGGGAACTCTTGTCAAGAGGTATGTGGCCTCTGCACTGCATGTATATACATGTTCCTGATCAGAGATCAATCCCATCTATCTACATTCACAAGCTCCATATTGTCTCACCAAATGCTTTCTCCTATCGTGAGCAAATACCCTGCACTATAAACCCTTCAGCTTTCCCGCTCAGGCTCCCAGGAGCAGGATCAACCTCATCCATGTGGTAGATCAAGGAGAAAGGTATGACTCCTGTCACTAGCAACTGCCTTGGACACCAGCTCAAAGAGCAGCATCACGTAACAAAAAGATTAGGTTACAACTTGAAACCTAACAGTGACACAGACCGGATGAGGGATAGCAGCAACCATGCCAGGCGCAAGGGGCACCACGTATGCTACATTTACAAGGTGCATTATCACATACTAGTTTTGCTGAGGAGGAATCAGACAAGGAGTTTGAAAAGCCAACATTCAGAAGTTGGCTGATGGCTTTGACAAACCAAATTCTTATTTCAATGAACAATCTGCTGAAAATAACCTATTGGTTGTGGCTAGAGGCGGCAGTTGATAACTGCTTTTTAGCCCAATTAAGAAACTTGAGTGGCTCTAGATTTCCCTTTGCATTTCCCTATAATTTCAATTTAATCTTAACAAAAATATTACTTCTGAACTATGTTGTACTATAATGATTCTTCTCTGTGCGAGATAAATTAGACTGATCACTATTAGTAATGTCAGCAAAGAAAGAGTTAAGGAGCCTAAGTTAATATCTAAGTTGCAATATGATATTGAATATTGACTAACATGTCTTCACAGCAAACCATTCCACAATTTCTACATTACTGGAATTTGTAAACTCTGTCCATCAATCACTGATAAAGGCCTCCTCATTGTGACAGTGTTTCCAGATAACAGAAGTTTGATGAGTGAACCTTTTCGTGCTCTATGGCTGGCTGAGTTGCTGTCACATCAACGTGATTCTCTTCGTGACTAACCACATGGACTCAAGATACTCACATTCAAGGGCATTAAGTCCAATGTGAAAGACACTAAGATTACAGTATCAATTCTTTGTGCACTTCTGTTGATAAATATAGCAATAAACTCTTTGTATACAGTAGTAACAGGAATGTTTTTGTCTATTGCGCCGACCCCTCCAAACAACAGTGCTTTCCTTATCATCATTCTGAAATTAATAGTGATGAGTCTCATTATCTAATTAAGGTTTATTCTGTCCTTTTTTATAATCTTTCACAGTTTTCTGAACTATCAATGCTGCTAACAATCTGTTTCATGATACTATCACCATCTTCCTAGAATAAGGTTGTCTAAACCTTCTCCTTTTTGACATTCTGAACTTTAAATTGAGTCTAATAACACTATTGTCAATGCAACATATAATTCCAAATTACCCCACACTTCCTTTTACAGCCAACATCACCAAAAGCAGATTAACATTCTCAATTTACTCTTGTTATTGTTTATGAGACCCTGTCAACTTAGAAAAAATAAGTACTGCTTTGGCCACATAATAAGATTGACTGCTTTGAGATAGAGAGACTGGATGTGGTATAATATAAGTGCACATCTTATCATTTTGATTTATATCTCTGGGTGAAAAACAGGTGACAGCAAATCAGCATCTTATTTTACAACTTAAACAATTTGTCTTCTCAACTACTTTTTTGAAACAAAGTAGGTCAAGGTATAAAATGCACATCCAGTTAACTATCACCTGATTATCTGCAGATAGAGATTAAATATATTTGATGATGTTCCTTAAGGTCCGCTGCTAAGCCAGGAAGCTTTGGCTCAAGTCCCACCTGCTCCAGTACTGTGTAATAACATCCACGAACCAGCTGATTAGAAAATATGTTTTAAAAATCTTACCGTCACATCCTCCCTGAATCTCTTGCCTGAAACCCTAACTATATTCCTTGCACCATCAGCTAATGGGATTTACTTTGTCTTGACTACCTTACGTAAGCTGTTAAAATTGTGTACGCCTCAGAAAAAAAAGAATAGGCTTATGGTGCATTGGCAGTGCCATATCTCTCAGCCAGGAAGTCCAGCTTCATATCTCACCTGCTCCAGAGCCAATGATAACATCTCTGAATAGGTTGATTAGAAAATCTCTCTCAAAATGCTTGATGTGCTGCTGTGTCTAAATTACATTGCTGTATTGCCATTGGGAATAGTTTTAACCTTGACAAAATAGCAGCAAATAAATGAGGTTTTGCATTGTTTTATACCAAAAAGGGTGATGTATACCTAACTATCTATATACCTACACCAATGGCAGGATAAGTGCTGAACTATTGGAGGTGGAGTAGGCTATGTTTTCCTCCATGGTTAGCTGCGCACTTACATTGTCACTTTGCTCACACTGGTCCATACAGATCCGCCCTGTACAATAAGGAAAGTAGGAACTCCAACATGAAAAATACAAAAAATGCATTTAAAATGAAGACACACATGGATTCTAAGCAGGCACTGTTGCCTAAATATTGATGCAAATATGTACAAACTGCTGTCCAATAAAAAGGGTGCAGATTCTAACACACACACACACACACACACACACACACACACACACACACACACACACACACACACACACACACACACACACACACACACACACACACACACACACACACACACACACACAATGTAACATGACATTATAACTTCATTCCCTGAACCTGTTCTACAGTATAAATGTAACATTAAATACCTGGTTCCATTTCTCAACCTATATTTAAGGTAAATTGACTAATTTCTTAGGCCCATTTTGAGCTTAACTGTTTGACCAAACTGCAACCTTGTCAATTAGATTTAAAGAATTCAAATTCTCCAAAATTTCAAGAAACAGCAGTTATAATAGGATTGTCAGGAAATGTATCGAAGGATTTTTTAAATATATAGGTTATAATATCATTGTAATGCCAGGACTATTTTAAGATTGGAAAGAAGGGTACATCTCGTGTGAAAATGTGGTTTCAGCCCAAATTGCTTAAAATTTTGCTAAAGAATGGATTTAGGAGTCTCTTGCCTCAGTTGACTAGATGGCATGTGATTCAAGATAACAGTAACAGCTAAGGAGAAGCTGGAAACCGCCTCATCATGCTAGGTGGAATTTTAGAACACTAACATTGGCAAATCACCATTGCCAAAAATTGCCAAGAATGCAACTCAGGATACAACCATAATTCCTCAGCAGAACCTCTTTCCTAGCCCTGCCTCTGTCATTAGTAACTTTGTGGACCTGTCCCCCTCACTCCAGACTACTCTCCATCCCAGAAGAGATTACCTTGGCACCAGGTAGGCTAGACAACTTTAAGGCCTGTCTATCTTTGCAAAGAATAGTAACTATTCTTCTAACTATGCTTTCTCCTATTACTGCAAGATTTCTCTTCCACGGTTTTGTGGTCAGTGCAATCATTTGTCCTTAGTTTGTACCCTTATCCACACCAGGAGCAAGAACCCACTATCCTCTTTGCACAGTCCACGTGAGTCCAAAATAAGAGATGAGGATTGATTGGACTATAAATGTCGCATAGATTAGTTGGGCCTGTTACAATGTCAATACACATTATCTTAAACTTTCCTGCGTAATGTAAATACAGAAATTTCAAAGCAAATCAATGTAATTCATTGTAAAGCTTCAGTTACATTAATTTGAGCAGCACACATCTGCTCGGTACCAATACACAGAAAAGATGCTGGCATGAAATTTATGCCCTGGCTCTTCCTAATAGAGGTTTATAAAATCATGAGGGGTATGGATAAGATAAATAGACAAAGTCTTTTCCCTGGGGTGGGGGAGTCCAGAACTTGAGGGCACAGGTTTGGGATGAGAGGGGAGAGGGGAAAGATATAAAAGAGACCTAAGGGGCAACTTTTGAATGCAGAGGGTGATATGTGTATGGAATGAGCTGCCAGAGGAAGTGGTGAAGGCTAGTACAATTGCAACTTTTAAAAGGCATCTGGATGAGTATATGAATAGGAAGGGTTTGGAGGGATATGGGCCAGGTGCTGGCAGATGGGACGAGATTGGGTTGGGATATCTGGTCGGCATGGATTGGTTGGACCGAAGGGTCTGTTTCCGTGCTGTTCATCTCTATGACTCTATAACAGCAGACAATGCAAAGCACATGTCATGTGTGCTCTGACCAAAGGCATGTTAAAGAATAGCATGCCCAAATGTATCTTGCAAATTTCCTTGAATGCATGCAGTATGAACAAGCCCATCTACATTATGCCAATTGTGTTGAATTTTGGAATTACATTATTTCAACAACTGTCCTCTGTCTTTTTCTCATCAGTTTGCAGTTTATGATGCACAGTATTCATGGTGCATGATCATTTCTTTTAAATTAAGTCTAGTTGGGTTTCCCTTTTGAAATTGTTAAGAAATCAGCTGTGGGATATTGTATAATTGGCCTCAGTGCATCATACCTGATATGGATATAAAGCCATTTAAACAAGCTGGACAGCAGCAGACTGGAAGAACACAGCAAGCCAGGCAGCATCAGGAGGTGCAGAAGTCAACGTTTCTGGTGGAACCCTTCTTCAGGTCCTGAAGAAGGGTTACACCCAAAATGTTGACTTCTCCAACTCTTGATATCACCTGGCTTGCTGTGTTAGATTAGATTAGATTACTTACAGTGTGGAAACAGGCCCTTCGACCCAACAAGTCCACACCGACCCTCCGAAGAGCAACCCACCCAGATCCATTCCCCTACATTTACCCCTTCACCTAAAACTACAGGCAATTTAGCATGGCCAATTCACCTAACCTGCACATCTTTAGACTGTGGAAGGAAACCCATGCAGACACAGAGAGAACGTGCAAACTCCACACAGACAGTTGCACGAGGCGGGATTTGAACCCGGGTCTCAGGCGCTGTGAGTCACTGTGCCACCGTGCTGCCCGGATCTTCCAGCATCCTGCTGGTCTACCTCAGATTCCAGCATCTGCAGTTCTTTTTGTCTCTATCTAACCAAGCTGAGCATAACACCAGTAATAATTGCTTAAAAACAGGAAACTGTTTAGTTTAACTACATTGACACAAACTGTATGAATAGTTCAGTAAGCACAGATCTTTACATTAGATCATTCTACTACAGGTAATAACAGTTTTAATAAATTATCTATTTCAAAACTGTGGGCCTACGATATCCCTTTGTACATAACTCTTTCCTTTTATTTTTATATTGATTTTTATATTGCCCTTTGATACAATTTCATAACTTATGCTTTTTTTGTCCTGTGGGCTGACAGCATTCTGCTTCATTTAACTGAGTTTTCTAATCAGTTTGAAAATGATTAGAATTCTTAATTAAGGAACGTAATATACAAATTGCTAAAAAATTTATGTAAAACCAAATCTTGAAATTTCACCAAATGCCTACCAGAGTAAGCCTCTTTGCAATAACGAACCTAACTGACCCCTTCCCTTTCCTTATCAATTCTAAAGAGAGGTGCAAGGTTTGTAGCTCAGGTTGAGGTTTAGGGTGTAGGTTTGCTCGCTGAGCTGTAGGTTAATATCCAGACGTTTCATTACCTGGCTAGGAAACATCATCAGTGGCGACCTCCAAGTGAAGCGAAGCTGTTGTCTCCTGCTTTCTATTTATATCTTTCTCCTGGATGGGGTTCCTGGGGTTTGTGGTGATGTCATTTCCTGTTCGTTTTCTCTCCCTCGTAGCCCTACACACGGATGAAAAAAGCCACCATTTCGACTGGGACAACACATCTATCCTGGGACAGGCTAAGCAAAGACATGACAGAATTCCTAGAGGCCTGGACTCCAACCACAATGCCATAAACAAATAAATAGACCTAGATGACATCTATCAAACCCTCAGAAAACCAACAGGAAATGACATCACCACAAACCCCAGGAACTCCATCCAGGAGAAAGATATAAATAGAAAGCAGGAGACAACAGCTTCGCTTCACTTGGAGGTCGCCACTGATGATGTTACCTAGCCAGGTAATGAAACGTCTGGATATCAAACCTACAGCTCAGCGAGCAATCCTACACCCTAAAGAGAGGTTGCCAACTTCACCTTCTCCACCTCTGATAGTTCGGCGAGGAGTCTTGACCTACACTATTAACCAACCTTATCAGTCTTCAAATGTTGACTAATACTTTGTATTGTGTAATCTGAATGCCATGTAAATGAGAGGCTTCAAAGTATAGGTTAAAAGAAAAAAAAATGCTAGCTGGCATCAAGAAAGACAAAGAAACAGACAAAATATTAAACAAGTTAGACAAAAAGATACTATACAAGCATATCCTAAGATCAAATGATATAGGAGCAAAATTAAGACAGTTTGCACTTGGAGTCTGCTCCAAAATTTGATTATGGCTGATATATTTCTCAAACCCATTCTCCTGCCTTCTCCCTGTAACCCTTCATCCACTTACTAATCAAGAACTTAGCTATCTCGGTCTTAAATACACTAAATGACTTGGCCTCGACAACCCTCTGCGGTAATGAATTCCAGAGATTCACTGACTGAAGAAATT
The DNA here is from genome assembly GCF_037043375.1 of Chiloscyllium plagiosum. Classification (NCBI taxonomy): domain Eukaryota; kingdom Metazoa; phylum Chordata; class Chondrichthyes; order Orectolobiformes; family Hemiscylliidae; genus Chiloscyllium; species Chiloscyllium plagiosum. Next base: position 68,881,060 of record NW_028270153.1, on the reverse strand, counting down.
CCCCATCTCAGTTCAGAAGTCTCATGCCTTCATATCCTAGTCTCTCTTAGTAGTGGAAACATCTTCTCCATGTCCACTCTGTCCAGACCACTCTGTGTCCTGAAGTTTCAATGACGTTCTCCCATCATCCTTCTAAACTCCACTGAGTCCTCAACTGCTTCTCATATGACAAGCCCTTCATCTTGAAAGAATATATAGATGCTGTAAATCATAAAATAGCCCTTTAAAAGACTACCATTACCTAAATGATGCTTTCTAATGTATTTGCTCAAATAAACCTCAATTAATTTGCACCTCATGCCTTCAAATTTTTCTTATTTAATTTTAACATTCTTGCTTCAGATTGAACAATCTCCCCTTCAAACAGAAAACACAATTCTAACATTGCGGTCGCTCATCCCTAAAGGCTCTTTTAACAATCTTGTTGTAAACAGTCCTGTCTCATAATTGATTTACCTAATCTATATGCTGATTCAAGTCACCTGTGATAACTGCATTGATGCTACAAGTTTCTCTCAGCAGCTGATTAATACCACATGCCACACTAACGTCAGTTGGAATCACAGTATTTATAAGCCAACAAGTAGTAATGTCTACGGCCTCTTGCAGGTTCTTAGCTTCACTCTAACAGATTCCATATATTGTTCTTCCAATAAGATCCTCCATTACTAAAGAACTGATCACATCCTTTATTATGTGCAATTCCTCTTTTTCTTCGTCAGCCCATCTTAAACATTGAATATCTTTAAATATTCAGCTAATTTACACTCACCTCAGCATCACTAGCAGGTCTCCCTGAAAAGTTATCAGTCCCAGTGTCATTACAGTGTAACGAGTCCAGCTTGTACAGGTCCCACCTGCCCCAGTAGTAGTCCCAGTTGCTCAGAACTGAAAAAAGGTCATCAACCTGAAACACTGTTGTTCTGAAGCTGCTGCCTGACCCAAATACTTCCAGAACTTCGACAGCGTAACACAGCTGCTTATTTAAAACTGCATGCGCTTTGGCTCATTGAGTCTAGTCCGCCATTCAATAAGATCATGGCTAATCGATCGTGGTCTCTACTTTGTCTGTCCTCTTACAACTTTTGACTATCTTTGTCAGTCAGGAATATATCTAACTCAGCACCACTGTTATCTGAAAAAGTGAATTCAAAAGGGGAAAAAAAAAGGCCCAAGAGAAAATAAATTCTCCACCTTAACTTGTTCTTAAACCGCATTCCTAGTTCTGCTCTCCTCAGACAAGGACTCACTCCACCCTGTCAAATTCCTAATGGATCTACTGTGCTTTGATAAGATTGTCTCATTCTTCTGAACTCAAGTAGCTACGGTCCCAACTTGTTCAAACTTTCTTCATAAAATAACCTGATCCTGCATTGATTAGTTGACGTGGCCTCAGCGGAGCTCTGTACAAGTACAGCAAAACAACCTTACTTTTACATTCATCCCCTTGCAATAAACAATATTCTATTTCCCTTCCTAATCACAGACACTACCTGCATTCAAAGTGGGGGGGCGGAAATCAGCATCCATTCTACTTAGCTAGCCATAGTATATTTTGGTGAAGCAAGCAACTGACTCATGCCAGTAATATTATTAGCCATTCTGAAGCACAAGGTATTCGGAAATGTTGTATTTGGATACATACAGAAATTTAGCACTAAGCCATTATTATGGTATTATTCTGTTCCTGTACATATCCAAGACTGGTACAGGAATAAAAGAACGACTAGGGTAGGAATAGGTCCAGTCAAGGATAGTAGTGGGAAGTTGCATGTGGAGGCTGAAGAGATTGGGGAGACACTGAATGAATACTTTGCGTCAGTATTCACTCAGGAACAGGACATTGTTGCCGATGTGAATACTGAGTCACAATTAATCAGAATGGACGGCTTTGAGGTATGTAGGGAAGAGGTGTTGGAAATTCTGGAAAGGGTGAAAATAGATAAGTCCCCTGGGCCTGATGGCATTTATCCTAGGATTCTCTGGGAAGCAAGGGAGGAGATTGCAGAGCCATTGGCCTTGATTTTTATGTCCTCGTTGTCTACAGGAATAGTGCCAGAAGACTGGAGGATAGCGAATGTGGTTCCCTTGTTCAAGAAAGGGGGTAGGGATAACCCTAGTAACTATAGGCCGGTGAGTCTCACTTCTGTTGTGGGCAAAGTCTTAGAGAGAATTGTAAGGGATAGGATTTATGAACATCTGGATAGGAATAATGTGATCAAGGATAGTCAGCATGGTTTTGTGAAGGGCAGGTCGTGCCTCACGAACCTTATTGAATTCTTTGAGAAGGTGACTAAGGAGGTGGATGAGGGTAAAGCGGTAGATGTGGTGTATATGGATTTTAGTAAGGCGTTTGATAAGGTTCCCCATGGTAGGCTACTGCAGAAAATACGGAGATATGGCATTGAGGGTGAGTTGGAGGTTTGGATTAGGAATTGGCTGGCTGGAAGAAGACAGAGGGTAGTAGTTGATGGTAAAGGTTCATCCTGAAGTGCAGTTACTAGCAGTGTTCCGCAAGGGTCTGTTTTGGGACCATTGCTGTTTGTCATTTTTATAAATAACCTGGAGGAGGGGCTAGAAAGTTGGGTGAGCAAGTTTGCGGATGATACGAAAGTCGGTGGAATTGTTGACAGTGAGGAAGGATGTGTGTTGCTGGAAAAGCGCAGCAGGTCAGGCAGCATCCAGGGAACAGGAGAATCGACGTTTTGGGCATAAGCCCTTCTTCAGGAATGAGGAAAGTTTGTCCAGCAGGCTAAGATAAAAGGTAGGGAGGAGGGACTTGGGGGAGGGGCGTCGGAAATGTGATAGGTGGAAAGAGGTCAAGGTGAGGGTGATAGGTCAGACTGGGGTGGGGGCGGAGAGGTCGGGAAGAAGATCTCAGGTTAGGAAGGCGGTGCTGAATTTGATGGATTTGACTGAGACAAGGTGGGGGGAGGGGAAATGAGGAAACTGGTGAAATCCGAGTTCATCCCTTGTGGTTGGAGGGTTCCTAGCCGGAAGGAACCCTCCAACCGCAAGGGATGAACTCGGATTTCACCAGTTTCCTCATTTCCCCTCCCCCCACCCTGTCTCAGTCAAATCCATCAAATTCAGCACCACCTTCCTAACCTGCAATCTTCTTCCTGACCTCTCCGCCCCCACCCCAGTCTGACCTATCGCCCTCACCTTGACCTCTTTCCACCTATCACATTTCCGACGCCCCTCCCCCAAGTCCCTCCTCTCTACCTTTTATCTTAGCCTGCTGGACAAACTTTCCTCATTCCTGAAGAAGGGCTTATGCCCGAAACGTCGATTCTCCTGTTCCCTGGATGCTGCCTGACCTGCTGCGCTTTTCCAGCAACACATTTCCAGCTCTGATCTCCAGCATCTGCAGACCTCACTTTCTCCAGTGAGGAAGGATGTGTCAGGTTACAGCGGGATATATATAAGCTGCAGAGCTGGGCAGAAAGATGGCAAATGGAGTTCAATGTAGGTAAGTGTGAGGTGATTCACTTTGGGAAGAATAACAAAAAGATGGGGTACTGGGCTAATGGTCGGATACTTGGTAGTGTGGATGAGCAGAGGGATCTTGGTGTCCATGTACACAGATCTCTGAAAGTTGCCACCCAGGTAAATAGTGCGGTGAGGAAGGCATATGGCGTACTGGCTTTTATTGGTAAAGGAATTGAGTTCCGGAGTCCTGAGGTCATGATGCAGTTGTAAAAAACTCTGGTGCGGCCGCATCTGGAATATTGTGTGCAGTTTTGGTCGCCATACTATAGGAAGGATGTGGAGGCACTGGAACGGGTGCAGAGGAGGTTTACCAGGATGTTGCCTGATATGGTAGGAAGATCGTATGAGGAAAGGCTGAGGCACTTGGGGCTGTGTTCATTGGAGAAAAGAAGGTTTAGGGGTGACTTGATAGAGGTGTACAAGATGATTAGGGGTTTAGATAGGGTTGACCATGAGAACCTTTATCCACGTATGGAGTCAGCTATTACGAGGGGGCATGTCTTTAAATTAAGGGGTGGTAGGTATAGGGACAGATATTAGGGGTAGATTCTTTACTCAGCGAGTCGTGAGTTCATGGAATGCCCTGCCAGTAGCAGTGGTGGACTCTCCCTCTTTATGGGCATTTAAACGGGCATTGGATAGGCATATGGAGGATAGTGGGCTAGTGTAGGTTAGGTGGGCTTGGATCGGCGCAACATCGAGGGCCAAAGGGCCTGCACTGCGCTGTATTTTTTCTATGTTCTATTTCTAGGTCAGCATTAGCAGCTACACAGCATTAGAAAACTTCAAAAGGGTGCTTCCTGCAATAATCAACTTCTGAAGTAAAATTCACAATATATTGAGACATTGATCATGTATATATAATGAGCCAATTTTTGGCAGCAAAAACCATTCTTTTGCATTTTTTATTATTAATGCACAAGATGTGGGCACGGCCCATTCCTAATTATCCAGAGGCAGTTAAGAGTCAACCACATTGCTGTGGTCTGGAGTCATATGTAGGCCAGAGCAGATTAAGGATAGCAGACTTCCTTCCCTGAAGAATTTTGGTGAACCAGGTGAATTTTTCCAACAATCAACCATGATTTCATGATCATCATTAAGACCTTTAATTCCAGATTGTTATTATTTCAAATTCCACCACCTGCCATGGGAGGGTGCGAACCCAGAAACATTACCTGGCTCTCTGGATTAACAGCCTAGCAATAATGCCATTGCCTCCCATATACTTGGCTAAGTTGACTAGGAGAAAGTGAGAACTGCAGATGCTGGAGATCAGAGTTGAGTGTGTATGCTGGAAAAGCACAGTAGGGGAGGCAGCATCAACGTTTTGGGCATTCCTGATAAAGGGCTTATGCCCAAAATGTTGATTCTCTGGCTCCTCAGATGCTGCCTGACCTGCTGTGCTTTTCCAGCACCACACACTCATTTCTAAGTTGATCAATACTGCAGAAAAAGGTCGTTTTTCTACTTGACAGAGAACAATACAGGTTAAAAATGTTGAAAACCCCTGGAAAGCTAAGAAAATAGCTTGGAGATACTAAAGAACTGGACCTGAAGAGTGGGCACGAGGGAGGCATGTGTTGATGATGAAATTTGTACTGAAGAAACAAAAAGGCAAAAAGCTGTTAAACAAAAGCAAATTGTTGGACAAACTCAGCCAGTCTAGCAGCATCTGTCAAGAGGAAGCAGAGTCAACATTGTATGAAAAAATCCAAATCACACAAGTACAAAAGTACAGATCACAGTAAAAATGTATAAATGTCACCATACAAGGATCTAGGTACAGAATCTTAAGGACAAGGCAGAAACAAAAAAACAACATTAAACATTGCAGTAATTGTAGTATAGCATAAAACATACAAAACAAGGTTAAAAGTTAGACATTGCAGACCTTCTTAGGTTTAAGTAGAAACAAAATAAAGCTGAAAGTTCAAGCATGACAGTCTTCAGTGCTTAGTCATGGTAGGACCACATGAGACTGGCCTGCACTGAGTTTGGAGGCCGGGAGAAGGAAAAAGCAGAAGGAAAAAACAGGAGGGAAAAAAAACCCAAAAGGAAACAGGAGTTCAGTGACCCTTCTTCAAAGGCAAAAGGTGTTGTTAAACTGAAATCCTAACTTACCTTTGGGAATAAAGGACTGCATGCTGTTGATCAGTGTAGGTACATCGTGCCATATTCGTCCAGGTATCTTTTTGTTGTATTGACCAATAGAAGTGAAATGCATTTTTTAAAAAAAATTGAAGCATCTTTCTTGACTATTCATTCATGTATAATTTGCATTGGTTCTGACTTATATTAAGATTACAGAAATAAAAAATTCAGTTTACAATGTCCTTGTTTGGAGATCATTCATTAAGTTTGGTTCTTTTGGATTACAGGTTTTCCCTCTGGATGCTTACAGAGCAAAGTGAATGTGGCATGGAGAATGATGGACAAACATAGGTTCTCCAACAAATCAAAATTAAGCAGAAAGCTGCTATCAAGCTAAAGTTCATGGAAGTATCAAATAACTGCTGCAGTCAAGGAAGTTAGTGTTCAGGAAAACCAGGTTCAGGGTGCTTGGGGAATATTTGTACATGACAACGACCTGGGAAATAATGGAAGATGTTGGATTATTTAGAAATTCTCCTGACTGAGAAGTGTTTTACCATGGGATTTCTTAGAAACTGAAGTCAACAGTTTAACAATAAAATGCTCAAGGAGAAACAAAGGATTGCAGATGCTGGAGATCTCAGTCAAAAAGTGTGGTGCCGGAAAAGCACAGCCGGTCAGACAGTATCTGAGGAGCAGGAGAGTCAACGGTTCGGGCATAAGCCCGTTCTCGATGAAGGGCTGATGCTCGAAACGTCTATTCTCCTGCTCCTCGGAAGCTGCCTGACCTGTTGGACTTAAATAAAATGCTCAAGAGACACAGCAAGTTTGGCAGCATGTAAGAACAGAAAAATAGTGTTAATGTTCAATCCAAAGACACTGTTGGAACTTTTTTTAAAATTAATTTGTGTTGTCAGCTACCTCGTTTTTACAGGGAAAAAGAAGGACTTGAGAAATTGCAAATCAAAGATTTTAAAAGGACACAAGAGATTGGGTTTACTGTCTTAATTAATGAAAAATCTGGCTTTGAGAAAATTCAGTGGCGGGGGGGCAGCTACCCACGCCATACAGAGTTCAGTTCTAAAGATCCAGAAGTCAGTCTTTAAAGGCACCCAATGAGCTGCATGACTACCTCTCTCCCCCAATGTTTCTGGGAACTTTACAGAGTTTCCAAATACTAATATTTCTGTCTTCCTACTAAAACTTGAAATAAGGAACTGAAATCAATTTTTTAGATTCAAATTTAAGTTGGTTGGGATCAGAACTGGACACCACATTTGAGCTTATTTTTCCTCAGTGTCCTTTCTGCAGTTGTTTCACAATTCAGCAAAAATTTATTAGAATTAGGTTTTATCATACATACTCCAGTACAGAAATACAGGAGTACAGTGAAAAGTTTATAATGTTGCCTGTCATGGCACCATCTTAGGTAAAAAGTACCTTGGTGCAGATCTTGGGAGAGAAATGTAATACAAGTTTTTTTTCTTCCTTACAGTATAAAGTTAGAAATAAGACATCATTAAAAGGATAAACATTACAGCCAGATAAACAGATTATAGACCATTACATTGCAGTAGATCAACACAGGGGCTTCCAAACGGTCTGACCAGCTTTGCATGCCACTGACAACCCGCACCAGACTCTAGTCCGACGACTGTCCAGGCTCCGCTCCATGCCTCCAGCCCGCTTCACTCTGGCTCTCAGATGCACCATTTCATGCCTCCAGCTCAAATTCAAGTTCATTAGTATCAGACCTGGACATCTTCCATCAATCTGCAGCTGTTTAGCGTCATTGACAGGAAATTCAGCAAATTTCAACCATTGTTTCCTGACCCTGGCCCATAGGATCTGTTTTTCTTCTTTCTTTGAAAATGAACACCCTGACAAGGATGTCATTTTTGTGTTGCGAGAGTGCATCCTTTTGTGGGATTAAGTGAATATAATTTTAGCATCGAGCAATGATCTGGAATTAACTGGAGTTTGCCACTTGCTTTAAAAATAAAATTTTATTCACAATAAAGGAATTAATTTTACATCATTAAGAAGCCACCTGTTGGAGAAGTCTTTTTTGTTGCTAACTCAATCAACATATTTACATCAGTGGTGTAATTAGCATTAGTAATAGGGTTTGTCCTTCATTGCATTGCTCCCAGCAGAGTTGTAACAAGGGGGAGGAGGAATTTGCCTTGAAGATGCCCAATACCAAATAGACCATTTGAATGGGTTCTTCCATATATGTGACATGTGGTATCCGAACTCTCAGAAGTAGAATTCAACAATAATTTTCAATCTTCCTTTAAATTTAAAATGACAACACACAAGGAAAGCATTAATTTCCTGAACATCAGTGTACACGTATGTACCAAGTATTTTCCCCAAATAACTGACAACTCTACACATTAAAAAGCTATCACACAAAAAACACTTTCCAACTCAAGGTTACAACTAATGCATTTCGAAAGCCCAAAAGGTGGAAGATTTTAACCACAGATATAGGTAAAGTCAGTGCACCTCAGGTCACAATCTCAGATTTAAGTTTAGCAATTAACAGCATTCATTACAACAGAATTCACTAAATTTTCTGCACATACAGCAGTTCCTGAATACAGGCAGCTTAAGGTGCAGATTTCATGTTCATTTACAATGATTTGATTATGGCAGTGATTACTAGTTTTCTTGGCTATTAGTTAGCTGAGTATTCCTGCAATGGTCAGGTTAAAACTACTGATCATCTTCTTTGCAACGTCCTCTCTCTCTCTTTCCCATCACTCACCTTGTAGTCTCCCTCACTTATCTTACATCAACGAACCAACAAGGCAACCAATGTCAAGCCAGTCTAAGTCAAGTGCTCTTGTTACTGCCTCTGCCCATACACATTTTATTGTGTGACCAGAATGCACTTTGGTCTCTGAGGCAGTTCTCAACTAATCATAGTCAGGAAACAAAATCTTCTAATTAGCAATTACAGGAGCCTTTTCTTATGCATTGTTATTTCTGCACCCAATAAAAATCATCAACTTTTCATCCATTACGGTCCTTCAGCGATATCAGACATTATAGCAACTTTTCTCTACATGTATGCAGGCACCCAGATCTGGTCTCCTCACTTTCCCCCAATCTGTGAGATATCTAGTAGTGGATTTAAAACAAAACTCTTTCACAGGACATTTGTTTTGGTGGCTGGGCCACCATTTATTGGACATTGAGAGATATTAGGAGAAAGTGAGGACTGCAGATGCTAGATATCAGAGTCGAGTGTAGTGCTGGAAAAGCACAGCAGGTCAGGCAGCATCCGAGGAGCAGAAGAATTGACATTTTGGGCATAAGCGCTTCATCAGGAACGAGGCTTGTGGGTTGAGCCCGAGAAATAAATGGTAGGGGGGTGGTGGGGCAAGTGTCTGGGAAAACGATAGGTAGATGAAGGTGAGGGAGAAGGTGATAGGTCAGGGAGGGGCAGTGATGGATGGGTCTGGAGGGCAGTGCTGACTTGGAGGCTTGGGACTGGGATACTAAGGGTGTGTGTGTGTGCGGAAAAGGAGGAGCTGTTGAAATCCACATTTAACCCATGTGGTTGCAGAGTCCCAAGGCGGATTATGAGGTGATCCTCCTCCAGGTGTCACGTGCTAACGGTTGGGTGGTGGAGGCGGTCCAGGACCTGCATGTCCTTGACAGAGTGGGAGGGGGAGTTGAAGTGTTCAACTACGGGACAGTGGGATTAGTGAGTGTGAGTGTCCCAGAGATGTTCTCAGACGATCCGCAAGAAGGCATATTGTCTCCCCGATGTAGAGGTACGCCTTGGGGAGAGAAGACTCCTTCTTGCGGATCATTTCAGAGAAGATCTCTGGGACATCTGCACCCACCAATCCCACTGCCCCGTGGCTGAATGCTTCAACTCCCCCTCAATCATGACATACAGGTCCTGAGCCGCCTCCACCGTCAAACCGTTACCACCAGACGCCTGGAGGAGGAATGTCTCATTCCGCCATGGGACCCTGCAACCGCACAGGATAAACGTGGATTTCGACAGCTTCCTCGTTTCCCCTTCTCCCCCCACCACATTCTCCCAGTCACAAGCCTCCAACTTGGCACCGCCCTCCAGACCCATCCATCACTGCCCCCTCTGACCTATCACCTTCTCCCTCACCTTCATCCACCTATCACTTTCCCAACTACCTCCCCCCAACCCCACACCCCTCCCATTTATCTTTCAGCCCTGATCCACAAGCCGCATTCCTGATAAAGGGCTTATGCCCAAAACATGGATTCTCCTGCTCCTCGAACGCTGCCTGATCTGCTGTGCTTTTCTAGAACCACACTATCGACATTGAAAGATATTAAAGAGTTCAAATGCTCTGTTGACCTGCAAGAACCTGGATATCCCAAGGCTAGGATGGGATGTCTCTGTTCTACAGATAGAATGTAAGTGAATTCCCACTGTCATCCCCTGCCATTCAGGGCCATTTGCATTATCACCACCTATTCAGACGTCAGTTGGAACACTGCAGTTGAAATTCTGACCGTACCCTACAGTTACAAAAAAATACGATTCACACCAGACCTGGCCATTAAGGGATGATTTGCATTACATTGCTTCTGGAGATGATGTGGTCACTGCATTGTGCCTTGAATGGCATGTGACTGTGGGGGATGCCTGAGGGTTGTCTTGTGGGCATTACTCACTGATGTAAAGATTTTGTATAAAGGAAGGTCCGTTTCCTTTGTTCAGAGAACTTCCCTGGACATGCTTCACAAGCATGGTGAAGAGTGTTCAGGGTTTCTCAAAGATTGCATTGTAATGTGCTTAATAAATTTTGCTTGTTAACAGAAGGTGGTGTTGCACCTTCAAGTGTGTAAGAATCTCAGACAAAAAGAACATAACAATTGCCAAGCATCAAGTGTGGGGGAGTAGGGAGCATTAAATGCTTACATTTCATTTGTGCTTACTATTTCATATGCTTTCTTCAGTTTAAAATGAAAGATAGCCAGATTTGTAGCTACATCCTACCTTTCATCAACTCATGACATCGCAAAGCTTTTTATAGCCAATTAACTACTTTTGAAGTGCAGTCACTGAAATGTAAGAAACTTAAAGCTATTTTCAAAAATCCCTAATCCTGCTGTAATTTACGCAAACAATCGAGGGATAAATGAATGCTCATTCATTGGACTCAAAACTTTGCCCCAATGTTCCCGAGTTAAGGAAAATAGTTACAATTAATTCCCTCAAAATGTGTCTCTTGCACACATACTTCCAGGAATCAAGCTGCATTTTATCCACTTACCCTCTCCTGACCAGCTGTGTCCCAGATCAGAAACTTGTGCAACTCACTTTGATACTGTACTGTCTTTGTCATAAAGGATGCCCTGAATACAGACCAGAAAACAAATTAAACACTCAAGTAGGACAGTTAACATTTTCAAATGTATACCTTAAATAAAATCTTTGTTCTACTCACCCTATTGTAGGATTGATGTTTGGGTCAAAACTGTCTTCCACAAACCTCCAAACAATGCTGGATTTACCAACCCCCGTGTCCTAGATATACACGAAAGGGAAAAAAAAAGGTCAGTTTACATCCTTTCAGTGGTCCTTGTTCAGGTGAGTAAAAAGGGATGCAAAATCAAAAAGATGATGATTTCAAATCAAATCATTACAAATAAGTTCAATCCATCTTTTGGAAAGAAGTACAAAATTTAAATTTTACAAGTAATTTTCAGGGCCAGGAAGATGGCAGCAATGGGCCCACATAAAATTTATGGTGCAATAGAGTTTCTTGCTATGCCACTGCAGAAGCCAGTGAATGGTGAACTATATTGGGGTTGTATAGATTTATATACAACCTAGATCAGACTTGCCTGAAGGAAATTAGCAAACCAGCTGACAATCTGACTTCCTAGACTTTGCAAACTAAATTATTCAAAAAACTTACATGGTGGGACCTCTACCTGAACGAGACCCTGGGATCAGCCAAGAAGCTTGCACAAAAACAACTGAATTACAGTGGTTCAAGGAGGCAGCTGATTATTCCCTTCTGGGGTAACTGGGAAGCAGAACAAAAACTTGTCCAACCTGTGATACCAATAAAGCAAAGTTATAAAATACTGGAATCAAGCATTTACAAACTATTTAGGCAACAGAACCAGTCACTGGCTCACCAGTAAAACTGCACTGTATTTGACTGGGTCTCTTTCACACCTACCAGCAAAATTAAATTTAAACTTACTGTGCAAACTACCAATTTTCATCACTCCCAAAGAAGTAACAAATACTGATGTGATGCTACATAACCAGTGAGTTCACCAGTACCTTATCTAAACAATCAATTTGCAATCTTAAGTCATTGATTTAATCACAAAGGATGCAACAGCTGAATTTCTCACCTTGTCAGTATCTAATACTGGGGCTGTCAGGCTGTACCTTTTGTAATATGAACTTCTTCCAACCTCCACCTACTACTGCAATGTACCATGTCCAATATTTTCATAAGCTAAACATGTTTGAATAAAATGAAACAAGCAACTCTTTTAAAGCCCCGTTCTTCTGGATGGTTTACAGCAGTTTCCAAAAGATTCATTTCAATCCCCCAGGACAATTTTGAATAAACAGATTTGCTAAACCTACAATGTTTAAAGCACATTCTGAACTAATAGGATTTTGCTTTCGTTCATCAACAGAAAGCCCTTTGTGCTGCCCATTAAGATGAGTAATCAGACCATATCTAATGGTGCTTCCACCCACAAATACCCAAGTCATCACACAGTAATCCAACAGTTCACATTCTAACATTGATAAGTTTTAAAAATATTGTCTTAGATTCATACAACTCATGTCTAAAGGAACAATTATCACAGGTCAAAAAAGATCAGTTTCTACAAGACACCCACACATGCTGAACAACTACACTTCAATTAATCTGCAGATATCACGTAAAACCCTACTACATCTAGAAAAAAAAACACACAGGTTTATGACACCGGAAAGGTAGAGTGATATCTAAACCATCAGGTTCCAAGAAGTAGCAACATCACATGCTTGAAGGTTGTGAAGAGATTGCACACAAACTTCTGAAGCATATACTTAACCATTAAAGCCAAAAGGAGCCAAAGCACCATGCAAGTAAACAGGATGCATCAGGATGAAACTTATTTATGTGTGGGACAAAGGTACCTTATTGCCCATCCCTTATTGCCAGAGGACAGTTAAGAATCACATTGCTGAAACATGCCACAACCACACGCAGGCGAGACCAGATAAGGTTGGCAGTTTCCTTTCCGAAAAAGGGCATTCGTGAACCAGATGGGTTTTTCTGATAAATTGACAATGGCTTCATGCTCATCGTTAGATTCTCAAATTCATATTTTTATAGAATTGAAGCATTTGAACCCAGGTTCCCAGATTAACAGTCCACTGTTAATACTTTTAAGCCATCACCTCTTTAGAAAATTAGGTTTGTTCACAAAACACAATTCAAGATTACTTATTAGCAGTACAATATGTTAAAACACTGACAATTGTACCAAAAGACATACAGGAAGGTTTCCTAGTCTCTTGCTTTACAATGCAAGATGTTTGCCTTACAAAACATTGCCTTAGTCACTCACCTCAACTCTGGAGTTCAGTCATTTAATCCATGTTTGAATAGGAGCCAAGTGAGCATCGTTGAGCAGGTTATGGCTCTTCAGCAGCACTTTTACAACACTGTCAAACTGCTACACCACTGAAATCATGAGGGACAGACTGATGGGACAGTGATCCAAATTTGTCCTGTTTCTCGTGGTCATGCCATTTTTGGTTCATTTCATATTGTTGGGTACATGCCAGTTTTGCAACTGTGCTGCAACAATTTGGGTAGGAGTATGCCTAATTTTAGAGCTGAAATCTTCAATGTTATTGCCAAATTCTTCTCAGGACCTTTGCAGCATTTTGTACCTCAGTACAGCTGAATACACTATGCTTTAGATAAGACAACGGCAGAAATATCAATCAATCAACTTCAGCGCCTTGGACCTTCAGGAGCAAATTCTGATATTGCTCAGAACATTGACAATACTACCTTATTTTTAGCAGGGAGGACTACACAATATAGCCATCCAGCAACTGGATTTAAATCTGCCCTGAAGAATCAAAGACTTGTCACAGTTCCTGGTCACTAACTTCTAAAATAATTTAATAAAGCACTACTGGCACAACACCAACCCAGAAGGTTTTTTTTAATCTGAATACTTTCTAGCCACTAAAATAGGTACAGTTAACTAATCCATAAACACAGATACTACTGTACTGGGATTTCAATTTACCATGTACCATTTTTTAAAAACATGCAAAGTTTCCTTGCCAAGTATTCAATTTTTCATCTGTACTCTAGTTATCCTGAATCAGCAGATCCTCTTATTTTAGAATATTTAGTCCTCTTGAACTCTAGTACCATAATTAAATTGTGCAGAATATTTTGAATGATAGTCTGACGACTCATCACTATTGCCTAGTTGCTCCCCTCATACCAACTTAGTCATACACAGGGTGGATGATTTTCTCAACAATTCTGTCTAACTTGACATTTATATGCAAGATGTTGATCGTTTCTTTAAAGTGTTGTGTTAACAAAGATGTCCTTTGATGTTTCATGAGTAAAAATCAGACAAAATTGAAATTATTAGGGGTCACAAAAAGCTCGGTTAGAGGTATAAGTTAAAAGGCGGCCTTGTTGCGAGAACGCAAGAGATGTCGGGGAAGTAAGGGCTTCGCCATTGAAGGCATAGCCACGACCATTGGTATGATGAAAAGAACCCAGATTTGGTAGCAGACAATTGTGAGATGATTGTCAGACAAGTACAGGTTACAAGAATATGGAGGGGCAGGATCATGAAGGGATCTGCAAACACAGTTGCAAAATAAGTTGTAAGTGTTGGTGGACTGGAAGACAAATTCATAGCAAGCAAAAAGGATGCTGAGTGAGTGGGACATAAATTAATTTCACACAGGAAGGTGGAAGGCCAGCTAAGAACCAGAACTATACAAAATCAGAGTCTCTGCTTCCTCAAATTGTAATTATAAATACCAATTCTTCTTGCAACATTTGGAAAGAGAAATCAAATCCCCTTGCTTCATCATGTGCACCAATATCTGGAACTAACTTGTGAATGTTGCTTTCTAATTTTCTGAACAACCTCCAAAACACTTACAGCCTTTTTTAAATACGGTAACCAATACATGCTCAACAGTGCTCTATATAAATGAAGCACAAGCTTGCTATTTTTGTATCTGACTCCAGTTGCGATAAGTGCTAAGATTCCTATTTTTTTGTTCTTACCTTGCCTGTTTTAACTGCATACTAATTTTGAGACTCATGCACTAGGACAGATTCCTCTGCATCTCAGAGCTTTGGCATGGTCTTCACTTTGTGTAATACACTTTACTGTTCCTCCTGCCAAAACAGATAACCTACTTATATTCCCACATTACATGGTTTGTCAAATTGATCTATATATATTTTCTAGCTCCCTCACGTCCGATAAATTACTTTCCTACCGGTCATGTCCTCAGCAAATTTGGTAATAATACCTTCCATCCTCTCATTCCTGATGATTTTATTCAAATTATGATTTCACAGTTTGTTTAACTTTTGTGTAAAACACAATTACATAGAACTGTCTTCAATAGTTAAAGATCAGGTTATAAAACATGCAAAGTTTCCTTGCCAAGTATTCAATTTTTCACCAGGTTATAGCCCAACAGGTTTATGTGGAAGTACAGTACTAACTTTTGGAGTGCTGCTTCTTGGTCTGGTAGGCTAGTGGAAGTGAAGGCTGGAAAAATTACAACATTTAAAAGGTATCTGGATGGGTATTGAATAGGAAAGGGTGAGGGATACGAGCCACGTGCAAGCAAATGAGAGGACATTAATTTAAGATATCTGGTTGGCATGGACGTGTTGGACCGAAGGGTCTGTTTCTGTACTGTACATCTCTGACTAGAACTTTGTGCTAGATTATGAATTTCAATCTGCAGAATAACGTTTTAGAAACCTTTTAATTATCCAAATAAGAATTTCTTAAAATTTCTTAATATAATACTACTGAACTAAAATGCCCTCAACACAAGTATATGAAGCTGAGTGCTTGCTTACAATTTTTAATGCAATTTTACTTGCTTTAATCATAGATCGGCAGACACAGACAAAGGCATTCTACATAGTCAATCAACTGCTCAGTGTTTTGATGCCAAAGAAAAACCATGCTCAGAAGATAGCAAGATTAAAAAAAGCCTCATCTTTTTTGCTATTTTAATTAGTTTGCCCTCAGTTACAAACTTTAATTTCCTGTATTTACTTCTCATTTCATTTCCCCAGTTCAAAAACTAGACACAAGTTTGTGACCTTAAGTGCTTTTTATTAATAAAACAAAATTCTATGAATAGCTCCCCCACATTTTGTTTTTGAAAAGTGTCAGAACTATTTGAATCTGGCACGCTTGAAATATTCAATTCCTGCATTTATTGAGTTACTCACAATTTAACACAGATTGCATTATAATTTTTTAAGATTAAAATGGGGTCCCCACATATAAAAATAGATTAAACCCTCTGCTTGGCCAACACAGTGTCGTTATGCTTTTCATCACATTGAGAAACTCAATTTCCCTTATCCTGCCTTGTAATATATTGTTTGCATCTTCCTGCCTAAGTTGTGAAGTGCACGGTAATGTGCAAAACATAAGATGGACAAAGCAGCAATACACTCCAGGTTTCCAGCCTTGACTGATTTCAGATAAATTAGCATTAACAGTGCATCGGGCAAGAAAAATGAGTGAAGGTTCATGCTCCATCTTTACCCAGTAGCTCTTGCCGCAAGCATGAGGGTGATTGCCAGAGCAGAAGTCTGGCTGTGATTCACCACCTACCTTGGCAATCAAATAGAAAACCTTTGGGTAAGTAACCATTATGGAACAGGGGCAAGACAGCCAAAGGAGGGGAACAGATATGTTTCAAATATAGTAAAATACAGCTTCCAGTAAAATTTATTGCTCCAAACAAATCTTCAGAATCCAAAAAAAAACATGTGGACTCACGCAAGATAGGACAGCAGTGTATTATTATGCTGTTTAAAAAAAGGTTAAAATAAACGCTGAGGATTAGAATTCTTCACCACTGTGGATATTCATAATAATCAATGACTATAAGGATTACATTACCCAGTCAGTTGTCAAAGTAGAATTAAATGAATTTTACATCTATTAGTTAAAGAATAAAACAGCACAGGAACAGGCCCTTCAGCTCTCCAAACCTGCAAGGATACATTTTACCGTTCCATACTACAACTTCTTCACTTACAGGATCCGTATCCCTCCATTCTCTTCCAAGTCATGTATTTGTCCATGAATTCTGCTATTCTGTCTGCTTCCACCACCCTTTGTGTGAAAAACTTCTCACACCTCTTCTCAACTCCCCCACTGCACCTTGAACCTGTGCCTCCTAGTAATTGACCCCTCCACCCTGGGAAAAAGCCTCGTACTTTCCACTCTATCCATACCACTCACAAATCTTATAAGGTCATCCCACAACCTCCTGTGTTCCAGGGAAAACAACCCCAGTCTGGCCAATCTTTCTTCATAGCTAAAATTCCCCCATACCAGGCAACATCCTGGTAAACCTTTCTGTATCCTCTCCAAAGCAACCACAACCTTTTGGTAGTGTGGTGACCAAAACTGTACACAAGTTAAGTTTTTGCTTTACACAATGTTGAAGGTTTCCTGAAAGTAAATGGCCATTTCCTCAAAGTAATTTACTTGGTAATCCCTCTTTACCAATTTTCCTGCCAATATCATGAAAACTGCGTACATTTAAACAAGCATGAAATAATCCAAACTAACAAACGGATTAACCAGCTTTTCAAAGTGACTAGCAGCATCAACAGTATTCCCTATTTTTACTCTGCTTATACAAGGCTGACTCAGAAAACAACATAGAAAGAGGCCTTTCAGCTTAGCATGTTTTCACCAGCAATCTGCAATTGTGCTCGTCCCACTCCCTGCCCTTTCCACTTAATCCCACCAATCAGTTTTGGAAGTTACAATTTTCCCCTAACAGTCTCAGGAAGTGCATTCCACATGCCCTGAACATTGCAAAAAAGGAGGTTTGGAGGTCTTGCCATCCCATTCCCTGTCCTCAGCCAAAGCAAAACACTCAGGAACACTGTATAGTTTTACCTCCATCTTTATTCCAGGCTTTGGAGGGAGACAGAATGATCGCCCACGTGCACAGGGACATGAGTTCACAGTCTTCTCTGGAATACCGGTTTCTTAATTAATTATAGTCATTTTACATGGAGGAGCATCCAGATAAGGCAACATACATATTAATTGGGTGGATGTTAAAAATCAACGAGTATCAATAGCAGAGACCAAGCCCTTCACTGTTGTACAAGGGATGTTCTTCACCTTATTAACTGGGTTCATACAATGGATATTTTCACCTTGTTAACTGACGTTACATACTGACTGTTACCTCATCTTGTTAAATGGTTGTACATAATGACTGCCTTTCCACCTTGTTAACCCATTACCCTTACCTCCAGCAACCTATTGTTAACTAAGCTCTTAGCTGATCTGAGTCATGCTCAGCTGAATGTCTTGTTTCACAAATCTCAGAACTTAACTCTTTCCCTGCCTGCTTGTACCCTATGTACAGTCTTAAAATGCATCAAAGTAGATAAATCCCCCCATCTTGATCAAGAGTATCCCAACACATTGTGGGAAACAAGGGAAAACATTGCCACATCCCTAGCAGAGAGTAGTATCAACAGCCATGGGTGAAATGCTGGAAGACTGGAGGGTGGTCAACGCTGTGACATTATTTAAGAAAGAATACAAGGAAAAGCCAGGAACGACAAATGAGCCTAACGTCAGTGGTGGGCAAATTGTTGGGAGGGAATTCTGAGAGATAGAACATAGATGCATTTGGAAAGGTTAGGACTTAAAGATAGCCAGCATGGCACTGTGCAAGGGAAATCATGTTTCACAAACTTGAGATTTTTGAAGAGGTGACCAAGAAGGTAAATGAGGGCAGTGCAGTACACATTGTCAAAGGCCTTGCTAAAGTCCATGTACACAAAGTACTGCATGGTAGATCGATTAGTACGGTTAGATCACATGGGATCCAGGGAGAGCTAGCCAACTGGATACAAAGTTCGCTTGAAGGGAGGAGACAGAGGGCATTGGTAGAGGGCTTTTGTTCAGTCTGAGGCTATGACCAGCAGGGTGCCACAGGATCGGTGTTGGGTCCATTGCTATTTGTCATTGATGTAAATGATTTGGATGAGAATATCAGAGGCATGGTTAGAGAATTTGCAGATTATACTAAAACTGGTGGTATAGTGAAGATGGTTATCTAAGAGTACAATGGGATCTTGATCAACTGGCTAGTGGGTCGAGGAATAGCAGATGGAATTTAATGTAGATAAATTTGAGATGTTGCATTGTGTTAAGACAAACCAGGGCAGGATTACACAGATAATGGTAGGGCCCTGGGGAATGTTGTTAAACAGAAGGATCTAGGGAGGAAGGTACATAATTCCTTGAAAGTGATGTCACAGGTAGACAGGGTGGTGAAGGTGGCCTTTAGTATTCTTTCCTTCATTGGTTAGAGCAGGAATTGGGATGCCATGCTACAGCTATACAAGCTGCACAAACTAGAAGAAGAGGTGCAAAAAAGATTTACAAGGATGTTACTGAGACTGGGAGGTTTGAGTTGTAAGGAGAGGCTGGATAGGCTGGGATGTTTTCCCTCGAATGTTTCAGGCTGAGGACTGATCTTATTGAAGTTCATAAAATCATGAGGGGCAGAAATAAGTTGAACAGTCAAGGTATTTTCCCCAGGGTAGGGGGCATAGGTTTAAGCTGAAAGGGAAAAGATTTAAAAAGGACTGGAGGGGCAACTATTCACACAAAGAGTGATGTGTCTATGGAATGAGCTGACAAAGGAAGTGGTAGACACAGGTACAATTACAACATTTAAAAGACATTTGGACCAGTACATGGATAGGAAAAGGTTCAAAGGGCTAGCAGCCTAACACAGTTAAATGGGACTAGTTCAATTTAGGAAACCTGGTCAGCATGGGTGAGTTGGACCAAAGGGTTTTGGTTTGGTGCTACAGGTTGTAGATTGGATTGATAAAGCACAGAAAGGCCCTTTGGCCCATCGAGTCGAAACCAACATAACTACCACTAAAAGTGTGCTGATCCTAATTTCCTTCACTTGTCCCAGATCCTTGAATGCTATGATATTTCAAGTACTCGTCAAAATATTCCTAAATATTCCTCCACTCCCTCCATTCCAGATTCCTATCACCTGCTGAGCAGAAAAGCTTTTTTCTCCCAAATTTAATCCAAATCTCCTGCCCACAATCCCAAAACTCTACCCTTGTGATTGACCTGTCAACCAAGGGGAACAACTACTCTCTACTCACCTTGTCTATACCCCTCAATCCATCGCCTCAAATCATGTCTCCCCATCAATCTTCTCTGCTTTAAAAGAAAACAATCCAAGTCTATCTAGTCTCGCATCCCAGGAAACATCCTGGTTAACCCTCCTTGTCGTCCCATTTCCACCCTCCGTCAAAGCGAAACGCTCAAGGACACAGTAGTTTGACCTCCTCCATCTTTATTCTGCGCCCTCGAGGGAGAGAAAGTGATCGCCCATGTGCACAGAGTCATGGGTTCACAGTCTTTTCTGGAACCTCAGTTTCTCAAATGAACTATATAGTCATTTTACAGGAAGGAGCATCCAGCTCAGGCAACATACATATTAATTGGGTGACCGTTACAATCAATGAGTATCAACAGCAGAGACCAAGCCCTTCACTGTTGTACAAGGGATGTTCTTCACCTTGTTAACTGGGTTCATGCAATGGATATTTTTCACCTTGTTAACTGATGTTACATACTGAATACTACCTCATCTTGGCTCTACATTATGATTGCTTTTCCGCCTTGTTCACCCATTATCTTTGCCTTCAGCACCCCATTATTAACTAAGTTCTTAGCTGATCTGAGGCATGCTCAGCTGAACCTTGTTTCACAACACATTCTCATTCCCTCCTTTTATCATTTCACGATCACCACTGAGATGGCACTACCAGCTTTCCGAAGACTCTGATAGCCAGTATTGACAGCAAGTTATTGACACACAGCATACAATGATTATAACGATAAAAGTTACTAGACCGTTACAGGAATTAGAGTTTGAAGAATCTTCCCATGTGGAAAAAAACATTCACCAGTAAAGTTTTAAATCCACAGTCCTTAGTGACCACTCTATCCCATTCAAGCGGAGTGGAAACAAGCCAGTTCTCCAAAATCTCCCTTAGTGAAGTCTAACCTGAAAACAAATCCAGTCTGTTCTTGCATCACTCCTCAGAGAAATCCGATTGCTGGGATAAGGGCAGTTGAATGCTTCACAAAACTGACGAAACCTCCATCCTCGCAGAGATGCTTCAGATGGAGGATACCACTACATTGAGCGTGCAGTGCTGTGGCTGCAATTGCAGGCTAGGTAAACGCTGCATTCGTAGCCTCTGTATCCCCTCTAGTGCGATCACATCCTTCCTGTAGAGAGGTGACCAGAACTGCACACAGTACTCTGGCTGTGGCCTGACCAACAATCTGTAGAGCTCTAATATCATTTCCTTGTTCTTAAAATCTATTTCACAATCTATGAAAGCAAGTTTCCCAAATGCCTACTTAACCTTTTCATGTGCTCTGCCAACTTCAAGGATCTATGAATAATTACCATAAGATCCTCCTTGCTTCTTCTGCAAAGTGCATCATCTCACAATTGTCTCACAACTATCTGCCACCAGTATGCCCAATCCATCTTATGATGGTGCTGCTCCTTTAACAAGGTTACGTTGTCCTTGTTTTTGCTTTCAGAGCAGTCGTAAAGACACAGGTTGCGAGAGGTCTGGCTTGGAAGGGTTGTAGTATCAATCTGTTTATAGCTAACAGAGCTGTCTCAGGCAAAGACTTTCAAGTTAAAAAAAAACTTGTACAATGAAAGGGGAGCGGCCAGTTCTCCCAGCTCAGCTGTTCTCTGGTTTGATTTGATTTGATTTGATTTGATTTGATTTTAGCAAGCAGAGTTGTGAAGCTGCTGGACACAAAGAAGCAGGTCCGTGCTGATAGAGGAGAGATGTGAGAGAAAAGGACTAAGAACCAGCGTGGGATTTTTCCTTTTTTCACAAAGCAATGTTTACGGGGATTGTTGCAAGTATTTGGAACAGCATCATTAAGTTGGGATAATCTGATGGGTTTTCGGATTGCTTAAGTTATTTGGTATTCTGTTCTCTCTGGTTTCATTCGGTAATCGGAAGAGTCATAGAGATGTACAGCATGAAAACAGACCTTTCGGTCCAACTCATCCATGCCAACCAGATATATCCTAACATAATCTATTCCCATTTGCCAACACTTCGCCCATATCCCTATAAACTCTTCCTATTCATATACCCATTCAGATGCCTTTTAAATGTTGCAATTGTACCAGCCTCCACCACTTCCTCTGGCAATTCATTCCATACACGCACCACCCTCTGCGTGAAAACACTGCACCTTAGGTCCCTTTTATATCTTTCTCCTCTCACCCTCAACATATGCCCTCTAGTTCTGGACTCCCCCACCTGAGAGAAAAGACCTTGTCAGTTTATCCTATCCACACCCCTCATGATTGTATAAACCTCTACAAAGATCACCCCTCAGCATCTGACATGCCAGGGAAAACAGCCCTAGCCTATTCACCCTCTCCCAAAAGCACAAGTCCTCCAATCCTGGCAACATCCTTGTGAATAGTTTCTGAAACCTTTCAAGTTTCACAACATCCTTCCGATAGGAAGGAGACCCACAACTACACATAATAATATTCCAAAACTGGCCTAATCAATGTCCTGTACAGCTACAACATGACATCCCAATTCCTATACTCGATGCTCTGACCAATAAAGCAAAGCAGACAAAATGCCTTTTTCATTATTCTATCTATCTATCTGCGACTCTACTTTCACGGAACTATGAACCTGCACTCCAAGGTCTCTTTGGTCAGTAAAATTCACCAGGATCTTACCATTAAGCGTGTAAGTCCTGCGCTGATTTGCTTTTCCAAAGTACAGCACCTCGCATTCATCGAAGTTAAACTCCATCTGCCACTTCTCAGCCTATCAGTCCATCTGATCAAGACCCCATTGTAATCAGAAGTAACCTTCTTTGTTCATGACACCTCCAAATTTTGATGTAATCTGCAAACTTACTAACTATACCTCCAATATTCACATTCAAATCATTTACATAAATGACGAAAAGTAGTAATAATTAAAAAGGACAGTAGTGGGAAGTTGTGCTTGGAGTCAGAGGAGATAGGGAAGCGCTAAATGAATATTTTTCATCAGTATTCATATTGGAAAAAGACAATGTTGTTGAGGAGTATACTGAGAAACAGGCTTGAGACTAGACGGGATGGAAGTTCACAAGGTGGTGGTGTTGGAAATTCTGCAGTGTGAAAATAGATAAATCCCGTGGGCTCGAAGAGATTTTTCTGAAGATTCTCTGGGAAGCTAGGAAGGAGACTGCCGAGCTTTTGGCTTTGATCTTTATGTCATCATTATCTAGAAAAATAGTGCCAGAAGGCTTAGGATAGCAAATGTTGCTCCCTTGTTCAAAAAGGAGAGTAGAGACAATCCTGGTAGTTATTGACCAGTGAGCCTTACTTCTGTTGTAGGCTAAGTGTTGGAAAAGGTTATAAGAGATAATTATAAATCGTATAACTATAGAAATAAATTGATTAGTGATAGTCAACATGGTTTTGTGAAGAGTAGGTCGTGCCTCAAACATTATTGAGTTCTTTGAGAAGGTGACCAAACAGGTGGATGAGGGTAAAGCGATTGATGTGGTGTATATGGATTTCAGTAAGGCATTTGATAAGGTTCCCCACAGTAGGCTACTGCACAAAACACAGAGGCATGGGATCGCGGGTGATTTAGTGGTTTGGATCAGAAATTGGCTAGCTAAAAGACAACAGAGGGTGGTGGCTGATGGGAAATGTCCATTCTGGAGTTCAGTTACTTGTGGTGTACTGCAACGATCTGTTTTGGGTCTACTGCTGCTTGTCATTTTTATAAATGACCTGGATAAAGGTGTAGAAGGATGGGTTAGGCAAGCTGCAGAGCTCGGCTGAGAGATGGCAAATGGAGTTTAATGCAGAAAAGTGAGAGATGATTCTTTGTAAGGAGTAACAGGAATATAGAATACTCTGCTAACAGTAAGCTTCTTGGTAATGTAGATGAGCAGAGGGATCTCTGTGTTCATTTACATAGATCCCTGAAAGTTACCACCCAGGTTGATAGGGCTGCTTCGGCAGCATACTGTGATGGTTCGGACCCATGAGATCATGCTGCAGCTGTACAAAACTCTGGTGCAGCTGCACTTGGAGTGTTGCATGCAGTTCTGGTCACATTATAGGAAAGATGTGGAAGCTTTGGAAAGGGTTCAAAGGAGATTTACTGGGATGTTGCCTGGTATAGAGGACAAGTCTTATGAGGAAAGGTTGAGGGACTGGAGGCTGTTTTTGTTAAAGAGAAGGTTGAGAAGTGACTTAATTGAGACATACAAGATAATCAGAGGATTAGATCAGGTGGACAGTGAGAGCCTTTTTCCTAGGATGGTGATGGCTAGCACAAGGGGACATAGCTTCAAACTGAGGGGTGATAGATATAGGACAGATGTCAGAGGTAGTTTCTTTACTCAGTTCTTCTGAGTAAAGAACACACTGCCTGCAACAGTTGTAGATTCGCCAACGTTACAGGCAGTTAAGTGGTCATTGGATAGGCATGTGGATGAGAATGGGATAGTGTAGGTTAGATGGGCTTTGGGTTGGTTTCACAGGGCAGCGCAACATCGCGGGCCAAAGGGCCTGTATTGCACTGTAATGTTCTATATTCTAGTGGACCCAGCACAGATCCTTGTGGCACTCCACTGGTCACAGGCTTCCAGTCTTAAAAGCAACCCTCCACCACCATCCAAATGGCTAGTTCTCCCTGTATTCCATGAAGTCTAACCTTGCTAACCAGTGTCCCATGAGACTTGTCGAACACCTTACTGAAGACCATATAGGTCACATCCACCATTCTACCCTCATTCCTCTTTGTTACTTCAAATAAAAAACTCAAATCAAGTTCATGAGACATGATTTCCCACACACAAAGCCACGCTGCCTAACCTAATCAGTCCTTGCCTTTCCAAATACATGTAACATCCTGTCCCTCAGGATTCCCTCCAACAACTTGCCCACTACTGATGTCATGTTCACTTGTCTATAGTTCCCTGACTTTTTCTTACAACCTTTCTTAACTGTTAACCATGTTAACTAAGCTCCAGTCTTCCTGCACCTCACCTGTGACTGTCGATGATACAAATATCTCAGCAAGGGGCCCAGCAATCACTTCCCTAGCTTCCCACAGAGTTCTAGGCTACACCCGATCAGGTCCTGGAGATTTATCCATTTTTATCCATTTCAAGACATCCAGCACTTTCTCCTCTAATATGGACATTTTTTCAAGATGTCACCATCTATTTCCCCACATTCCATATCTTCCATGTCCTTCTCCATAGTAAACACTGATGCAAAATACTCGTTTAGTATCTCCCACATCTCCTTCGGCGCCACACATAGGCTGCTGCACTGATCTTTGAGGAGCCCTATTCTCTCCCTTTTGTCCTTAATTTATTTATAAAAGTCCTTTGGATTCTCCTTAACCCTATTTGCCAAAGACATCTCAGGTCACCTTTTTGCCCTCCTGATTTCCCCAAGTGTACTCCTACTACCTTTATACTCTAAGAATTGACCCGATCTCTCCTATGTATATCTGACATATACTTGGTTATTTTTCTTGACCAAAACCTCAATTTCTCTAGTCATTCAGCATTCCCTACACCTACCAGCCTTTCCTTTCACCCTAACAGGAATATATTGTCACTGGACTCTCGTTATCTCATTTCTGAATGCTTCCCATTTTCCAGCCTGCACTTTACCCGCGAACATCTGTCCCCAATCAGCATTGGAAAGTTTTGCCTCATCGCATCAAAATTAACCTATCTTCTTCCATCACTATTTCAAAACTAATAGAATTATGGTCGCTGGCCCCAAAGTACTCCCCCACTGACATCTCAGTCACCTGCCCTGCCTTATTTCCCAAGAGTGGTGCAAAACTTGACCTTTCTCTAGTAGGTACATCCACATACTGAATCAGAAAATCTTCTTGTACACACTTCATCTCTCCATCTAAACCCTTAAGTCTATGGCAGTCTTGGTCTATGCTTGGAAAGTTGAAATCCCCTACCATAACCACATTATTCTTACAGATAACGGAGATCTCCTTACAAATTTGTTTCTCAATATCCCTCTGACTATTAGGGGGTCTATAATACAATCCCAATAAGGTGATCATCCCTTTCTTATTTCTCAGTTCCACCCCAGTTGTATTCCTAGGAATATCCGACAACAGCAGTAATGTTATCCCTCATCAAAAACGCCACTCCCCATCCTCTCTTTCCTCCCTTTCTGTCCTTCCTATAGCATTTGTATCCTCAAACATTAAGCTGCCAGTCCTGTCCCCTAAACCAAGTTTCTGTAATTGCTATGATATCCCAGTCCTAGGTTCCTAACCATACCCAGAGTTCATCTGCCTTCCCTGTTAGACCTCTTGCATTGAAGTAAATGCAGTTTAATTTGCTAGTCCTACCTTGTTCTCTGCTTTGTTCCTGCCTGCCCTGTCTGTTTGACTTGCTCCTATTCCCAACTGTACCAGTCTCAGATTGATCTCTTTTCTCACTATTCTCCTGGGTCCCACCCCCCACCTTACACATTTAAATCCTCCCAAGCAGCACTAGCTAATCTCCCTGCCAGTAAATAAACAAGTTTTGTATAAAACCTAAGTGGTTGGGCCAGCTGCATCCCTCCTGGAATACCCACATTACACTTGCTTAAAACAACTAGCAAAGTTAGGGTCTGGGCTACTTTCTTGAAATGTTTTGAGGGGGTCTGGCCTAGTCCATAATAATCTATATTTTCCTGTAATCTACAACCATCATCTTCACCATTAATCACTCTTTCAATCTTTGTATTGTCTGCAAACTTATTTAACATTCTCCCCCCATATTTTCAAATACTGTATATAATGTGTGTATATAACAAACAATAACAATTTCCCAATATTGATCCTTGTGGTACAATGCTGGACACCAGCCTCCAGTCATTTAAACAGCCTTCTACCACTCCCCTGAGCATCCTATTACTAGGCCAATTTCTGATCAATCTCACTAAATTTCAAGTTTTTCAGCCTTCCACGTGGGACCTTGTCAAAAGCTTTGCTAAAATCCATGTAAACGACATTAACTGAATTGCCCTCATGCACACGAACATTTTCAAAAAATTCTAAGAAATTTGTTAGGCATAACCTCCCTCTGACAAAGTCATGCTGACTATCGCTTATTAGCCCATACCTTTTCAAAGGTGGGTGTTAATCTGTTCCTTCAGAATTTTCTCCAATAGTTTCCTTACTGCTGACATGAGATCACTGGTCTGTAATTTCCTGGTTCATCTCCAAAACCCTTCTTGAAAAGTGGAACCACATTAGCCATTCTCTAGCACTTCCTACGGCCAGAATGGAATTAAAAGTTTGTCTCACAGCCTCTGCAATCTCCTGCCTTGTCTGTTTTTAAGCCCCACAGACCCTCGTATACCTCGCCATTTCCTATGCCAAGTTGTGCAAGTTCCTCTCAGTCACTTTTCCTAAATTCTGTACCTATATTCTCCTTTTCCAGAGTGAAGATTGAAGAGGATTTTATTCAACACCCTTACAATATCCTGAGGCTTCACATTCAGGTTGCACCCTTGGTCCATTAAGTGCCCTATTTCCCTGGTTAAACTCTTCCCTTTACATGTATTTATGGAATACCTTAGGATTCTCCCTAATCCTGTTTGCTTGTCCTTTTGTGTTCCTTCCTGCACTTCCTGTATTCCTCTCCAGTTGAATTGCTCCCTATGGGCTTGCTAAAAGCTTTACTCCTCATCTTTACCCAGTCCTGCGTTGTCCTAGACATCCCCAGATTCTTCCTGAATGCCCCCTATCATTTCTCCACTGTAGACTTACCTGCAACAACCTGTCCCCAATCTAATGTGCCAGATGCTGCTTTATTTTAATAAAACCTGCCTTCCTCCAATCCAAAGCAACCTTTTGCAAGCTTCCGCCCCCCCCTTGTCCAGAACAAACCTGAACCACACTGTGGTGGCTGCTATCGCCTAAATGTTTCCCTGCTGCCACAAACACTGGTCCAGCTTCTTTCCCCAGAACCAGATTCAGCACTCTGCCATTCATTATTGAACCTTCTACATACTGATACAAAAAAATTCCCATTTGTTCATCTCAAGAAATCTATCCTCTCTAAATCCTTAACACTCTAACTATCTGAATTTACATTGAGAAAGTTGAAATCCTCTCGTTTGATTACCTGATTAATACTCTTACACACCTCTTAACTGTCCACATATTAGCTCCTCCATTTCCCACTGACTCTTGAATTCCTCCAACACCATTCACAAACCTACCATAAGCATGTTTGTCTCAACGTGGTTCAGGTGCAGACTGTCTCATTTGTACATTTCCCACCTTCCCCAAAAATAGTTCGTGATCCAGGAAGCTAAAATCCTCCTCCTGCACCAACTCTCGAGCCAGGCATTAATCTGTCCTATTTCTAAACTCGCCACCATGTGGCACCAGAGGTAAGCCAGAGATCACAACCATTGATGTCTTGCTTTTTAATCTATTGCCTTGATCCCAGAATTGGTGATGCAAGCCCTCATTTTTCATTGTTACCAGCATGTACCATGACTTCTAACTCATTACCTTCCCACCATTCAGTGACATGCCTGACCCTAGCACGAGAGAGGCAACACACCATCCTGGAGTCACAGTTAGCCACAGAAATGTTGGTAGACTAGCCTTTATCCGAGTTCCAAAATTCAAAAAGCTCCAAAATCTGAAGTTTTTTCATGGAGTGTGGAGCATTAGTCATGTCTGCATAACAAGGTTTCTTCGGCAGGTGAAGGCCACACCTACTTGACCCACGTGGCGGCGTGGCCCAGCACTGGCAGGCATCAATTGTGTTTTTTTTTAAACACACAGTGTTTAATTGTTTAATTTCACTGTGAAAATGCCAGAAAGAGCTGCAGTTACACCTATGCCTAACAATAATAAAAAGAAATGGAAGCATCTGATGTTACCAGTAATGCAAAAAGTAGAGTTATTGCAGAAGCTTCATCGTGGTGTGTCTGTGCAGCATCTTACTGAAGAATACGGTGTTGGAACTACAACTGTTTATGATTTGAAGAAACAGAAAGACAAGTTACTGAAGTTTTATGGTAATAGTGATGACCAGAGACTAATGAAAAATAGGAAAACACTGCATAGGGCAAAAAATGAATATCTTAACCATATGTCGATGGAGTGGATTCAACAACGAAGTGAACGTATGCCACTGACTGGTTTGATGGTCATGAAACAAGCCAGAAAATATCATAATGAACTGAACATTAAAGGCCAAAGTCGATATTCAGAAGGTTGGCTGCAGAAATTTAAGCAGCATAATGGTGTAAAATATCTGAAAATCTGTGACGAAAAGGCTTCTGCTGACCATGAAGCAGCTGAAAATTATATTTCCATGGGTGAAAATAAGAGCCCATGGCTCGGTGGCAGAAAGCAGAGGGTAATGGTTGAGAAGTTTATTTTTCTGAATGGACATCCTCATCCAATGGGGTCACAGCTTGTGCTTCATAGAAATTATTTAGACTTTAAAATGTAGGAGAGTTGATCAGCAGATGAGACAAAAATTGGTGGGGTGATAAGTAGTGAAAATGTACAGCTTTAGATTATGGAAGGACAGACTGTTCTATGGAAAATGGAACTCAACCTGGGTAAACATGAGGTGATGCTCTTGGGTAGGACAAACCCAAGGCAAGGAAACACATGATGAATGGTAGCATCATGAAAAGCACAGAGCATCACAAGGACCTTGGTGTGCAAGTACAGTGGTCCCTTAGGATAAAGCAGTTAAGGCAGCATATGTGGTGCTTGCCTTTACTGGCCAAGACACAGTTTAAGAGCAGGGGGGTTATGATGGAACTGTATGAAACATTGGTTAGGCCATAGTTCCAGCATCATAGATCATAATCCTTGGATTACTCCCTGCACTACACTATACCAAATATAGAAATAAGAAAGTAGTGATACATTGTGTCTAAGGAGATAGTGCAGGAAGAAAAGCTTCAGTGCAGTTGTGGAATCCACATTATATGAGTGGATATAGGCACAAGTGAGGACTGCAAATGCTGGAAATCAGGGTCTAGATTATAGTGGTGCTGGAAAAGCACAGCAGGTCAGGCAGCATCCAAGGAGCAGCGAAAAAAAAACATTTTGGGCAAAAGCCCTTCATCATCCTGATTTTTCCTGCTCCTCGGAAGCTGCCTGACCTGCTGTGCTTTTTCAGCACCACTCGAATTGAGACACATGAGTGGATATGACAACACAGTGTGCAGAAAAGATTAAGCAGGATGTTGCCTGGAATGGAGAGTTCTAGTTATGAAGAGAGTTTGGACAGAATGGGGTTGTTTTCCTTGGAGCACAAGAAACTGAGGGTCGTGATGGAGATGTATAAGATTACAATGGGCATAGATAGAGTAGAGAGGAAGAAACCTTTCCCCTTGGAGGAAGGATTACTGACCACGAGGCATAGATTCAAGATAATAGGCAGGAGGTTTAGAGGGAATAAGAGAAAAATCTGGAACTCTGTGCCTATAACAATGAAGAGCAGAAATCCTCAATGTTTGAGGAGAGATTTGTGATGCTAGGGCACACAAAGATATAGGCCAAGTGCTGGAAAATGTGATTATAATAGCTAGATGCAGGCTTTGACCAGTGCAGAATCACTGGATCAAGGGGCATTATTCTGTGCTGTCCACCTCCATGACTCTATTGATTTATTTTTAAAATCAAAAAAAGCAGCAGCCATATTAAGCTTTTCTTTCTGCATCACCTCTTCATACACAATTCACCACCATTATCTTATTTCTGTATTCAATAAAATAGTGCAGGGAGTAATCGAGAGAATGTGGTCTTTGAAGTTCTGCTTTATAATCTCTTTCATAGCTCCCCAAATTATACCACCAAAGCTTTACCCCTTTTTCTACTGGCTGTTCACCTCCAAACACATGTCGATATTATGATCAAAATCATATTTATACTATGATTTTAAATAAGCAAAAGCTGCCTCCTGGCCAGATGAAGGCAGAGGAGGAATAGTGGATCACTTAACAGAATGGCTCATCACCATTACCTTCAAGGACAATTAATGTTGGTCTAGTTAGCCCACTCACCTATTGTACTCTATGCTACTTTCTCCCCACCCCCACCCTCCTCTAGCTTATCTCTCCACGCTTCAGGCTCTCTGCCTTTATTCCTGATGAAGGGCTTTTGCCCGAAACGTCGATTTTGCCTGTCCTCGGATGCTGCCTGAATTGCTGTGCTCTTCCAGCACCACTGATCCAGAATCTGGTTTCCAGCATCTGCAGTCATTGTTTTTACCTAATCAGCAACATCTACATTCCACTGAACCAAAGTCCCAAATCGTCAGGTGAAAACATAATCCTTTTCCTGATGGCTATAAATTAACAATGTAATTTATCTGGCAAAAGGCAACCAAAGAAAGACTGAATAGAGGCAAAGTCAAAATGAGTCAGGTTCCTAAGCTATTTCAATGGCCTTCTTCCATCAAAGTTAGAAATGGGGGCGTTGCTGACGATTGCAATGTTCTGCATCATTAGTGACTCTTCAGATACTGAAGCAGTCCACGTCCAAATGGAGCAAGAACTGCCCAATAAACAGCTTAGGCTAACAAGTAGTATTCACGTCACACAAATGTCAGACAATAACCACCTCCACTTCGTGCCAAACAAACCACCACCCCTGACATTCACTGGTGTTATCATTGCTGAATACCCCACTGTCAATACCTGAGGTTACCACTGACCAATAATTAAATTGGACTCACCATATAAATACAGGGCTACAATAGCAGGTCAGAGGCTAAACATGATGCAGCAATAAGTCACCTCCTGATGCCCTAGAGCCTACTCACCATCTACAAGGCACAAGTTAGGAATGTGATAGAATACTCCTCACTCAGCTCCAGCAACACTCGAAACTTGACATCATCCAGGACAAAGCAGTCAGCTTGATTGTTTGTGGATGTGGTGCCATTCATTCCCTCCATTACCGACATGGCAGCAAGTACCGCCTGTAAGATGCGCCGCAAAAATTCCCCAATGTTCCTTTGGCAGCACCTTCCAAACCAGTGACCACCATCATGTAGAAAGACATGGCTCCAGATACAGGGGGAACACAACCGCCTATTAGTCCCCTTTTAACTATTTACCATCCAGATTTGGAACTATATTGCAATCCCTTCAGTCTTGCTGGGTCAATATCCTGGAACACCCGAACTGCATTTTGGATGTACTAACAGTAAATTGAATGCACCATACCAGTTTCTCAACGGCAACTCCAGAATAAAAAAAATTGTAGATGACATGAAATCTTAGTTCTGTCAAAGTCATCGGTCACCAGCGCAACATTTCCACAGGATGATGCTTGGGATAAACCAGAAATCGGAGTTGATAATTCTCTAGATCAGCAGAATTTATGTAATCTTGTCATATGACTGTGCTAGCCACTCAAAACAGATTCAGTGGTAAGAACATGTGGTCATGGAACACAAGGCAAGCCACTTTTTTAAAACCATGATCTTCCTGCAAAGGATATACTGCTATGAAGTTGAAGGCACGCCGTGTACCTTTAAGAGAGAGGGCAACTGCCATCGAGACAGAAATGCGAGGAAATATAACATCTTGCTCTCCAAGAAATTAGGAAACACTTTCTATCAAAGGTACCTTTTCATATGAAACATATTTGCAGTAAAAAGACAGACATCTACCCAGGGAGATCCTCAGCCAGAAGAAAGACACAGAAGACGACAGCGACTGTGAGAGATTATGAAATTATGTTGATGTAATTCTAAGTAGTGTCTTATTGGAACTGCATATTGTTAGAGAGCTGGAGGCAGATTATAAGCTGTTAAGAAAAACGGAGGCTTAGAATTGTGAATAGTTGTTTTATGTTCACGGAGTTAAAAAATAAATGGATGTCATTTTCTTTAATGAGTGGAATTTGGGAGTTCTGTCACTCGTTTTAACAGATTATGAGGCGAGGTGAGCTTTTCTGGGTGTTTGGTCTAATTAACAGAGGGGTTCATCACTGTGTTGCAACATAAATAAAGACCATGAGTATGGTTAAACCTGCAAAAAATTATAAGCACCAATCAAAGGGCAGGTGACGTTAATACAGCCAGTGGAAAACCACAGCATAAAACTACAAGTGGCAGCCCGGCTGAGGAATCCTGGCCGGCCAACTGGCAGGAGCTGGAGGCCAAAGTCTCGGCTCGCCTAGGCCGCTGGACAGGACTGCTCCGAGTGCTATCTTACAGGAGTCGAGTGCTGGTCATAAACCAGCTGGTGGCCGCCATGCTGTGGTACCGGCTGGTCACTTTGGTCCCTCCTCCTGGCTTTGTCGCTGACATCCAGAGAACGTTGGTCGATTTCTTCTGGGCCAAAAAGATGCACTGGGTCGCCGCGCAGGTTCTGAGTCTCCCTATTGAGGAGGGCGGTCAGTCGCTGGTGTGCGTCCGCACCCAGGTCGCGACGTTCCACCTTCAGACCTTGCGGCGATACCTTTACGTCGAGCCTCCTCCTAGGTGGTGCGCCCTGGCGGGGTATTTTTTCCGCCAGGTGCGTAACCTCAACTACGACACGCAGCTCCTGTTCGTCGACCATGACGGTTTGGAGGTCGCCCTCAAGACGCTGCCTGTCTTTTACCAGGACCTGATCACTGTCTGGAACATGGTTGAATCGCGTCGCGCCTACCCTCCAGCTGGAGTAGCGGCTGTCGTCAGGGAGCCGTTGCTCAGGAATCCGCACCTCCGTACTCGCGGGTTCGAGTGGCTGTCGGAGGGGAGGGCCGTGGCGGCGAGGGTGACCAGGGTCGGGGACGTGCTGGGTGCCTGGGCTGGACGCTGCCGCAGGACATAGCAGGCAGGGCAGGGGTAGACGTCCGGTACGTGGCCACCGCCATCCGACGCCTCAAAACGGCGGTGCTCGGACCTGACGTAGTGCACCAGTTGGAGGACGCTCAGGTGTGCGGTGGGATCCCGTCCGCGCTCACCCCAGCCCGGACGGAATTTCACATTGGCCCCGGGGTCCCGTACTTCCCGCGGGAGCCTGTGCCCCACAACCTGAGCCGCCTCCGAAATTTTAATTTTGTTTCTTTCAAGGAAGCGAAAAGGAAAGCCCTGTATAGACTGCTGCTGCACACCGTCCACCTCTTCTCCCTCATCCACCGTCCGGACACGCCGTGGCGTGCCCATTTCCCACCGGGCGGTGGGGATCCCCAGTGGAGGGCTCTCTACGCGGGAGTCCTCCCCATTTCTCTCGGGGATCTGGGGTGGAGGGTGTTGCACGCAGCAGTCCCCTGCAACCGCAGGTTGCGGTGGTTCACGGACTTCCAGCCCAACTGCTTGTTCTGTGGCGCTGTGGAGTCCGTGGACCACGTATATATTGGGTGTGGGCGTTTGCACTCCCTTTTTGATTTTCTGAAAAACCTTCTCCTCTGTTTTTGGCTGCACTTCAGTCCCACGCTCCTGATCTTTGGGCACCCGGTACGGAGGAAGGAGGGCAGGTCTGAAGACCTCCTCGTGGGTCTGCTCCTGGGCCTGGCCAAACTGGCCATCAACAGGTCCAGGCAGCGGGCCATGGAGGGGGTCGTTAGGGCCGACTGCCTGCCCCTCTTCCGCGGTTACGTTAGAGCCTGGGTGTCCTTGGAGAAGGAGCACGCTGTGTCGACCAACACCCTGGAGTTGTTCAGGGAGAGGTGGGCGCCGCAGGGAGTGGAGTGCATCGTTTCTCCCTCCAACTCTATTTTGATTTAGTCCCTACCCTCCCCCTTCACTGTTTTGATCACACAGCACTGCCCTTTGATGTGAAGGGCAGTGTTTGTCACTGGCCACCCGGGTGTTTTCCTATCTTCCTGGTGGTGGAAATTGAATAAAGATTCGTGCACTTTGTGTCTTTCACTGTGTCTCACACCTGCACACACACACACCATGGGTGCTGGGGATAAAAAAAGCAGAAAAAAAAATATAAAAAAAAACACAGGAGTGAAACCTCCTCCTCTGCTTTTGGTTAAAAAAAAATAAAAGGGATGTGTTTTCTTTGTTCAGTTCCTCGCTTTCACTCAACCTCGCACGCCTGCAAAAAAAAAAGGGGTTGGTCAAGGGGGTCACCTAGCTTGTACAAGCTTTAGTTTGCAGAAGTTGGTGTGCACAAGTTGTATCTCGTGTGCAAAATCTCGGGAAAAGAACTTAAGGTACTGCAGGTTAGCCTGTTATCAAATGTCTTCTCAAAATCCAAATATATTACTTCAACTATTACTGCTTTATGTATCCTGCTTGTTACTTCCTCAAAAGAATTCTAGAAAATTTGTCGGCATAATTTTTCCCTCTGTGAAGTTATATTGTGTCTGCTTTATTATTATGTTATGCATAGCTAAATACTGTGTTGAGACAATCACTGATTTTCTTTATTTTTCTCATTTTGCGTTGGAATTGTGAGCTAAAGCATCAAACTCTGAAAAGTTTATTTTAAAAGTAAAACAAAAACTGATATTTGCATTTGGAACTGACCTGGCAAGATAACTGCAGATTAATTATTGTTCTAAGCACACTGCAGACATTTCAACACTAGGACATGTTATGCTGGAGGACTATCAGCTGGATGTTGCATGGTCCATCAGCTAGATATTGCATCGGTCAATCAAGACGAAGCTGGTGCTGGCTGGTAAACCATAGAGAATGTTGAAAAACAATTGATCGAGTTGGTTTCAACTGTTTTTTTTATCCAGGGGCAGAAAACCGTGTACTCAGGAGGCTGCAGGACTGAGAAGCTGTGTTTCAGTTTTTATTCACTAATTGTATATTCAGTTAAAGAATTAATGAATTTGTGAAAAGAATCCCAGTTTAGAATAAATAATCTTTGGAGTTGACATTGACCGGTGACTTCGGAATTCAAATAAGATACAATCACTTTTGCCTGTATTACAACGTATTGCTCGAAGATTCTATAACAAGTTAGTATTGATCTTTGAAACAGTTATCGAATAAACAATAAAAGAATTGTAATTTATCAAACGTTTTAATTTAGCCAGTTTCCCTAGCTCTTTTTCTCAAGTGATAATTATATTTATTTCCTCTCCTATTTTTGGCCCTTGATTATATAGTAATTTTGGAAAGCTGTCAATGTCTCCCATGGAGACCGATGCAAAGTATTTATTGAACCTCTCTGCCATTTCCTGGTTTTCCATTAGTCCCCCAAACTTGCTCTCTAAAGGGCCCATGTTAACTTTGGCCTCTCTCATTTTACACAAAGAAGTTCTTGCTGAGCATTTTGATGTAACTTGCAAGTATTACCTCAAAGTTTATCTTCTCCCACTTAATTTTTTGTGCGATCTTTTGATGGTCTTAAATACCAATAAGCACTAACCTTTATAGTACTCCACTACCTGCCAGTTTGAAAATGCCACATTCCTCCCTATTCTTTGTTTCCATTCACCCTATAATCCATCTTAATATGTTACCTCCTATTTTATTATGCCTTTTCTTGCAGATTAACCTTTACGTGACTATTTCAAATGTGTTTTAGAAATGCCCCTACTTCCCTTCTCACCTTAAACCTATGTCCTCTAGCTTTGAACTCCCCTAGCCTAGGGAAAGATCTTTTCTATTCATCTATCCTGGTCCTTCATGATTTTATAAACCACTATAAAAGGTCACCACTCAACCTCCGATGCTCTAAGGAAGATAGCCCCAGTCAATTCAGCCTTTCCCATTAGCTCAAATCCTCCAACCATAGCAACATCCTTGTAAATCCTTTCTGTACCCTTTCAAGTTTAACATCTTTCCGATAGGAAGGAGACCAGAATGGAATGCCAAACATGGCCTAACCAATGTATTGTACAGCCGCAACATTACCTCCCAACTCCTGTACCATTAAAGGCAAGGAGTACCAAACGTCTTCTTCCCTATCCTGTCTACCTACGTGAACACTTTAGGTTAGATACAAACATCAGGCACACTCCAGTCTTTAAGATCACATGCTTCACCTGCAATCTCACCACATTTACTGCACCGGAATGACACTTATCCTAGTTCTCATACCTCACATCTTGCGACCTGAAAGAAACCTCCAACTGAAGCTGAATAGGAACTACTTCATATTGCTTACCAACATTGACTAGAAATTGGCACTAGATTGCGTAAATTCATTTTGCACTTCAAATCTAACCCACAGTGACAGGATGACAGTCAAGGCACTGTGCTCCCTAAAATGACAATTGTATTAAAGGAAACAAGTACACAATTAGTGAACACAAGATGGATGCATTGGCAAAAACAGGCAGACAGATATATTTAACAATGGGCAGTTTTTCAAGAAACAAACAGATAATGCTGGAGCTACTAAGGAGGTCTGGCAACGTCTCTGGAGAGACAAACAGAATTAATATTTCAAGTCTGATACAAACTTGTCTAGAACCTTTCTTTTGTGCTTGCTCAAATTTTCAATGCTCACAGGATTTTGCTTTCATGCTGGAGTTTCAACAAAATTGGTTCAAGTACATTTCAACGTGGACAAGAAATGATAATAAAGAGTGACATGGGAAAGGCTTTACTATTTTTACAAAATCAACAGGTAGCTAGGATTTTAAAGATTAACAGGGATTAGTAAACAGCATGAAAGTAGAACAATTTGGATTACCCTTCGAGACAGCCAGTGCCAAATTGATGGGTCAGATGTGTTGCATTCTGCAAGTCTGTATTACTCCTTCACTTAAACCAATAGAGATTAATTTTGTCACCGATTTCTTAAAATCTTACAATGAGAATAATTTACTAAATTATACAGCATCCAGTAAAGAACTTACGCACTAGATAATTTGTTTTCAAATTGGATCAGTTAGAATACAGAGGAATCAGGCTAATAGAAATAAGTCTGTCTTCCCTGTGTAATAACAATTATCTACAGCAAAGCACATTCCTTTGCAAATGTCTTCTAATGCAGTCATGATTCAGATTTTTTTTTAATATACAGATGCTAAGTTATTTTTAAAATGTACTGTACTTAAAATGTGGTTCTAAATATTTAGGAAAACAAGTGTCTACGAATATTTAATTTCAGGAGTGCCTGAGTGTAGCCTACAGGTGGCAAATATAATTTTAGTACAACATGTTGTTAAATTTGTGAGGGTGCACAAAATATTTACAAGGAAGCTGCCAGGGTTGAGAGTTTAGGCTCTAAGAGGCTGAATAGGCTAGGGCTATTTTCCCTGGACCATGAAAGGGATGACCTTGTAAAGTTTATAAAATCATGAGGGGCATGGATAGAGTGAATAGTCAAGCTCTTTTTCTCAGGGTAGGGGAGTCCAAAATGAGAGGGCATAGGTTTAAGGCAAAAGAAAAAGATTCGAAAAGGAACCAAGGAGTAACGTGTGCATGCAAATGGTGGTGCGTGCAAGGAATGAACTGCCAGAGGAAGTAGTGGAGACTGGTACATTCACAACATTTATAAAACATCTGCATGGGTCTATGAATAGCAAGGGTTTAGAGGAATATGGCCAAAATACTGGCAAATAGGACTAGATGAATTTAGAATATCTTGTCAGCATGGGTGAGTTGGGATAAAGAGTCTGTTTCTGTGATGTACAACTCTATTCAAATCAGCCGGCAAAAGCATTATAGTTTTAAACTCAGAACCGTTCATGCCAAATTTGGCTAGGGAGGGGAATTGATGGTTTGACAGTGAGTGGTGATGACGACAAAATAGTTCAAAGACAAACAAGTTCAAAATTACAAATTCTATCCTTTCAGTTTTGGCTACTCGTACTAGTCAATCCTTCCAAAAAGTTGGGTGAAATTCACCAGTATAATTAGTTAACAACAGGGCCCGATAAACATAGTCCTCCAATTCTTACACAACATGCCTAGAGACAGTTGACAAAAGCATATTTAAGCACATGATTCAGTTCAAAACCTAGAAATTACCACTGACAACATTGTGATTTTTGTGAAGATTTGTAACTCAGGTTGTGGTTCAGCCTGTCAGTTTGCTTGCTGAGCTGGAAGATTTGTTCTGATGTTTTGTCACCATGCTAGGAAACATCAGTGAGCCTTCGGTGAAGCGCTAGTGTTCTGTCGTGCTTTCTATGTGAGTGATATCACTTCCGGTTCTTATTCCAAGAGGTTGTCCTCTAGGAATTCTCTTGCATGCTTTTGTTCAGTCTGTCTCAGGTTGGTCGTATTGTCCCAGATGAACTGGTGTCCCTCATCGTCTGTGTGCAAGGATACTAGTGATAGTTGGTAGTGTCTTTTGATGGCTAGCTAGTGCTCGTGTATCTTGGTGGTTAGTTTCCTGCCAGTCTGTCTGATGTGATGTTTGTCGCAGTCCTTGCATAGTATTTTGTATATGACATTGGTTCTGCTGGTTGTTGGTATGGGGTACAGGCTGTTTTGTGTGTTGTTAGGTTTGTGGGCTACCATCATGCCTAGGGGGCAGAGTAGTCTCATCGTCATCTCAGATGTCTTTAATGTATTGTAGTGCGGTTAGTGTCTCTGGGCTTTTTGTGTCTTTTTGTTTAGGTTTGTTGTTTAAGAATTGACAGACTGTACTTATCAGGTACCTGTTGTTCTTGAATACTTGTCTAGGTGTTTTTCTTTGCCATCTCTTAGTTGCTACTGCTGCAGTGTGTTGCGGCCCATTTAAATAATGTACTGATGTAGCTGTTTGTGGGTGTTGGCATAATTGCTCTTGTAGTTGAGTATCTGGTCTGTGTGTCGCTTTCCTGTAAACACTGGTCTGCAGTTCTCCATTGGCTTTGCATTCTACTGTGATATCTAGTCTGTTGGTGTTCTCTTCCTCTTTGGTGAACTTTATGGCAGTAAGGATGTGTTTTGCATTTGTAGGTTTCTTTTAATTGGTTTCATTTTGTGATGACAATGGTGTCATCCACGTAACGGATCCAAAGCTTGGGCTGGATCATGGAGATGGCCGCTTGTTCCAACTTCTGCATAACTGCTTCTGCCAGGAGTCCTGATACTGGTGGTGCCATGGGTGTCCCATTGATTCGTTTTAGGTCGTCGTTGACAACGTTTTTACAATGTTTGAAAATAACTTGTATTTGTTCAACATTTTTTTGAAACTTCAATGTACAGAAGTGCTTCACAGCCAATTAAAAGAGATAGAGTCACCGTAGTCATACCACACCATTGGGCTGCACTCATAAGGGGGAGACAACTGATCGTGTTTTAACTTCATCATCATCAGCTCAGTCAGTGCAGGAACTGAACTTATGCTGTCAACATTACTTTAAATTTTAAACTGGCTGCCCAGCCAACTAAGCTGATCAAACCTCTTCACAACCAGGTAAATACAATCATTACTACATTTCAAAGTATTTAGAAAAATACAACAGCTGATCTGTGTACACTTTTAATGAGCAGGTACCCCTTTATTAATGAAAAAGGGCTTATGCCCGAAACGTCGATTCTCCTGTTCCCTGGATGCTGCCTGACCTGCTGCGCTTTTCCAGCAACACATTTTCAGCTCTGATCTCCAGCATCTGCAGACCTCACTTTCTCCCCTTTATTAATGTTTTAAAAGGGTCATTAAGTGGCATGAGCTGACTAAACATTTGTTCAATAATACCATCAGCAACTATGACACACATAACTGCTGCAATTTAGGGAGAACAGCTCCTTCTTACTATTTAGTCCACAATTATTTCTTTCAACATAGAACACTTATTTCCTTTTAATAATCACCAGTTGACATGCAAGTCCCATAAAGCAAAAACATGAAACTGATTGTTTTTTTAACTCTGGCTAAACAATTTACAAACGTAACTACTTCCCAAACTATTACTTTGCCTCTGGTGTTCTCTAGGGTGCTAGCAACATTTTGAGTTATTGTTTCAGATTTTCTACACGCGCAGTTTCTTCTTTCCCTCACTGTTTGTTTATCATTTGAAATCCACCACAGAAATTTATCACGGTAAAAGGCAACAGTACAAACCGTCAAACGTTAACTGCTGCTGAGCGAACTACCTCAAGTCGGCTGTAACCGGGACAACCACTTACCCCAAGCAGACAAACTTTCAGCTCCCTCAAAGCCATGGTAAAAAAAGCTGGCGGCTTTCAGAAATCCACACACATCTCCAGTAGGACATTTAAGGGAGGGGGGGGGGGGGAAGACGAAGGGAAGTAAAGTGGAAAAAGGTAACACTGAAATCACCTTTCGAACGTAATTGTTTTTTTTTGAAAAAAGGGGAATACGTTTGGAAAGCAGGCCGATAGTCAGCCGCTCTGAACCGCAACAAAGCTCCGCATCCACAGGGCCACCGCCACCATCTTGCCTCAACACCGTCACGTGACCAACGCGAGCCCTCCAGCAAAGAGCTTGCAACGCGAACATATTTTTGTGAAGTAACTCCTCGAACGACGTTGCTTCCTGCTCAGATCTTAAGAGATAAAATACACACTGTATTTTTTTTAAAATAGTATGAGGTAACGTGAAGCCCGAGGGGAGGGTCCGGAACGTTGAGCACGTGATCGTCGGTCTGGATTTGAAAACAATTCTACCCAGCTTTAATTTTGATTCGAAATAGCTGTTTGACAGATGGCTGCCAGAAAGCGTTTTGCTGCGCTTGGCGCATTCATTTACTTTGTTCTTTAACCACGGAAGTGGGTGTCCTGCCCTCCCCTTCCCCTCCCCCCCCCCGCCCCCAGATCCATCCAAGATGGCGGGTATGTCAGTCCTTAGCCCGTTAGCGGCTATTTTGACACTCTTTATCGGCGCCCTTTAACACCCTTTCTGTTTTTCTTCATCTCCTCCTCTCTCTCCCAGGCCTCTCCCTGTATTACGAGGACTCACAGGACGAGCTGGAAGAATGTGAGTATGGCGTCGATGTGTTGTTTGGGGTCATAGGGCTAAGAGACTATGGGGCCCCGGCCTCGGTTGCAGAGGTAGTGGCTCGGGGGGTGAGGGGTGAAGAGGAAGGGGATCAGTGCCCTGTCAGCCCGGCCTTAACCTCTTCTTTCAGTTTCCCGTGTTGGTTCTTTGGACGTTCCCTACCAGATGTCGAGTATATTCTCTCGTTTAACCCGCCCCGAGCCCTCAATCTCACGCTGCCCGCTGCAGCTCCCTTGCTTTTCCCTCCGGGTAGGAGAGGTGCCTGTCAGCGACTGATCATATTCGGTCTCGGTGTTGCCCTTCTCCTTTGGGTTCGATGTTACTATCGCCATCGCAATAACTTCAGATCTTGCTTCTCCGGGAGTGGGTTTGGGGAGGTTGCAGTTGTCTCTGAACTGAATTGTGTACTTGACCGCTGCAGTACGTGACTCAATGACTAGACATCTGTCCAGATGATGTGGATGGTATGTACTAGTTGTTGCTTTTTTGTTTTGGAAATCCCTCTTTAGTTTTAAATACTATTCCAATTTCCTGTGGATGCCCTGGTTCGCACAAAGCTAACCTTGTTGAGTTTACTGATAAGTTGGAGGATTTAGGCATTATTTTGCTAAATTTCATGAGGCTACTAGAACAGATGACTAAGGGGAGGCAAAATAAAATACATCACAAAATGTTTGTTTTTTCGTGGATTTAAAAAAAGTCAATAAATGTTTGGAATATTAACAAGTGTTAGCTACATTATCTCCTATGACCAAATCTTAAAAGCACTGTATTGGCGAACCTATGGGCTACCATTGCGTATACTAGTTGCATACTGTTTTAAGTCTTGTGCCACAGAAAAAATGTTTATGCATAGATAAACCTAATTGTCATAAATTGATCCATTACTTTAAAGGGCTTGCCTAATATGGAGTTTAATAAGGTAACGAAAATCCTGGATCGAAAAGTGTGTCACTGGAAAAGCTCAGGTGGTTAGGCAGCATCCGAGGAGCTGGAGATTCGACATTTTGGGCATAAGCCCTTCATCAGGAGCTAAAATCCTGGTGAAGAAAAGTATAAAATTAAAGTTACACCTAACAAAAATAAACAAACAAAAACAGAAATAGCTTAGGAAACTCAGCAGGTCTGTTCTGAGGAGGGTCACTGGACCAAAGTTGACTCTGCTTTCTCTACAGATGCAGCCAGACCTGCTGAGTTTCTGTAGCTATTTCTATTTTTGTTTAAGGTTACACCTGTTTGCTCCACTAACTGAATTGATTAATTTTGACGTTAGGATTGGCAACATTGGAAATGTATTGCTTGAACTTGTACCAGTAGTGCGTTGTTTTGTGGTGGAGGCATAGACAAGGATTATTTAAAATTAAAGAAAGTAATGATAGACTCAAATTACTTTCCTTGAGGCGTATTATCATTAGCATTTTGTGTGTTTGCAGATTTAGGGCATTGGGATTATGGGGGTAGCCTATTTGGTAGACTTAGGTATTTAAGGATGTGAGTGTTTCTGAGATGTGTTTTTGACAGTGTCCACATTTTATCCCTAGCACCTTTTCCCCTCCTTTTGTCAAAATTTCTACATGTGTACACGTTTCTGTGTTGGGCTCTAGTGGCCCACCAAATGATTTGCAAATGTCTTGGACCATTTATCTTCAGGCGATCCTAAGGGAATT
This sequence comes from Chiloscyllium plagiosum, assembly GCF_037043375.1. Classification (NCBI taxonomy): domain Eukaryota; kingdom Metazoa; phylum Chordata; class Chondrichthyes; order Orectolobiformes; family Hemiscylliidae; genus Chiloscyllium; species Chiloscyllium plagiosum. Next base: position 68,837,590 of record NW_028270153.1, on the reverse strand, counting down.
CTCTGCCAAATGATCATGTTTTGACTCTTGCCTCAGGCAAGCAATACAACCATTACCAGAAATTTTTAACAAGTTGATTGAATTTTGTGGTGTTGATAGAGTTAGCCAAGATCTCCACATCAAATATTACTAGTGGATTAATTTTACTATGACTTGAACAGACAAATGTTGCCTTGGTTTAATTTTTTTTCGCCAAAGCACTACTGTGATAGCAAGTGAATAATGACAGGCTATTTACCAAATGGGGCGTCACAACAAAGCTAGATCATCTTCTTACTCATTGTTCACACATGTACTTTCAACAGGGCTCAGTAAATGGACCAGCATCCATGCCCACATGCAGGAACAATGGGGCCAGCTATAGGAACTATGCTGCAATCCCTGCTGAAATCAGCTTGTCACATCTAGGATTGTTATGGTCTGCTGGAGACTGTGCCACAATTGTCACTGATTTACATGCTGAATATTGATCCTGCTATTTGGAACAAAACAACTTGAATGAGGATTGACAAAAAAGGTCTTTTTATGTACTTTACGAAAATCAGATCCAAAGGTTTTTTTATGTAAACTTTAAAAATATCTTAGCAATTACTGGGAGTTTAAATTACGTGATTATACAGCTTCAAACCTATATGTAAATAATTGTAAAATTGTACAGACATCTAATGATCTGTGGTTATTTGAATTTGCACACTGCTAATGTTATCTCAACTCAAGATTGCTGTTATAAAAATGTCCTTGGTTAAAAGACTGATAATTGTCACAAGCAGACTGCACAGTTGGAAAATTTAAGCTGTCTGCAACAAACATAGGTTACGTTTATAGCTGCTTTGTCACTGCAGTATTTCTGATTAAACAAAGTAAAGGCTTGATGTCATTGAGTTAATTATCGAACATCTACACTGTTGAACTGCAGCTCTTACTCCTCAGAATCTCTTTACACCCAACTCCTGATTGCATCTGCAATTAGGTTTCAGCCTCTGCAACAGTACTGAAACAGCCCTTAAATACACAAGTGACATTCTGTCTTGTGCTGATTGTGGTAAACAATCTCACTTCATTCTTTTTCACCCATCAACAGCCAATCACACCATTGATCATGCCATCCTCCTCTAATGACACTCCTTTGTTCCAAAGTTTGGACCTGACTATACCCCATTGTTCCCTTCTTTTCGATCCAGCTGTAGCCAGAGAATCACCTATAATGACTTTCTTTTCCACTCCTGTATTGTTGTCTCCAGAACACCTTCCCCTCTCTGCTTCCACAAAAGCTTTTGTCCTTTGCCTGTTTCTATTCTCATGTAAACACCTCGCAATGAAATTTATAAGGTACCACATGCCTGCTGACAGCATCTAATTCAACCACACTGCCACCTCATTTAAGTTGGGGAGAGAGTGAGATCTGCAGATGCTGGAGATCAGAGCTGAAAATGTGTTGCTGGAACAGCGCAGCAGGTCAGGCAGCATCCAGGGAACAGGAGAATCGACGTTTCGGGCATAAGTCCTTCAGGAATGAGATTCAAGTTGTTGACTGTCTATGATATATCCCTCTTTTCTGCTCATCTACGCAGGTTGTCATTAACTACTGGCAAGAACATCACCGCTGCCTTTGCACTGCAAACTGTTCCTGTTTCTGGATTCAGTCTGAGGCTGAAATGATTTTTGTAACTTTACTGCTCTATTTGACCGAGAGTAGAATTTCCAATAGCATAATATCACTTGGACATGTTCACTTTCAGCTTTGACATCAGACATCTCTGACCTTGCACATTCCATAAACTTGAGCTCATCTGAAAGTCTGGTATCTCTTTCCAACCTTGTACAAGTTCCATTCACTCATCAGTTGAAACTTTATTGCTGGAACAGCACAGCAGGTCAGGCAGCATCCAGGGAACAGGAGATTCGACGTTTCGGGCACAGGCCCTTCTTCAGGCCTGTGCCCGAAACGTCGAATCTCCTGTTCCCTGGATGCTGCCTGACCTGCTGTGCTGTTCCAGCAATAAAGTTTCAACTTTGATCTCCAGCATCTGCAGACCTCACTTTCTCCTCCATTCACTCATCACCCTCATTCTTTCTGAGCTGGAAAGCTTCCCTCTCCATTTATTTGTTTTGAAAACTATCTTGCCTTTTTTTTTTAGTCAGTAAGTGCTGGCCTGGCCAGTGATGTCCTCATCCAATGAATGAATAGAAATAAATCCTCGTTGGCATTCTTAAACATAGAACAGTACAGCACAGAACAGGCCCTTCAGCCCACAATGTTGTTCCAACCATTGATCCTCATGTACGGTAAACCTAATGTACGAACCCTCAAATTACTGTGACCGTATGCATGTCCAGCAGTCTCTTAAATATTCCCAATGACCTCGCTTCCACAACTGCTGCTGGCAACGCATTCCATGCTCTCTCAACTCTGCGTAAACAACCCACCTCTGACATCCCCTCTATACTTTGCACCAAACAGCTTAAAACTATGACCCCTCGTATTAACAATTTCTGCCCTGGGAAAAAGTCTCTGGCTATCAACTCTATCTATGCCTCTCATTATCTTGTACACCTCAATTAGGTCCCCTCTCCTCCTTTTTTCCAATGAAAAATGTCCGAGCTAAGTCAACTTCTCTTCGTAAGATAAGCCCTCCATTCCAGACAGCATCCTGGTAAACCTCCTCTGAACCCTCTCCAAAGCATCCACAACTTTCCTATAATAGGGCGACCAGAACTGAACGCAGTATTCCAAGTGCATCCTAACCAAAGTTTTATAGAGCTGCAACAAGCTCTCACGGCTCTTAAACTCAATCCCCCTGTTAATGAAAGCCAAAACACGATATGCTTTCTTAACAACCCTGTCCACTTGGGTGGCAATTTTAAGGGATCTATGTACCTGCATACCAAGATCCCTCTGTTCCTCCACATTACCAAGAATCCTATCCTTAATCCTGTACTCAGCTTTCAAATTCGACCTTCCAAAATGCATCACCTCGCATTTATCCAGGTTGAACTCCATCTGCCACTTCTCAGCCCATCTCTGCATCCTGTCAATGTCACGCTGCAGCCTACAACAGCCCTCTATACTGTCAACGATACCTCCAACCTTTGTGTCGTCTGCAAACTTGCTAACCCATCCTTCAATCTCCTCATCCAAGTCATTAATAAAAATTACAAACAGTAGAGGCCCAAGAACAGAGCCCTGTGGAACACCACTCACCACTGACTTCCAGGCAGAATACTTTCCTTCCACTACCACTCGCTGTCTTCTGTCGACCAGCCAATTCTGTATCCAGACAGCTAAATTTCCCTGTATCCCATTCCTGCTGACCTTCTGAACGAGCCTACCATGGGGAACCTTATCAAATGCCTTGCTGAAGTAAGGCATTTTCTTTTCCCTCTCTTGCTCGTTCTTTCTCTCTGTCTCGTCTGTCTGTCTCTTTTATAACTCTTCAATAACTAATATCCCATCACTAATTACCCTTTATTTGTTAATTCAGGGCATCAATATCCCTGACATTGACTCTTTTTACATTGGCCAGGGCTCAGTGGTTGGAACAGATTGACAACCCTAATCAGGAAGCTTCTATTCTGAGGTTCAACTTGCTGACCTCAACAATCACTACGTGTCTCCACCTCTGAGTTCATGGACGCAGGACTGTCTGATTTCTTTGAGAGCCTCCTGGAGTATTTTAACATCACCAACTCAGAATCTGACAGGGAAGGCATGTAATGAGCAGGAACTTGCCTCTTGAGTCTGGAGTGCCTCGGTAGATTTTTGTCTCCTCTTCTGGAGACAGAAATGTCAAGGTGGTTAGTTCCATCAGGTCCATCTCCGATTTAGAGGACTCAATGTTTGATGGAGAGGGGGAGTCATTAGTATTTGTGAAGGCTCTGAGGGAAGAGCTTTACTCCTGCATAGTCTGCAAATTTTCAGCTTTCAAATGGTCCACATGCTTATTCAGGACTGTCGCACCAAACTTTATAAGTCACTGTTCCTGATCTCATGTTGATAATGCATCTTAACCATGTGACACCATTTCCATGATTCTTGCACCAAACTTTTTCCCCGTATCAAACTGTCTCTTTCCTTTGGTGGAGTCTTGGGTTTGGCATTAGAGTTCCTGATGCCATTTCAATCTCCCTCACAGGTCCGGGAAGATCAGGCTTAGCCTGGTGGATGGTCTTTTATTCATTAGCAACTCTGCCAGGCTCTCTTAGTGGTCTGAAATCAAAAAAGGACCTTGATAACTTGGTAACTAATGAGGCAATAGACTTTGTTTTTTTCAGGCCTGCCTTCAAAGTTTGGACTGCTGTTTCTGCCACATTGTTGGATGATGGGTGGTATGGAACTATCCTTGTACATTGAATCCTATTTGATTTTAAGAAATAATTATAGTCCCTGATGATAAAAGATGGTCCCTTATCTGTTACCAAAATCTCCAGGACTCTGTGTGTCGCAAAAGATATCTGCAATTTTTCTATTGTCACTCTAGTGTTTGATGAATGTATGTTTGTCCAACCTCTTTGAGTGGGTGTGTACAATGTCTAAAAACATTGAACCAATGAATGGACTTCCATAGTCAACATGCAACTGAGTCCAAGGCTTACCTGGCCATTCCCACAAATGTGGGGAAGCTGCTGGCAGTTATTTTTGTCCTTGTTGACATTCTGGGTATTGTCCCACTAAAGTGCTTCATTTGAGTTCAAGCCTGGCCACCAGACATAACTCTTTATCATCATCTTTTTGTGAACTGGATGGCCCTGGTGGAGTTCAGCCAGTATTTGATGGTGATCTTTGCTTGAGACCATCATTCTTGCTCCCATAACAACATGCTGTTCTCTACTGTGAGTTGGTCTGTGTCCATAAAGGTGTTAGTTGTAGCTGCAGTGGCCCTTTGGTTTTACCCATTAATGCCAATTGTTTCATTGGGAAAGTACTGAATCTTTCTGTGTCCAAAGTCTGATGTTGTCAGCTGTGACTGGGAGCATATCCAGAAAACTCAACACTCTGTTCCATGAGGGGTACCACCGGTGATATATCCACTAATGGAAGGTGGCTCAATGCATCTGCATTGACTACTTGGCCTCCTGGGTGATTGTAATTATAAACACTTAATATTAGAACCCACCACTGAATGCAGCCTGAAGCTATGGACGACGCCACTTTAATCACTTTAAGTGGACCAAGTAGAGAGTGTGGTCTGTGATTATCATGAATTTCACCTTAAAAGGTAGTAATGAAATTTCCTGACTCCAAATATGATCATGAATCCTTCCTTTTCTATTTGGTTATATTGGATGCTGTTGGACATTCCTCTTCAATGGGCCCCCTCTGAGCTAATACAACTCCAGTACCGTAAGGGAAGGCATCACTTGTCGTTACAAGATTGTTTTCAGGATCACAGAGTAACAATTAGTCTTTTTTTTTTACTTCTTTAACAGCTAAGGCCTATCTATGAGACCATTTCCAAGGTTGACCCTTTTATAGGAGTTGATGCAATGGTGCCACGTTGTGTACGAACTTTGCATAATAATTTACCAGACCCAGAAAGGACTTAAAGTCTTGGACAAACATAAGGGCTGGGACACTTGATTGCTCTCACTATCTTTCAATGCGTGTAACCCAATCTTGTCAATCCTGTAGCCCAAGCAGGTCACTTAGGAAGCCTGGAACGCACATTTTTCCCTTCTGAGGCACTTGCCTCAAAAAATGCCTTGGGATGATGTCCAGGTTCTCTAAGTGTTCTTTATTAATTTTTCCTGTTATTGTTCCCTGTTATTAACATTATTAGGTGAATTGTGAGCCGAAGTAGACTTTGCAAAATGTTTTCCATCGTCTGCTGAAAAATTGAAGTCTGATGATATATTGGTATAAGCCCTCCTGAGTATTAGTTATAATACTTTTCCAAGAATTCTGATCTAAATGCAATTGCAAGTAAGCGGGGCTCATGTCAAGCATCATGAAGGACAATGCTCCTGCCAGCTTTGTGTACAAATCCTCTGTCCAAAGGAATGAGTATTCATCCAATTGCAAAAAAGTTTACTGTTTGGTTTGAATCCCCATAAAGGCAAACAGACCCATTAGATTTCAAAATTGTTGTGAACAGTGCTGCCCATTCTGCAAATTAGATTGGTTTAATGACGACTCCACTTTCCAGTTTTCTGAATTCTTCTGCTTTTGCGAGTAAGGCAACTGGCACTGAACAGGCTTTCCAGAGTCATGGAATTATTTCCTGGTCAACATACAAAGTTACTTTGGCTCCACTGATAATTCCTAGACCTTCCTGGAAAACCTCAGGGTATTTAATTACGACTTCACTCAGGCAGCCATTTTCTAATTGAAAAATGTTGAGTCAATCTAGGTGAATCTCTTGCAACTAATTTTGCCCCATCAAGACTGGGCCTGACCCTTTACTGCTTCTCAAAGAGACTGGAGCCAAACTTGTACCCTTAATCTGTGAAGATTCCCCGGTATAGAGTCTCTGCTTAGCTGAAGTCTTTTACAAATTTAAGGGCTGGAGTCCAGACTGAGAGCGAATTTTATTAGAAACTGTTCTGTGATCACTTATACAGCTGTATTGGTATCATTTGAACCAGATGGCCATTTAACCAGACAATTATTTGATTGGTTCTGATTTAGATGTTGCTAAGTGACATAACTGTTCCAAACCAGATGCAGCTGGACGTTGCAGGGTATGAACTCTCCTGGACAACTTCATGGATGCTGGTCCATGAGTTACCTTCCTCCACTTCAATACTAGTAGGACTCTGCTATCCTGAATCTGGATATCAACATCAATCCAATATAATAATGGAAAGATCCTGAAGAGATTTGTCACTGTTTGTCTGAGACTTGGTTTGTTTTGGGATTTTACTGTAGGCTGACTTAGAGTTACTCTGATCAGAGTATGTTCTGAATGAGGCTATGCAGTTGCCTGCACTCACATGGTATTCCTCAAGCTTGGGTGAATTGGTGGGGGTATCCACATCCATCAGAATACATTGCAACTCGTGCTCCACTTGCTGCGTTTTCCGATGATAAAGCTAGTTGTAGCGCCTGTGTGATGTCCTCTGACCCTCAGCCAGTAGGTGTTTTTGCATAGTCACATTATTCATCTGGCATACTAGACAATCTCTAAGCATCTCATTAAGGGTTAAACCAAATTTACTTGCATCTGCCAATCCTCTTAACCTAGTCAAAAATGCTGAGAACAGATTCCCGAGTAAAAGCGATAGTATCTTAGAATTAAAGGAGGCTTGAGGTTGTAATATTCCTAAACTGTGCCAGTCAATTTCCGAAAGTTAAAAATCATACAACACCAGGTTGTAGTCGAATAGGTATATTTGGAAGCACTAGCTTTCGGAACGCAACTCCTTTAATCAGGTGGTTGTGGAAGTGAAGATCATGCTCACAGAATTTATAGCCAAAGGAGTCCAGTGTCATGGAGATGTGATACAGTAAAAAATCTAGAGAACAGAAACCAGCATATCCCATTATAAAAGATGGAAGTTTTAATCTAACACTGGCACCTCCAATTCCTGAAAGTGTTTAGTTTCCTGTGCCTCAGAAAAATTTAACATCTTAAAGCCAGAAAAAGTTGCAGCTCCAGAGGCTATCAGGAAGTTAATATTTGTTTCTCATCTGACACAATGTTGTTTGTCTGGACTCCTTGATGGCTGGCTCAAAAGAGTCAAGCTTCCCAAAGGCACAATATAAGAAAAAGCTTACCTTACCAACTTCATCAGGGCTGTTGCGAGTGAGTTTCTTTAGGATCATGCTTTACTCTATCGTGTTATTTCAATCGCCATTGAAATAACACAATGGAAGGTGTCATCCCATCATCAATCACTCTTTGTTTACAAACGCGTAGCTTTTGACAACAGCACTTCCTCTCAGAGTCAGGCAATCAGGGCATTAGTATCCCTGAAATTCATTCTTTTATGTCAGCCAGGGCACTGTGTTTGGAAGAGATGAAGAGCCCCAATCAGGGACCTCATATTCTATGATGTTTAGTTAATTGACCTCCATACGATCAATCCACTCCACTTTTTCTATTTCTCGCACTCCTCTTCCTCACTTTGTCTTGTCCACGTTCCCATAGCTTTCTCTCTCACGCACATTGGTACCATTCTCTCTCACCCGTCACACTTTCCGGCATTCACGCTTCCCTCGTGTTTTCTCCCTCTCGCTTGCCCATGTACCTGGGAGAACACAAGGGTACTAGCGTGCCCATGTACCCTCACATTGTCCCTGTTCGCAGGCTCCCCTCCTGTTGCTCGTCACAGAAGTGCACATGGTCAAGACAGCGCAAGAGTATATGCGCGTAAGTGAGACAGCATGAGTGTGTGCGCATACACAGGACAGCACAAGAGTATGGGCACAGGGGACAGTGTAAGGGTACATTTGCATGCGGAAGGTACAGCACAAAGGGATGCACAGCACTCCCCTTGCTCATCTTGCGTGTGTGCGCGTGTGCACTCTTTGCATTTTCTCTCGCATGCACACTTGCACGCGATTACCTTCATGCAGACGCTCTTCTCATGATTACCCTCATGTGCGCATACTCCTCCCACGATTACCCTCATGCGCATGCTCGTCTTGTGCTCGCGAGTGCTGTCCCTCATGCATGCATTGTTTGTCCTCACTCTCTCCTTCGTGCACCGCTGTCCCTCACGTGCACTCCATCCTCGTGCTCTCCCTCATGCATGCACTCCTCACGCTCCCTCAGCGTGCTGTTTTTCCTTGCGTTCTCTCCCATGCAATCTCTCCTCACATACGCTCTCCCTCGTGCACGCACGCGCTGTCCTCGGGCAGTCCCTCATGGGCACTTTCCTCAGTCTCTTCTTCGGCTCTCTCTCATGTGCCCACTCTCTCTCCTTGCACATGCGCCCACTCCTCGGGCTGTCCCTCCTGCACGCGTGTTCTCTCTGGCTCATTCCTCACGCTGTTCCTCGTGCACGTATGTTCTCTCGGGCAGTTCCTCGTGTGCACTCTCCTCGGTGTCTCTCCTGGAGCTGTCCCTCGTGCGCGTGCGCTCTCTCCTCATATGCATGAGTACTCCTCATACTGACCCTCGTGCGCGTGTGCTCTCCTTGCGCTCTCGTGCGCCCTGTCCTCACGCTCTCCCTTGTACGCACACTCTCTCTCCTCACGCTCTCCCTCGTGCATGCGCGTGTTGTCTTCTTGCACTCTCCCTTCATGCTCTCCCTCGCCTGCATGTGCTCTCTCTCCATGCTCTACCTCGCATGCACTGCTCTCTCCTCGCGCTCTCCCGCACACGCATACTCGTGCGCCTGCTCTCTCCTGGTGCTCTCCCACTCTCCTCGCCCTCCTTCGTGGTCTCCTTGTGGTCTCTCCTTCCGCCCACACTCTACTCGTGCTGTTCCTTGCACGTGCATGCCTCCCCTTGAACTTCCCCTCCCGTACGCCGTTTCTCCTCTCAATTTGCCTCATGCCTTTCTGTTGTGCGCACATGTCCTTGCACTCCCCTTGCACTTTCCCTCGTGTGTTCCCGTGAACGCGCTCCCCTCACGTGTGCCCTGTCCTTGACCTTTTCCTTGTGCACACACTGCTGTCTCCTTCTCCCGCACGTGCTTTCCATCACACTTCCTGTTGCCCTTCCCTTGGCGCTTTCTGGCGCCGCTCCCACTGCCTGCTCCCTTTCTCCTCTCGTTTTCCCAAATGCCATCCCATCATGCGCATGCGCCCCTCCACTTGCGCTTTTCTTCTCTTGTTGCACTTCCTGTCGCACTTGGACGATTTGGACCAAGAAGTCTGCATCCATGCTGTATATCTCTATGACTCTGTATCTGATGGCAAGTTCCAGCAAACTCATTTGATAAATTTGAATATATAGAGGAGTAGATAATATATGCTAACTGTGGAAAAAGTGGGGAAACTTAAAAATCTGAATTTCTGAACAATATAGGTTAAAATAATCTCAACTCAAGTCCTCAATTAGCTCAAAAGACCTGAGACAAATTGGCTTAAAATTAAAGCAACTGCATTTTAAAATTCAGTACCGTGCTCTGCCCTTTCAGTTACTTAGGATGTGCCGAACTTGGTTAATGACTCCAGTTCTCTACAAGGGTGTCAATGAAAGGATGGTACAAAGACTTAAAGGAAAGGTTTTTAAAATAAAAAACAAAACGACTCCACATATTTGCTTGAATGTGTAAGCAGCTCATAAACTCCATAAAATTATGAGGAATTGGTTGGTTGCTGAAGAAAGAAATGTCCAAGAACAAATTCTGACTGTGGGCAGGCTAATTAAATTGCTCAGAAAGGAAAATACTGGCAGAGAATTGGTGTGTTGAATGAGAGCTTTGCCTCTTCTATGACAGGTTTTGTTGCAAATGTTTGAAATGAGAATGCAAAGTCCATATCTTATTAGTGTAGCATTTCAATGCAAGGGGATAAATTTGCTAGAAAACTGAGTTTCAAAGCTGAATTTACTGTACTTGTAGAAAGCCATCTGATTGTGACATTAATGTATTGTTCAGTACATAGACCTCCCAAATACAATCGGTTCTGATATAATGCAATAGTTCTACTCCTGTGCGATAAGATTGTGCAATAGCCGCACCATTTAAACTAATGGGGCTGGAATCGCATTTTCGCCAATTAAGATAAGGAAGTTTGTGTTCTACAAGTAACGGTCTAAATTCTTCAATCACGTTAAAGCCAATTTGCATTGAAAAAACACTTGTTCTCGCAGAACTGACTGCATCAGTCTTGCAATTTCTAAAGTAATGTCTTCCATCTTATACTGCATACAGATCACACAAAAATGAGTGAGATTTTGCATTTGATTTAATGCTGAAAAATTTGTTCTTGATGTTAAACCAAGAAGCTTAGAAAATAGGTTCAAGAGTAGGCCATTCAACCTTTCCAGCAGTTCAGGCAGCATCCAAGGAGCAGTAAAATCGACGTTTCGGGCAAAAGCCCTTCATCAGGAAGCCTTTATTCCTGATGAAGGGCTTTTGCCCGAAACGTCGATTTTGCTGCTCCTCTGATGCTGCCTGAACTGCTGTGCTCTTCCAGCACCACTAATCCAGAATCTGGTTTCCAGCATCTGCAGTCATTGTTTTTACCCATTCAACCTTTCTAGCCTGCTTCATCATTCAGTGTGATCATGGCTGATCATACAGTATCCAGTATCCCACTATCACTTTCTGTCTATCTCCATCTAATGAACCGGCCCCAGTAGCTTTCTGTGGTAGGGAAATCCAAAGGTTCACAACTCTGAGTGAAGAAAGTTTTCCTCATCTCGGTCCTGAATGGCTTACCCTTTATTCTTGGACCTTTGAGGCTGACTGGAGAAGCTTGTGATGATTTAGCACCAAGGCCACTCTGACTTGAGCACATAACCTTTCCATGAGGAAAACAGTATTCTTCTTTTGACTATGATGCTGTTACTGGGAATTGACTGATTTTTCCAAAGTTCAAAAAAAAAGCTAATTATTGCTTGTTGTTTGTAGGTTATTGATCTATGGCAGTTGTTTAGTGCATTTTTAAATATAACTATGCTTCAATCAGTAATGAATCCACTGATGTTTTGGGACATTGTAGGGAATGCTACCAAACAAGTGCATGGATTTTCTTGAGTCTTTTGAAATCTGGTGACTAGTTCATGTACTAGGTGTTAACTGATTAAATGTTGCAACTTCAGTTGCTGTGAAACCAATTCAGGCTGCTAGCTCCAGTACTAATGACAATGGGAACTTAGTGTCATAGAGATGTACAGATAATCACTTGGACACTACACATGTACACACATCTTCAGAGTTGTGGCAATTTATTTGACAGGTACTACTAACCAGGAAGTGCTGTGAAAGGTGGCTTAGCATTTGGGTCAAGCTTTAAAAGCTGTTTGCATCCCATTTCCTAGTGTTAGGCAAAGCCTTGCTGTCCAATCCTATCCCAGCCCAGGGCTTTCACAGGCATCCTCCCCTTTTCCAAGCTGCTATTATTTCATGTCTGGTAGGCAAAGTACTTCCAATACACTCTAACCAGTTTATTTAGCACTTTTCTGCATGATATTAGTTACCCTCCATTGCGCAAAGAATCTTTCTGCTTTGTACCTTGCTGCTATGAAACTGCATTGGTGCATTGCAATACACAAACCTGCATCACATTTTTCTTATAAGGCACTGCGACTGTGTTTTGCCTAAGCTTTGTTAGGACTGAGTGACCTGTGTCAATGCTACCACCTGACACTTTGTTCTTGGCTTACAGTTGGGTTTGATGAGTACAGCTCTGACTGTGATGGAATACGGATAACCTCGTTCTTGGATTTGGCAAATCAAGATGAAATGACACCTCTTTCCAGACTGGAGAAGTATGCTGCCAGTGACAATGTATTCAACAGGTAAGACAAGAAGCAATAGAGACTTGCATATGCAGGGCTGATCAAAATGTGGCAGTCCAGCCATGTAAGTCAATGGTCAATGTGTTTCAATAAGTATCTATTTCCTATTCACTGTTTTCTCTTGTTGGCATATCCTGAGCCTGGAGGTTTGGCTGTTTTTGACACTGTTTCGTCGGATCATAGGAACAGCAGGAAGCCATGTAGCCTTCAAGCAATTCCACCATTCAGTGAGATCATGACTGATCTGTGGTCTCGCTCCATATCTCCCTTTGGCCAGAATCCTTTAATTCTCTCAGATTTAAAATTAACAATTGAACTTGCATTAACTGTCATTAGTGGAAGAAAGCTCCAAATCACTGTCACCCTTTGTGTGTAGAAGTACTTTGGAACATCTGTCCTGAACCACCTGGCCCTAATTGTCAGACTACGCCCTAATTCTAAAATTTTCAACCAGTGGAAATAGATTATGTCTATCTACCCTATACTTTTCTATTAATATCTTCAAAAACTTTGATCAGATCACCCCTTAACTTTCTAAATTCTAAAGGAAGCAGGCCTAACTTATGTAATAAATCCTTAAACTTAATCCTTGAAGTCTCCACAGATCATTCTTTTAAACGTATGTTGCGTTGCTTTCAAGCCCAGCATCCTTCCTAAGACATGGTGCCCCCCAGATCTGCTCACAGTACTCCCAAGTGAAGTCTAATCTGGGTTTTCTAGAACAACAAAATTTCTGTGTCCATGTGCTCCATTGCTGTAAAATTCAGGACTTAGCTGTAAAAGAGTTTCTTCACGTAACAATTAATCAATATTTGGAGTTAAGGGAGTTGTGGAAGCTGGATCACTGAATGTCTTTAAAGAGCAGTTGTTTAGACTTTTGAATGGAGACGTACAAGGTCAAGATGAGCTGGCATGAAGGAATTGTTGAAACATGGGACAGCTCAGCCATGATCTTGTTGAATGGAGGGCGGGATTGAGTGGCAGCATGGCCTCATCTTTTTCCTATTACCTAAGTTTTTTTTTTAATCAGCTTTCTTTGGATTAGATTAGATTACATTCCCAACAATATGGAAACAGGCTCTTCAGCCCAACAAGTCCACACCGACCCTCCAAAGAATAATCCACCCAGACCCATTCCTCTACCCTATATTTACTCCTGACTAACGCATCTAACACTTCGGCCAATTTAACATGGCCAATTCACCTGATCTGCACATCTTTGGATTGTGGGAGGAAACTGGAGCACCCGGAGGAAACCCACGCAGACACTGGAAGAATGTGCAGACTCAATACGGACAGTCGCCTGAAGCTGGAATCGAATCCCGGTCCCTGGCGCTGTGAGGCAGCAGTACTAACCATTGAGCCACTGTGCCGGCCACTTTAATACTTGCTGTACCTGCATCCTAATGTTTTGTGATTTATGCATTGGGATACCCAGATTCCTTTGCATCTCTCAGCTCTGCGATCTAAGTAGGTTAAATATTTTTAAAAAAATTCTTTGCAAAGTTCAATTTTAAATTTTCTCGCATTGTAACATATGTGCCAGATCTTTGGCCGATCACAATATCCATATCCCTTTATAGCCTTTTGATTTTTTTTTTCAAAACTTATTTTCCACATATTAGAATAGAATAGAGTAGAACTCTACAGTGTGGAAACAGGCCATTTTGGCCCAACAAGTCCACATTGAACCTCCGAAGAGTACCCCACCCAGACCCGTTCCCCTACCCTATTACACTACAGTTCCCCTGAATAATGCACCTAATTTGCATCCCATATTGTCTTGTCTTTAGCAAATATTGCAATGGTACTTTCAGTTCCTTCATCTAAGTACTTTATTTAAATTTTATAAAGTTGAAGCCTCAGTGCTGATGCATGTATCATGCTATTTGTTACATCTTACCAACCAGAAAAAGGTTGTGTGTGTCCCCCCTGTTTCCTGTTAGCTAGCCTATCTTGTATCCATGCCAATATATTATCCCATGCACTATGAGCATCTGCCCACTAACCTTTGAAGTGAGTGCCTTCTGGAAACGCAGTACAATACAGCCATCAGTTTCTGATTATCAACACCACATGTTATTTCTGCAAAGAATTCCAATAAATTAGCGAATCATGACTTTCACAAAACCATGTTGACTCTGCCAAGTTATCATGTTTTGTTTCCAAATGCCTAAGATAATGTTCTTAATAATAAGTTCTAGCACCTTCCCCACATGTTAAGCAAACTAGCCTGCAGTTCGCTGTTTTATATTCTGTCAATCCGAGATGAGTTTAGGTCATCCCTCTTTTTGTGCTGATACCATTTCTAAATAACAGAGCTCCTTCTGCTCATAGCTTCCTGTTTTTCATCAATGGCATGCAGTTTTCAATGTTTTGATCCCACTCTGTCATAGTGCAGCCACATCTTTTGGAATGGATATAAGTTTGTTTTATTTCTGTTCTTGCTATGGGTTCATTTGTTTCAAATGTTACATGCATTCAGATACAGAGTCTTCAGTTTTGTTTTTATAACCTTTAAAGCCTTTTTAAAATTGATTTTAATTTTAGATTTGTACTCTATCCCTTCCTGTCACAGTCTGTTTGTCATTTTCTATATTAACAACTTTCTCTGTTGCTTCTCTTTACTTATCAATTTACCATTACTTCCTTGGTTTGATTCCTCAATCCCACTATTTAGTTTAAAACCTATTTCCCTTATTATGCAGCTCACTCAAACACTGGAGCCAACATAGTACAGGTAAAGACTTTCTCACTTGTTTGTCCACAGATCCCTAAAGGCAGCAGGGCAGGCTAATAAGGTGGTTAAGAATAAATACAGGACACTTGCATTGATCAGTCGAGACACAGGTCACAAGAGCAGGGAGGTTGTGTTCGAGTTGTACATGACATTTGTTGAATCCCAGCTGGAGTATAGTATGCAGTTCTGGTCACCAGTTTAAAGGAAGGATGTGATTGCAGTGGTGGGAGTATAGAGGAAATTCACCAGGATGTTGTCTGGGATTGAACATATCAGCTATGAAGAATGGCTGATTAAACCCAGGTTGTATTCTTTTGAAGCAGTGAAAGTTGAGAGGGAAGCTGATAGAGGCAGATCAGATTATGAGGGGCATGAACATTGTAGATAGACAGCAGCGGTTCCCCTTAGTTGAAGAGCCAATAACAGGATAACCTCACACCCTTGAAAAATTACTTGGATGAGCACTTGAAGTATCAGAACATTCAAGACTGTGGGCCTCGGGCTGGTAAGTGGGACAAGTGTAAGTAGTAGTATATTTTTAGTGGTACAAACCTAATTGGCTGAAGGACTTCTTCTGTACTGTATGATTCTACAATCCTAATGCCAATCACCCAAAAACAGGAACAACTTATAAAACACAAATTTATTACTGTGATAGTGTACTAACTGTTGTGATTATACAATGCATTCATGCAAGCCTATGGTGAACAAATTTTGTCACTGCAAACTTTGGACATCCACCTGCCCTGAGAGTTCTGACCTTGCAGGGATGATTCTCGGATATTTTATACAAACTTTTTTCCCAAGCTAGATCACATGATATCCAGAATTTGTAATTAAGTGAGTTTCTTATAGTTAAACCTCCAGATTTGACTTAGTGGCTGCTTTGATGGTTTGACACAATTAATGGTAGAGCTCTGAGGAGTGTTGTCGAAGAGAGACTAGTTCCTTTCTCTGCTTTCAAGGTAAATAGTTCCTTGAAAGTAGTGGGGAAGGTGGTGTCTGGCGCGCTTGCTTTCTTTAGTCAGAGAATTGTGTATAAGAAGTGAGATGTCATATTGTGGATGTACAGGACATTAGTGAAGTCATTTTTGGAGTATTGCATATGTTTCTTGTTGCTATTCTTTCGGAAGGATATTATTAAATTGGAAAGGGTGCAGAAAAGATTTACAAGGATGTAATTTTGAGTAGTGGATTTGAGTTATAAGGACATGCTGGATATCCTGGGACTTTTTTCCCTGGAGCGTAGGAGGTTGAGGGGTGACCTTACAGAGGTTTATAAAATCGTGAGAGGGTGCACAAGAGGTTCACTGGGATGCAGCCTGGATTAGAGGATATGAACTGTAAGGAGAGGCTAGAAAAACTAGGCTGAAAACAACAAATGCTGGAGATCACCGTGGGTCACACAGCATCCATGGAGAGAGAGCAAGCTAATGTTTCGAATCTAGATGTCTCTTCTTCAGAACTGAAGTGGAGGGGGAAGCATTGATGTTGTAGTTGGAGGGGAGTGGTATGGCGGTGGAGGATGTAGAATGCTGGTGAAGAAAAGACGTTAATTCAGATTAAGTGATCGGAATGTGAGAATGGCAGACCAATGGTATGTCTCACTGCCAGACTTGAAAGAGAAGACAGTCCCATTGGAATGGGGGTGGGGAGAGAGGACATGGTGACACAGAAAGTAACAAGCAAATCTCAAGGAAAGTGAAGAAATGCTCAGTTATGCCTGTATCTTTATGGGATATGTGGAACAATCCTTGTTTCAGTCCTGCACTGGCCCCATCCCACAACTCTTTCACTGGTACATTAACAATTGCTTCTGTACCGCTTCACGCTTCCACCAGGGCCTTGAAACATTTATCCATTTTGTCTCCAGTTTCCACCCATCTATAGCTTTCACATCGTCCATTTCCGACACTTACCTTCCTTTGGTTGACCTCTCTGTCTCCATTTTGGGGAATAAACTCTCCACTGCCATCCACTACAAAGCCACTGACTCCCTCCACTACAGCTCTTCACATCCCACGTTCTGCAAGGACTACATCACATTCTCCCAGTTCCTTCACCTATATCACATATGTTCCAAAACAGTACTGCTGACATGACTTGCTTCTTCCTTAACAGTGATTTCCTGCTCACTGGCGTTGGAGATAGCAAGAACTGCAGGTGGTTGAGTGTCAGAGTGGATAAAGAGTGGCCTGGGAAAAGCACAGCAGGTCAAGCAGCATCAAATGAGATGGGGAATCGATGGTTCAGGTTGGAATCTTTTGGGGAGGATAAAGGGGAAAGATAGGTGGGAGGTGGCTGTGATTGGTCAGTGGCAAGAGTGGGATGGATAGGTGGAAAGATGGATAGGTACAGGCAGGTTAAGGGGGCAGGGTGGAGAGGGAGGGCTAGGCACAGGATGATTTGGGGTTGGGGAGATTTGGAAGCTGGTGAATTCTGTGTTGAGGCCATATGGTTTAGGTTAGATTAAATTCCTTGGAGTGTGGAAACAGGCCCTTCGGCCCAACCAATCCACACCCACCCTCTGAAGAGTAACCCTCCCAGACCAATTTCCCTCCAACTACGGGCAATTTAGCATGGCCAGTTCACCTGACCTGAACATCTTTGGACTGTGGAAGGAAACTGGAGCACCCGGAGGAAACCCACACAGACACTGGGAGAATGTGCAAACTCCATACAGACAGTCACCTGATGCTGGAATTGAACCTGGGACCCTGGTGCAGTGAGGCAGCAGTGATAACCACTGAGCCATCGTTGTAAGCTCCCAAGGCAGAAGATGAGGTGTTCTTCCTCCAGTTTGCATGTGGACTTGTGTGGATGGTGGAGGAGGTCCAGGATGGACATGTCATTGGGGAGCAGGAGGGGGAATTGAAACGAATGGCAACTGGAAGATGGGGTTGATTGTTTCCAAAACCGGTTCTCGAGTTTGCGCTCAGTCTCATGTAGAGGAGACCATATCAGTTGCAATGGATGCAATAAATCAGGTTAGAGGAAATGCACGTGAAATATCTTGGACTTGGAAAGATTCTTTGAAGCCTTGGATGGAGATGAGGGGGGAGGTGTGGGGTAGGTTTTGCGTCTGCTGCAGCCGCAGGGGAAGATTTGAGATATGGGAAAGGAGTTGGTTGGGTGTGTGGACTCCACTCCAACCCCAACTTCACCATCAAACCAGCTGACAAGGCTTGTGCGGTGGTAGTTTGGCACACCGACCTCTCTCTCGTCGAAGCCACGAAACAACTTGCTGACACCTCCTCCTACTGTCCTTTTGATCACGACCCCACCTCTCATCACCAAACCATCATCCCCAAGATGATTCACAATCTCATCATCTCAGGAGATCTCCCATCCACAGCCTCCAACCTCATCGTTTCCCTATGAGAAGATTTTATCTTCTCCTTAAAATTCATAAACCTGACTGTCCAGGTCAACTGATCATCTCTGCCTGCTCCACTGAACTCCTCTTATCTCAACTCCGTCCTGTCCTGTTTGGTCCAGGAACTCCCCACCTACATTCAGGACACCACCCACACCAGCCACGATTTTCAGTTCCCTGGCCCCCAACACCTCATCTTCACCATGGAGATCCTGTCTCTCTACACCTGCATCCCTCATGAGGAGGGCCTCAAGGCCCTCTGTCTCTTCCTCTCCCACAGACCCAACCAATCCCCCTCCACTGACACTCTCATCCACCTGGGGGAAGTGGTCCTCAGCCTCTACGACCTTTTGTTTCAATGCTCCCACTTCCTGCAAACCAGAGGGATGGCCATGGGTACCTGCATGGGTCCAAGTTATGCCTGCCTCTTCGTAGGGTACGTGGAACAGTCTTCTGCAGCTACACTGGCACCACCCCTCACCTTTTCCTCCACTACATCGATGACTGTATCAATGCTACCTCATGCTCCCACAAGGAACTTGAACAGTTCATCCACTTCCACCCTGACCTCAAATTCACCTGAGCCATTTCTGACACCTCCCTCCCCTTCCTGGACCTCGCCACCTCCATCTCTAGCAAGCAAACTCAGCACCGACATCTATTACAAACCTACCGACTCCCACAGCTACTCTGATTACACCTCCTACCAAACCTCTTCCTGCAAAAAAGCAATCCTGTATTCCCAATTCCGCCACCATATTTGCTCGTAGGTTTAGCGATTCCACTTCAGGACATCCCAGATGTTCTCCTACTTCAAGGAATGCAATTTCCACTCGCCCATGATCAAAAATGCCCTCGACTGCATCTCTTCCATTTCCCGCACTGCTGCCCTCATACAAAAGCTCCCCAACCACAACAAGGTTAGAGTCTCCCGGGTCCTCACATTCTACCCCACTCATCTCCAAGTCCAACACCTCATCCACTGCCACTTCCTCCACCTGAAGTCTGACCCTATGACCAAAATTATATTTCCCTCCACACCCCATCCACTTTTCGCAGGGACTGTTCCCTCTGCAATTTCCTTATTAGGTCCAAACTCTCCTCCAACCCACACCTGGAACCTTCCCCTGCAGTCGCAGTAGGTGTAAAACACCCAACACCCTCACGCCCCACCTCCGCCCAAGGCCTTAAAGAATCATTCCAGGTCCGGCAGAGATTCATGTGCATTTCCTCTAACCTGATTTATTACATCTGTTGCTACTGATGTGGTCTCCTCTGCATCGGAGAGACCAAGCGCAAACGCGGGAACCAGTTCAGGGAACATTAATGATCCATGCACTCCAACCAATCCCATCTTCTCGTTGCCATCCATTGCTACTCGCCCGTTGACATGTCCATCCTGGGCCTCCTCCACCATCAACAATTGGCCACACGCAAACTGGAGGAAGAACACCTTATCTTCCACCTCGGGAGCTTATAACATATGGCCTCAACATAGAATTCACCAGCTTCCAAATCTCCCCAACTCCACCTCAGTCCAGGCCGAACCCTCCTTCTCCGCCCTACCCTCTTAACCTGACCCTATCTGTCCATTTTCCTTCCGACCTATCCATTCCACCCTCCCCACTGACCAATCAGTCATCTCCTGGCTGCATACACCTATTGCCGTCCCACTCGTCTTTCCCCCAGCCCCGCCCCCTCCCTCTATTTATTTTGCAGACCCCCCCTTCCCCCTCCCCCAGTCCTGATGAAAGGTTCTGACCTGAAATGTCAATTCCCCTTCTCCACTGGTGCTGCTTGACCTGCTGTGCTTTTTCCATCTCCACTCTTTATCCACACCCATTGTAGTTGATAGGGCCCTCAACCACATCAGACCTATCACCCTTGTTTCCACCCTTGCCCCTTCCCATCACTCACAAGAACATGATCAGTTCCTCCTTGTTCTCACTTTTCATCCTCCCAGTCTCTGCATTCAAAGGATCATTCTCTGCCATTTCAGACAATTCCAGCAGAACGCCGCCACCAAAGACATCTTCAACTCACTTCCCCATTTGTATTTTGCAGGGATCATTCCATCCGCGGCCCTCTGTTCAATGCAATGACCACCAACTCCAATCCCCTCTTCTCCTGGCATCTGCTGTATAAGCACAGAAGGTGCAGCACCTGCCCCATTACCACCTCCTTGCTCACCATCCAAGGTCCTAAACAGGCTTTCCAGATGAAGCAGCATTTCATCTGTCTCTCATCCAATCTTGTTTGCTGCATCCAATATAGAGTATGGCGTACTCTATATTGGAGAAACCAAAAGCAGACTGGATGACTGCTTTGCAGAACATCTCTGGTTTGTGCGCAGACATGACCCCGAGCTTCCTGTAGTCGGTCAGTTCAACACAGCATCCTTGTATGCTCACTTACTGGTCCTCAGCATGCTGTAGTGCTCCAGTGAACCACAGCACAAATTAGAGGAACAACATCTTATCTTAAGAATAGCTACTTTACAGCCTTCTGGACTTAATATTAAGTTCAACACCTTAAGTGAATCAACTTCCATATCTTCCCTTTATTCTGCTTTACATGTTACATTCTCTGTCACCATGTCATCTCTCCCTTCCCCCACCCCTGTGTCTTCTCTTTCAAATCTGGTAGTGAGACACAGCATTGTTCTGCCATTCTCACATGCCTATTCCTTAATCTGAACTATCAACATCTTTTCTTCACCAGCACTATACATCCTCCACTAGCACTCTCCGCCAACTATAGTATAAATGCTGCCCCCTTCCACACTTCACTTCAGCTCTGATGAAGAGTTGCTGCTTTTTGTTGCAGCTTGTGGTGGAGCCCACAAGGGAACAGGCAATACAGGATTTAGTGTTGTGAAATGAGGCAGACTTGATAAGGGAGCTTAAGGTGAAGGAACCCTTCAGAGGCAGTGACTATAATATGATTATGTTTACTCTGCAATTTGAGAGGAAGAAGATAGAATCACAGGTAATGGTGTTACAGCTGAATAAAGGCAACTACAGGGGTATGTGGGAGGAGTTTGACTGGGAGAGGACCCTAACAGGAAAGACATCAGAACAGTAATGAAAGGAGTTCCTGGAGTAATTCAAGAGAGACAGCAAAGATCCATCCCGATGAAAAAGCAACATGGTACAGGGTGGGTGAGGTAACCAAGGCTGGCTAGGGAAGTCTGGGAGAGCGTAAAAGCAAAAGAGAAAGCATATAATGTGATGAAGGGATGTGGGAAACCAGAGGATTGGAAAGCTTACAAAGATGAACAGAAGGCAAAGAAATAAGGAAGGAGAAGATTAAATTGAGGGTAAGCTAGCCAGTAATATAAAAGAAGGCTGTAAGTAAAAGCAAATTACTGCAGATTCTGGAATCTGAAACCAAAAGAGAAAATGCTGGAAAATCTCAGCAGGTCTGGCAGCACCTGTAAGGAGAGAAAAGAGCTGACGTTTCGAGTCTAACTGACCCTTTGTCAAAGGCTGTAAGTGTTTCTTTAGATATAAAGGGCAAAAGAGAGGCAAAAGTGGACATTGGGCCACTGGAAATTGATGCTGGAGAGATAGCAGTGGACAATAAAGAAATGGCTGAGGAACTGAATAATTATTTCGTGTAAGTCTTCACAGTTGAAGACTCAAATAATATCCCAAAAATTCAAGCGAGTGAGAGGGCAGAGCTGGGTATGGTGGCCATTACCAAGGAGAAGGTGCTAGAAAAACTAAATTGCCTGCAGGTAGATAAATCGCCTAGACCAGATGGGCTACACCACAAGAGTTCTAAGGGAGATAGCTGAAAAGATAGTTGTGATCTTTCAGGAATTGCTAGAATCAGGGAGGGTCCCAGAGGACTGGAAAATGGCTAACATGGCACTCTGTTTTAAAAAGGGAGTAAGGCAAAAGATGGAAAATTATAGACCGATTAGCCTGATCTCCATCGTGGGGAAGATCCTGGAATCCATTGTGAAGGATGAGATTTCTGACTACTTCGAAGTATATGGTAAAAAAGGGCAAAGTCAGCATGGTTTCATCAAGGGGAGGTCATGCCTGACAAATCTTCTAGAATTTGTTGAGGAATTGAAGAGCAGATTAGACCAAGGAGAGCCAATGAATGTTATCTACCAGGACTTTAAGAAGGTCTCTGACAAGGTGCTGCATGGGAGGCTACTGAGTAAGATAAGGGCTCATGGTGTCAGAGGCAAGATTATAGCTTGGATAGAAGCTTGGCTGACTGGCAGAAAGCATAGAATGGGCATGAAAAGGTCCTTCTCAGGATGGCAGCCTAAGGACCGTGGTGTCCTGCAAGGCTCAGTGTTGGGACTACAACTTTTCATTTTATGTATTAATGATCTAGATGAAGGAACTGAGGGCGTTCTGGCTAAGTTTGCAGACATTACAAAGAGAGACAGGTAGCATTGAGGAGGCAGGGAGGCTGCAGAAGGATTTGGACAGGTTAGGAGAGTAGGCAAAGAAGTGGCAGATGGAATACAACGTGGGAAAGTGTGAGATCCTGCACTTTGGGAAGAAGAATAGAGGCATGGACTATTTTCTAAATGGGGAGAAAATTCAGAAGTCTGAATTGCAAAAAGACTTGCGAGTTCTAGCCCAGGATTCTGTCAAGGTGAACTTGCAGATTGAGTCAGTAGTTATGAAGGCAAATGCT
The DNA here is from genome assembly GCF_037043375.1 of Chiloscyllium plagiosum. Classification (NCBI taxonomy): domain Eukaryota; kingdom Metazoa; phylum Chordata; class Chondrichthyes; order Orectolobiformes; family Hemiscylliidae; genus Chiloscyllium; species Chiloscyllium plagiosum. The sequence continues at coordinate 68,814,453 of NW_028270153.1, read as the reverse complement.
GTGATGAGAGTTATTTTGAGAGGACTTGTATATGAAAGCAGGGATGTACTTCTGAAGCTCTATAGGGCTCTGGTCAGACCACATTTGGAGTATTGTGTGCAGTTTTGGGCCCCATATCTCTGGAAGGATATACTGACCCTGGAGCGTGTTCAAAGGAGATTCATGAGAATGGTCCCAGAATGAAAAGCTTAACATATGAGGGACGTTTGAGAACTATGGGTTTATACTCCATGGAGTTTAAAATGATGAGGGAGGAATCTAATTGAAACATACAGAATACTGAATTGCCTGGACAGAATAGATGTTGGGAAGATGTTTCCATTGATCAAAAGAGACAAGAACCCTAGGGCATAGCCTTAGAGTGAAGGGAAGACATTTTAGAATAGAGATAAAGAGAAAATACTTCAACCAGAGAGTATGAGCAAGTACTCAAGTTTTGAGTTTTCTCATTCTCTCACCTGAGATGTTTGCTTATGTTTTTAATAAAAGTTCCTTTAACGTTTCTCTCCGTTTTCTCAGAAGGTATTTTCAACGTACATTGGTCTTGAAGATTGGCAGTATCTGTCAAAATACAAAAGTCAAACATCTCTCCCTATCCAATTAAATACTGCCTGACCCAAGTAATTCCAATATTTTCTACATTTTGTTTCATATTTTCAACACCTGCAGCATTTTTAATTTTCAAAACAAAGTACTTCAAGTTCTTTGCCAATACTTGACTTTCATGTTGGAGTCTTTTGATTTTTTTAATGATTCTATTGAAATTATTTTTCGAAAGTCCTTAAAAAAAAAAAAAGGATTCCGCCTGAAACACTGATTCAACATATCTGTCCCCAAATGTGGACAGATGTTTTGTATGTTAACAATATATTTTGAAGTTTTACTTTTGAAAGTAAATTCTGCTTGGGCAACTGTGCTCTCTGAAGAGTGTGATTGATGGAGAGAGAGTGAATGGTGGATGAGAAAGCAGGAGTATTCCCTTGGATTCAGGTTGTCATGCACTTGTCAAAAGATGCCTAAAACAGCTGCCATACTTTGTCTTTACATCTTGATTAGGCTGTTTCGGTCAATTTGTCCAATCTGAAGACCAAATCACAATGTACTTGTCGAGTTAGAAGTAGGTAGGACACCTTGACGTCTAACAGCAAGTAATTCAGTAATTTGAATAAAACACTTAAGATTGTCAGGCGAGGACATGTTTTCAAAATTGACAAGTAGCATAGGCTACTTTTATACAACCAGCCAAAGATCTGTACTCACAAGTTTAAGTTTTGGATTTCTTTCCAGTATTACTTCTCTTGTATCATTGTCTCAGCTATGTATAAATTATAATTTGATAGTCCAGTACTTAGCATTGCCAAAAAAAATACTTTTTTGTCGAAACTTGTATGTTCTTGGATTGTCCTGATGTGTGCAAGACAAAAATATTTAACAAAATGTGGCTAGTCTTCAGCAATATTGGATTAACGTGTGCAATTAATGCCATGCCTGATGCCATGCTGACCATATTGCTATTCCAACCAAATTCCGTCTGCCTGAACCTGGTCCATATCCCTCTATTCCGTTCCTGTTCATGTGTCTATCTAAATGCCTCTTTAATGTTGCTATTATATTATTTACACTTCTGCTTCTTAACTTGCTGGTTTATCATCTTTGGCCTTAGCGGGGTGTTTTAAAAAATTCTCAAGGTCAAGGACCAGGCTCGCAGGAAAGTAGTCTGACACAGAACAAACAGCCAAGAGGCGAGTCTGCTAGAATATAAGTGTTTTATTCCCCGCAGTGTCACCACAACCAGTCTCGTACTTACAACGGGTCTGGTTTATACTCACTCTACACGTTACCCGAACTGGGAGCCGTCAGTTCTCGTAGAGCGGTTGCCAACAACCCACGCTCGGCGGTTAAACGTAACCCCGGAGCAGACTCTACCGAACTGGAGACTTCTCCAGCTGATATACTCTTAAACATTCATGTGAACAGCAGAGCAAGGCTAAAAAACACATTCCATTCTGGTTACATACAGATAAGAAGATTCACACGGGAAGGTGTATAATAAGATTCACACGGGACTAAGCGACACCTTCCATTTTCGGTTAGAGCAGAGCAAGGCTAAAAAACACATTCCATTCTGGTTATTCACACGGGAAGGTGTATAACAAGATTCACACGGGACCAAGCGACACCTTCCATTTTCGGTTAGATTCACACATGTATTGGGACACAATTTTAACCCTTTCACCACATTCCACTGCTTGGCCCAATACATGTGTTGCATAATGATTCACACATGTATTGGGACATAATTTTACACCACATTCCACTGCTTGACCCAATACATGTGTTACATTATGCCCATATGTATTCTTTCTAACAAGCGCCTACGTACACGCCAAATATACAAGCAAGTCAGGACATTACAGCATGTTAAAATCACCAGGACCGCTACCAGGATCGACAAGGGTGGGAACAGGAATGTCCCCGCAGTGGAGGACATACCACTCAATATGTCCCACCAATGATGAGCTGACTCCACGTCCACTACACGGGCAGCATGTACTACCTCCTGTCCATGTATAAAGGTAGACACCGTAACCTTGGTGACATTGGTTTGATGCTTTCGTAATATCTGCTTAAGCTCCTCGGATCGGTCCAATGCTCGCTTAAACCGATCCAGGGAAATGTTCCAGGGATTCATCAGCACTTTCCACTGCACCTTGGTAAAGTGGCGAGCACTGCTATAAGTGGTCAACAAATAGGTGTGATTCTGCCAGTGCCACTGATAGACATTTGAGAGGCATCCCGAGAACGGTGCTGAGGGAAGCATAGGATGTGGATTATTGGTAGCCACACAGAGCGTGTGTGGCCCAATCTGCCACATCATGTCCCTTGGAGTCTCAACAGTCCATTCGCACAGGGCCGTTCCCTTAGTCAAGCAAGGGTCCCGATACCTGTCCATCAGTAGGCAAGTTTTCCCCTGATCAGTCTGTTCACAAGCGGACAGATCATAGGTAATATTGGTATCTGGGCTAAACCACTGTCCCCTTGTCTTCAGAAAATAATATCCAGAAGATGTAATCACTGGTAATACATAATATCGACAGACCGTAACAGTGTGGGTTACATTCATGGTAACAAAGTATCCGTTACACATAGTTGCGTTACACCATGTTCGCTCTGGATGGGTTATCATCCACAATTTCTCAGATACATTCCATAGTCCCCTCCACGCTTGTACATTGGGGGATGTTACCACACGCAAAAAGCGTTCTTTCTGTATTTGAGCATGCAACATTTGAATATGACAGGCAGTCCAATTTAACTGAGCCGTAATGTTCTCAAACAGTTCCTGAGTGGCGCCCCAGACATCCAGTTCCCATTGCAGAGATCGTATCATTATTTCAGCTGTCTCTCCTTGAGTCATCATTACGGATGGCATCCACCTTCCAATAGTATGTAGTCCTTGTGAGGTGGCCTGTCCCGTGTTAGATAATTTAGTACGGGTTACCTCAGAGTCAATGGCATTCGAGATACCCATAACAGTTCCTGCGCCTCCCAGCAGGGTGTCGTACCACGCTCGTCGCCGCCTCTTGGTATGACACTCGGGTATGAGGGGCAACTGTACCCGCCAATGAACATCAGTGTGCAGTACCGCCCGGGCCATCTGTTGACAAGTTGACATAATAGGGGCCAACTGTGTTCGATGCGACCGCACGCCCCCCGTGGCTGGCCCGCCCCGCGTGGGGTTTAATAACGCCTCAGACGGGGCGTTCGTCGAGGGCAGTACCATTATTAACCACATGAATCGATGACGATTCCGAATATCGGTGGCATTGCGCAGCCACAGATCTTCCCCCCGAGCTGTGACGCTCCAATGAGTCCCCGTTGTCCCGCATGTCTGGGTGCGTCGGTCCCACAAACACGTCTTGACTTGGGCATTTACCACCAGGGTGCAATTAGGCGGTATGAACGATATGTCATATTTTTCCCCATCCCGGCGCATGTAGCACTGTGCACACGTGTACAATTGACAGTCGCTGGTGAGAGTCAGAACAACGCACTGCTGACCGGGTTCACATGTAAAATCGTCCTGCGTCCGTCGCTGGCTACTGGCCTCCCACCGCACCTCATGGCGGGCGACCGGTACCAGCGTCCAGGCCGTGATACCGATGCCCTGGAGTGGCCATCCGATCGCGAACATCGCCAATAGGAGTCGCAATCCCCATGACCACCCCATGTTCAAGGCGGAGGGTCAGCCTGCGGGTGCATAGCAATTACAACATTATTCAGGTCTCACGTAAGTAGCACTGGTTCGCCGGGACGTTTGCCCAGGTCGGGTCCCCGGGGTACATAATGGTGACCAGACTGTCCTTCCCCTGTGCTATGATTTCGGCCGGCCTGGGGGGGGCCGGTCGTCTGGCGCACCCATACCTTGGCCCCCTTAGTGTCAGTAGACCCAAATCCCCCCGTCCCACGCTCAGTAACCGTAACGGGAGCTCCCGTCTCTTCCACCGTTGTAAGGTTACATGGCTTAATGACCAATTGCGCTATTCTGTCCCCCTTCTGTATCACGTAAGGTTCAGCGGTGATGTTGACCAGGATCACCCCCAACTCCCCTTGGTAGTCTGCGTCAATTACGCCTGCCATCACATCAATCCCCTTTAGTGACAGTCCCGACCGCGGGAGGATATGCCCATAGGTTCCAGGGGGACAAATCAATCCTAACCCGGTCTTAATCATCGTAGGTTTCTGTTGGATCAAAGTCTGGGCAGTTAGTGCTCGTAGGTCCAGTCCAGCCGAAGCCGGCGTGGCCCTTACGGGAATATCAGCTTCCTCAGCGAATTTCCACATTTTAATAGGCTGAGTCTTTGGGGTATCACATACTCGTATCATCCTATTCAAGGGTGTTACCCCATTTCCTAATGGGCGGTTATTAATTTGTTTCACCACCCGAATTAGTTGCTTCCTCCAACCCGTTAAGTCATTGCAACCTCCTGCTTTTCGTAGTGAGGACTTCAGAAGCCCATTCATTCGTTCTATAAGTCCCGCAGCTTGTGGGTGATAGGGTACATGATAAACCCATTCCACGTGGTTATCGTGACACCACTGCTTTACCGCCCTTCCTGTGAAATGGGAGCCATTGTCACTCTGGACCTGTATGGGCAATCCATAAAATTGTTCAATCAAATCTAAACATCGCAAGGTAGCCTGTTGATTGTTGTGACGACAGGGATGGGCTACCAAAACCCCAGACATAGTGTCCACAGCTGTACATATGTGGTTACATCCTTGTGAGGAGGGTAAGGGACCCACAAAGTCCATTTGCCAGCTCTGTCCCGGACCATCCCCCCGATGGATATGTCCCATCATGTGTTGGGGCACTCCCTGCCGCTGATGTTGACACTGCTCACACTGGTTTACTGCAGTCTTAACATCATCTACCATAAGATCTATTCCTCGGTCTCGAGCCCAGTGCAAGGTTCCTTGCACTCCCCAGTGCCCAGCCTTAAGGTGTGCCCATCTAGCTAGGTCCACTGAGGTGCCCCTTTGCACCATCATGGTTCGGACGATACCATCCACGTATCGGTTATGTAGAGCTTCCACATCATTTCGAGAGGTATGGGCATCTACGTGGGTGATGTATATGACCAGGTATTGAGCTTTCTCCCATATATCTTCCCATAACTGTTTACCCCACACTTCCCTATTCTGGATCATCCACTGATTGGCCTGCCAAGTTGGCATCCATTGTGTCATGCCGTTAACCACTGACCACGAGTCAGAGAACAAACAAACTCCCATGACCCCTGCTTGCATGACTACCATATGCACTGCCTTTAATTCTGCCCACTGACTACTTTTTCCCTCCCCTAATTCTTCTAGGGTAGTGCCTTGTTTTGGGTTAAAGGCGGCAGCTTTCCATCTACGCTGTCCCGCTTTCCATTGGGCTGACCCATCTACGAACCAAGCCGTGGCTTGTTCATCCGGGGTCAGTTCATCATACCGTTTTCCCATCTTAACGGGTGATTCCTTGTATTCAATCACCTCAAACCGCTTTTCCCCTTCCTCAGGGGCCTCCGCCACTTGCTCATGTAGGACTGACACTCCTTTCTGTCCAGTCCGCACTCTCTCCGACACATACCATTTCCATTTAATGATGCTGCTCTCTTGGGCAGTTCCTATTCGGTGGGTAGTGGGGTCACTAAGTACCCACGGAAGAATAGGGATAGCTGTTCTCATGATCACTTCATGTCCAATGGTCAGGGCTTCGGTTTCCACCAAGCCCCAGTAGCATGCTAATAACTGTTTCTCAAAGGGGGTATACCGTTCCCCTGCCGGGGGTAATTTTCGGGACCAAAATCCCAGTGGCTTACGGGTTCTTTCCTGTTTTTGCCATAAGCTCCAATTGGCATAATCCCCCTGTGCTGAGACTTGCAGTTCTACAGGTCCTGACTGTATCTTTCCCAAGGATACAGCTTGCTGTATCGCTTGCTTGGCCATTTCAAATGCAGTTTGATGGACCTCCGTCCATTCGAACGCTGCCTTTTTCCTCGTAACTCGATACAAAGGTTTTAAAATTTGTCCTAAATGGTGAATATGCTGTCTCCAGAATCCGAATAACCCAATAAATTGCTGCACGTCCTTCTGGGTGTGAGGGACGGCAAAGACCTGAATCTTATTTTTAGCTTTCGCAGTGATTTCCCTTTCCCCCTTGTTCCACACGATTCCTAAGAATTTTACCGTTTGTGAGGGACCCTGGATTTTGGCTGGGTTGATCTCCCACCCATATCCTCGCATATGTTGAACCAGTTGGTCCAGCAATTCCTGAACCTGCTTCTGACTTGTCCCCTGTATCATCATATCGTCAATATAGTGCGAGATCATCACTTCGTCAGGCACTTTAAAGGCAGCCAAGTGTTCTGCAACTATCCGGTGGCAGATAGTAGGGCTATGCAGATATCCTTGGGGCAATCGCGTGAACGTGAATTGTCTACCCTCCCAAGTGAATGCGAACTGTTCCTGCCTATCTTCGGGAATAGGAATTGTGAAGAAGGCATTAGCCAAATCAATTACTCCGTACCACACCCCTGGATGATGTTGGATTCGTCCTATAATAGTGACGGCATCCGGGACCGCTGCCGTCAAGGCCGGAGTGTGACGGTTTAGTTGCCGATAATCTACCGTCATCCGCCATGACCCATCGGCTTTATGTACGGGCCATAAGGGGTTATTCCACGCCGTGGTGCATGTCCTAAGCACTCCCGCTTCCAAATAATCCTTAATTGTGGCGGATATTTCTTTATGTCCGCCGGGAATCCTATACTGTCTAAGACTTATTACGCGATCGGCGATCGGGATGGGGAAGGGGTCCATTTTAACCTTTCCCACTAACACCGTCCTACAGCGCAAAGCCATTTTCGTGATTCCAAATTCAAACTTCCCTTGTTGGAGGTGAAGTGTTAAACCGGCCAGAATGTCCATTCCCAGGATCCATTCTCTAACCGGTGTAATGATAATTGAATAAGTTTTAATGGGCATTGTACCTATCTTTAGGGGCAATTGTACTGTTTTTCCTTCAATCAGATTACCTCCCAGCCCAACCAGCGTGACTGGGGTTCCTTTAAACTTATGGGGCGTCCCATAGATTAAGGTGGCCTCCGCCCCTGTGTCCACTAGAGCCATAACGGTTTGGACGGATTTGCGCCAATAGATAGTCAATGATACATGAGGTCGAATGTCGTCTGCTGACCATTGGCTCGTTCGTGGGCAAACCCTTGGGGCTTGGCCCGATTCCTATTGTTCCTCCCATTCATCTTCCCCAGACAGCACTGGGTAAAGACGTTTGCCTCGCCCTTCTTTGTTCTTGCCTTTCTTACTAGGTTTCCGGCCACGCCTATCCACTTTATAACACTCTCGGAGGGGAGGCCGTACCTCCTCCTCCTCCTCGTCCTCCGAGGATTCCCACCGCTGGGAAGTGGAAGTTCTACCCCTTCGAGGCTCATTAACAACCGGACCCCGTGTCTGACATTTTTGTGTTAGTAATTCCACTAGGTCTTCCATAGTGGGTCGGGACTCCGTCTCTACCCGGGACACCTTCAGTCCCTTTCGTCTGCATAAGTCTTTTAATTCCGGTGTAGGTAGGCCATCAATCTCCGATGCTGGGACCTGCGCCCGTATCAAAGCTTGCCACAAAGCACGCCGTGAGGGGCCTTGGTTACTTCCTTGATTAGGGTTTACTTTTCCCCCTGCCCGAGCCTCAGGGCGACGCCCCTCCGTGCCCCCCTGAGAAGCACGGGTTGTGGGTCCCCAATCCCCCAAACCACCCATCTCCCTCATCATACTACGGGCATCTCCTAGGGTTTCTCCCCGTCCACTCAACATTATGGTTAATAACAGTGGTTTATAATGGGGGGGGGCAGTCTTCACTAGGTGGTCTCTAGTCTGTCTACTAACATTTGTGTTATCTACCTCGTCCAGCACTCCCAGCAACAGGGCATCCCGCACACACAAACGGGTTAGCCTCTGAACCCCTTCCTTAATCGTTGTCCAAGTTCCTTCCAAGGGGGGCCAATCGGACAGGAAGGGATACTGTTCGGCCACTGCCCTGGCATACATCCCAAATAGGGTCCCCATACTGCAATCTATTACCATATCCTTGGCTTGGCTGCGGTACCCCAGGTCTATGGCAGCATCCTTTGCTAATCCACCAAACTTGGGAGCATCCTGATAGTCTACCTGCACTTGTTGCCCCCCTTCCTCGAGGAGCCGAATTAGCCATAGCTCTAACGGCTCCCCAGGATTACGTCGGGTTTTCTGGGTGATAAACAGCACCTCATCGGTAGTGAAGTCTTCCGTTAATTCAGAGAATTCTGCGGGAGGCTGAGCCCGCGGTAATTCATGCATAATTGCCTCCCCTTGTTCATTCCGTATAGGGTTTCCTTTCTCATCTAACATTACCTCCCGTTGCACTGGGAGACGTCTCTGAACCTGCTTTCTCCTAACCACTGGTTTAGCTTGGAGTACGGGTGGGTCCTCTTCGTACTGATCATCTAAATCTCCCCAAATGTTCCCATCCCAATGATCGATATCCCACCGATCCCCGTTATTTAACTGGGCTACAAACGCCCGTACTTGTACTGGGTCCGGGGTTCGAGGGACCTTCCTTTTCTCTTTCCGTTTCTTAGCAGACAGATACATAATAGTTCGTCCTGCTAGTTCAGTTAATGCTGTCAATTCAGCCTTTAACTTCATAATTTCCTGCCTCAACATAGAGGCATCTCCCGAACTGAGTCCCTGCTCATGTTTCAGGAGGGCTAATTCTGCTTCAGCTTTTTGGCGCTTGTCTGACTGTTGTCTACAAGCCGCCGCACAGGCCCACATCCTCCGCTGTACCCCAGGCAATGGGTTATTCGGCAGGACTGGGATCCTCTCAAGGGTGGACAGCAGCGACCCTGGGGTTCCTACGCCCTCGGCCTCCCAGTCCTCCGGTCGCCCCCCACCATTTCTCAAACAAACTGCCACGCCATGCCACGGCCCATGCCATCCCGGGACGGTCGGGACCTCCACAGTTTGTTCCTCTGGTTTCTTAGCCTTTTTCCAAAACATTGTTCTGTATCAAAATCTTTCCTCAATTGCGATTGATCCTGCCGGCTACGCCAAAATGTTTTAAAAAATTCTCAAGGTCAAGGACCAGGCTCGCAGGAAAGTAGTCTGACACAGAACAAACAGCCAAGAGGCGAGTCTGCTAGAATATAAGTGTTTTATTCCCCGCAGTGTCACCACAACCAGTCTCGTACTTACAACGGGTCTGGTTTATACTCACTCTACACGTTACCCGAACTGGGAGCCGTCAGTTCTCATAGAGCGGTTGCCAACAACCCACGCTCGGCGGTTAAACGTAACCCCGGAGCAGACTCTACCGAACTGGAGACTTCTCCAGCTGATATACTCTTAAACATTCATGTGAACAGCAGAGCAAGGCTAAAAAACACATTCCATTCTGGTTACATACAGATAAGAAGATTCACACGGGAAGGTGTATAATAAGATTCACACGGGACTAAGCGACACCTTCCATTTTCGGTTAGAGCAGAGCAAGGCTAAAAAACACATTCCATTCTGGTTATTCACACGGGAAGGTGTATAACAAGATTCACACGGGACCAAGCGACACCTTCCATTTTCGGTTAGATTCACACATGTATTGGGACACAATTTTAACCCTTTCACCACACGGGGTCAGAGACTTTCAAGGTCCTATTAGATATTGAATTGAGATTACAAGATCAAATTTTGCAAATTATGAGATTAGATTCCCTACAGTGTGGAAACAGGCCCTTCGGCCCAACCAGTCCACACTGAGCCTCCGAAGAGTAACCCACCCAGACCCATTTCCCTCTGACTAACACTATGGGCAATTTAGCATGGCCAATTCACCTGACCCGCACATCTTTGGACTGTGGGAGGTAACCGGAGCACCCGGAGGAAACCCACGCAGACATGGGGAGAATATGCAAACACCACACAGACAGTCGCACGAGGCTGGAATCGAACCTGGGACCCTGGTGTGCTGAGGCAGTAGTGCTAACCACTGAGCCACCGTGCGGCTCTTTCCCTGGTTATCTGCTTGCACTTGATGTATATATAAAACATCTTTTCTTTTATCCTTGATTTTACTTAAAGAAAATTGTTTGATACTCATGAGGGAAAACTAATTTTTTTTTTCAAGTTTGCTCCTGCATTTCTTTTTGTAGTTTTCTTGGCTTTCTACGTAATTACGCTTTTAGTCTTTGCATGAGATTCTCTTTGTCGCCTTATTCTACTTTGACTTTGAAGAGAAAGTATGTATGGGAGTCCCATCTTTTTCACTGTGAAATATATGTTTGAATCTTTTGTTTTTTGCCTTTACTGATCTGACACCTTCAAGTTTACCTTTAAGTAGCTGAATCCAGTGCATTTTTGCGAACTCGTCTTGCAACTTTGTAAAATTAGCTTTTCCTAAGTTAAGAATTTTAATTCCTGGTCTTTCTTTATCCTTTTCCATAACTACACCAATGTAACTGAATTATGATTAGTTGCACACTCTTCCAATGATGTGACTTCCACCTGTCAAGCTTCATTCCATAAATCCAAGTCTAGAATTTTTCTTGGGGTTGCTACATTATTATTTAAAAAAAATAGTAATTCTATCCTAGTTTCCACCCTGGGGAAAAAGACTTTGACCAACCATCCTATCTGTGCCTCTCATAATTTTATATGCTTCTAACCGGTCACCTCTCAGCCATCAATGCTCCAGCAAAAGCAATCCAAGTTTTTCCAACCTTACCTTATACCAAATACATTCTAATCTAGGTAAATCGCCTTTGCACCCTCTCAAAAGCCTCCACATCTTGTAGTGTGGGACCAGAACTGCACACCATACTCTAAATGTGGCTTAACTAACATTAATACTGCTCACTGTTAGGGAGCTATGGATTTGTGCCCCAAGATCCCTCTGTATATCAACGCTCCTAAGGTCCTGCTATTTACTGTATGCTTTCCGCTTGCATTTGGTCTCCCAAAATGCATCACTTCACACTTGTCCAGATTAAACTCTACCTGCCATTTCTCCGCCCAACTTTCTAAATGATCTATATCCTGCCTCATCCTTTGACAACCTTCCTCACTATCTACAACTCCTCCAGTCTTTGCATTGTCTGCAAATTACATTACAAACATTAGAGGTCCTGGCACTTATTCTTGCAGAGAATGGTTACTGGTTACAGGCCTCCAGTCAGAAAAACACCCCTCCCTAACCATTGTCTGTCTTCTATGACCAAGACAATTTGTATGGATCCCGTGTTCTATCTTCCTTACCAGCCTTGAGGGGCCTTATCAAATGCTGTAGTAAAATCTATGTAGACTACATGCACTTCCCTACCCTCATTAATCATCTTCGTCATTTCCTCGAAAGACTCAATAAAATTTGTGAGACATGACCCTCCCTGCACAAAGCCAGTATGACTATCCTACTAAGTCCATTATTTTGTAAATGTAAGTAAATCCCCCTAAGAATCTTCTCCAATAATTTCCCCTACCTCTAATGTAAGGTTCAGTGGCTTATAATTTCCTAGATTATCCCTGTTAGCCTCCTTAAAAAAATGAGCAATAATAGCTTGTGGGAGCTCACCTGTGGCTAAAGATGGACACAAAGACCTCTATCAAGGCCACAGCAATCTCTGCCTTTGCCTCCTCAGTATTCTGGGATAGATCCCATCAAGCCCTGGGGAATTACTGCCTTAATATTTTTCAAGAAGCCCAACTCCACTTCCTCCTTAATTATCAACATGCTCCAGAATATCAACGTATCTGCTTCCTACTTTTACCATCATCCATGTCCTTCTCCCTGATGAATACCAGTGCAAAATGCTCATTAAGGACCGTGCCTGCTTCCTCTGGCTCCATGCATAAATTGCCTTCTTTGTCCTTGAGTGGACTTAGTCCATTGTGGCAGCTTGTCTGGGAGAGTCGGTCTGTGTTTGGTGTGATATTCTCCAGGTTTGGAGGTCTTTTCTGGGCGTGGAGACCTTACTGATGGAGAGATCTTCTTTGGCAGCGGTTTCTGGGTATTTCAGCTTTCATCATCTCAATCAACTTTGTCTGAAGTAAAATTGACGAAGATGAACTCTGTCTTAATTTTTACTTTTTTCTTCTTACCTGTGACTTCTGTCTTTAACACAGGCGCTATGGTATGACAATTTATAAAACTTTTCACTTTTTTTTGTAAAAATATATGTGATAATAAATTGCTGTTTTATTCTAATCTTGCTCTTGCTATCCTTTTGCTCCATATATGCAGATAAAATGCCTTGGAACTCTCCTTAATCTTGTTTATCAAGGACATTTCATGATTCCTTTTAGTCCTCCTCATTCATTGTTTAAGCTTTTTTCCTGCTTCCTTTACATTCCTAAAGGGCCTTGTCTGATTTCAGTTTCTTAAACCTTACATATGGTTCCTTTTTCTTTTTGACTAAGTTTTCAATATCTCTTGTCATCCAGGAGTCCTGAATCTTGCCATCCTTACCTTTCATCGTCACAGGAACATGCTGGTCTTGAATTCTGATCAACTGACCCTAAAAATACTCTCACAACTGCCTGCAATCAAATTTGTCCAGTTCCTGCTGAACGCTGCTCTAATCAGCAATCCAATTTGCCACTTTCACCTACGGACCAATCTTACCCGTATCCATATTCATAACTACCTTAAAACTTATGGAATTATGACCACTGTTCCCAAAATGCACTCAATGAATTAACCAGGTTCATGCCCCAATTCAAAGTTTAGTAGAACCACTTTCGCAGTTGGATTTTCTACATATTGTTTCAAGAAGCCCTCCTGGATGCACTGAACAAATTCTGCCCTGTCTAAGCAACTGCTGCTAAGAGAGTCCCAGTCAATATTGGGGATATTAAAAATCACTCACTATGCCAACCCTTTAGTTTTTACATTGTTAATGATCAGTTTACATTTCTGTTCCTCCACCTCCTGCTGGCTACTGGGAGGCCGATAGTATAACCCCCATCATAGTGATTGCATCTTTTGTATTCCTGAGTTCTATCCGTATAACCTTGCTGAATGAGCCCTCCAATATCTTTTCTCATAGTGCAGCTGTGACATTCTTCTTAATCAGTAATACAACTGCCTCATCCCTTTTATATCCCACTTAGATGGTGCCAGACCTGCTGAGTTTCTGTGAAGAGAAAAAAGTTAACATTTCAAATCCAGGGTCCCTTCTTGACAACTCATAACTTTGAACAGGTCATATTTATGTTGATGTTGGGGAATAGGTGGGGTGTTGTATGGAGCTTGGGGGGGTGGGGTGGGGGGAAGTGAGAAAGAGAGAGAGAGAGAGAGATTAAAGGGCAGGCAGACAAAGGGATTGTAAATTGTAAGCCAGGAAAGAGAAGAGAAACTAAATACGGGGGGGGGGGGGGAGGTATTCATACTTTAATATTGTTCGACTCAATTTGGAGTTGTAAGGTTTCCCCGAAGCAGCTTCTGTTGAGTCCTCACTGCAGTAGGCCTGACACACACATGTTGGCATGGGAACATGGCAGTATGTTGAAGTGGCAGGCAACTGAAAGCTTGGCATAATTTTACAGATAGTAAGTAATAGGAACAGAGACACACACTGACACACTTTCACATGCAATTCATTTAATAGTTTATGCTGGTTTTAAAATTTTGACTTTGAAGGTACCAGCTGCCATCTCTTCACCATGAATGTCCAATCTCTCGACACATCTGTGCCCCATCAGGGTGGGCTTAAGGCTCTCTGCTTCTTCCTCAAAAGAAGAGCTGAACTGTCCCCGTCCATTACCACCTTCCTCTGCCTGGCCGAGTGCGTCTTTGTCCTCAGTTTAAACAGCTTCTTCTTTAACTCCTCTCATTTTCATCAGGTCAAGTAAAGTTGATATAGTCCCATAGGGCTGCACTCTCATTACAGACAAACAGCTATTGGTGGCTTAGCCTACCGTTACAATGTCTCAGGCAAGGGGAAAGGCTGAGCAGGAGAGTCCTTCATGGTAACCTCAGTTGGTGTGAGAATGTGTGGCTATGAAATGAATTGATTTTAGTACAGCCAATCCATTTTCAACCAAACATTATCACCTAATTAGTTTCTTATCTGCCCTGGCTTACTATCTTTGTTGGCCTACCCTTTTTTCTCTCTCTGGGTTCCCTGTCTACCTATCTGCTCATTTCTTTCTCTCCATCCATCCACCCCCCCCCCATCAGCATTAATACCACTTATTCCTAGATGTTACTAGTTCTGAAGAAATTTGACTTGAAACATTAACTTTATTTTTTCTTCACAGATACTGCTAGATGCTGAGTTTCTTCAGCAGTTTTTGTTTTTATTTGTTCTTCTATCTCCCTTTGCCTGTTTAGAGAGTCATATAGCACAAAAACAGACACTTCAGTCCAACTCATTCACACTGACCAGGTTTCCCAAACTAAGCTAGTCCTATTTGCCTATCTTTGGCCCTTTTCCCTCTAAACCTTTCCTGTTCGTGCACCTGTCCAAATGTCTTTAAAATGTTGTAACTGTACCTGCACCTATCACTTGCTCTAGAAGTTCATTCCACGCATGAAACATCCTCTGTGTGAAAAGGTTGCCACTCAGGTTCCTTCTAAATCTTTCCTGTCTCCCCTTAAACCTAAATCCTCCAATTTTGGACTCCCCCACTCTTGGGAAAAGACTTTTTCTATTCACTGATCAATGCCCCTCATGATTTTATAAATCTCTAAGGTCACCCTTCAATCTCCTATGCTCCAGGAAAAGAAGTCCCAGCCTATCCTAACTTCAAGAAGGGAAATATGGATTATCCAGGAAACTATAGACAGTTGAGGCTCACATTGGGTAGAGCAGTGGTTGTTGTTTACATGGATTTTAGAAAGGTTTCGACAAAGTCCATCCTGGTAGGCTCATCTAGAAGGTTAAGATGGATGGGATCTGTGGTGACTTGGCCGTATGCATTCAGAATTGGCTTGCTTATTGTGGTGGAAGGGTGTTTTTCAGGCTGGAGGTCCAAGTGACTCCGGGACCTGTACTGGGACCTCTGCTGTTTGTGATAAATATAAATGATTTGGATGAAAACATAGATTGGGTGGGTTAGTAAGTTTGCAATGGAGGTGTGGATAGTTTAGAAGTTTGTCAAAAGATGCAGCAGGGTATAGGTCAGTAGCAGAAGTGGGCGGAGAAATGGCAGATGGAGTTTAATCTGTCTAAGTTTGAGGTGCTGCACTTTGAGAGATGAAATGTTAATGAAAACAATGTAGTTAGTGGCAAGATCCTGAACAGCATTGATGTACAGAGGGATCTTGGGTTCAAGAGTATAGTTCCCTGAAAGTGACCACACAAGTAGATAGGGTGTTAAAGAAGGCAAATGGCATGCTTGCACTTCTTGGTTGAGGAGTTGAGTACAAGAATCAGGACGTCACGTTGCAGCTTTATAAGACTTTGGTTCGGCCACACTTAAGAGTATTATGTTCAGTTCTGGTCACCACGTTACAGGAAAGATGTGGAAGCTTTGGAGAGTGCGCAAAAGACGTTTACCAGGATGCTGCTTGGATTAGAGGGTATGAGCTATAAGGTGAAGATAGAAAACAACCAGTGTTTTTCTCTGGAGTGGCGGATGCTGAGGGGAGACTTGATAGAAGTCTGTAAAATTATGAGGTGCATAATGACAGTCAGAATCTTTTTCCAAGAGGTAAAATATCTAATACTAGGGGTCACACATTTAAGGTGAGAGGGGGAAAGTTCAAAGGAAATGTGAAGGGCAGGTTTTACACAGAAAGTGGCAGGATTGTGGAATGCGCTGCTGGGGTGGTGGTGGAGGTAGATACGATAGGTGCATTTAAGGGTCTGTTAGATGAGCACGTGGATATGCTAGGAATGGAGGGAATTGGACCAAGGGCAGGCAGAAGGGAATACTGTAATTTAATTTTGCAACAAGCTCGGCACAACATTGTGGGCTGAAGCACCCATTCCTGTGCTGGAAAGTTCAATGTTCCATAGAGCCCCTCCTCATAACTCAACCTCCAGTCTGGTAATATTCTTGTAAATCTTTTCTGTACCTTTTTCAAATTAATAATGTCCTTTCTATAGTAAGGCAAATAGAACTGTACAGGCCTGTAATACAATCTCTGTATTGTAATATCCACTTCTTGTTCTTATGCTCACCCCATGCTTCTGAAGAGATTGTGGAGGCATTGGTGGTGATCTTTTGGAAATCGCAGGAGTCAGGAAGGTTCTCAGAAAATTGGGAATTGGCTAATGTAACCCCATGTTTAAGAAGGGAGGGAGGCAGAAGATTGGACTTTTTTTTTTGCATTGTTTCTTTTTCTTTTCTTTTTTTCTTTTTATCCCCACACTACCACCTAAGTGCGGTAGTGCTTATTTTTTCCCCCAGCACCCATGGTGTGTGTGTGCAGGTGTGAGACACAGTGAAAGACACAAAGTGCACGAATCTTTATTCAAATTCCACCACCGGGAAGACAGGGAAACACCCGGGTGGCCAGTGACAAACACTGCCCTTCACATCAAAGGGCAGTGCTGTGTGATCAAAACAGTGAGGGGGAGGGTAGGGACTAAATCAAAATAGAGTTGGAGGGAGAAATGATGCACTCCACTCCCTGCGGCACCCACCTCTCCCTGAACAACTCCAGGGTGTTGGTCGACGCCGCGTGCTCCTTCTCCAAGGACATCCGGGCTAAGATTGGAAATTATAGCTGGTTGGCTGACCTTGGTCATTGGTAGGATGTTAAGAGTCCATTATTAAGGATGAGATTGCCAAGTATTGCAAGTGTGTGGTAAAATAGTGCTATGTCAGCATGACTTTGTCAAGGGTAAGTCATGCTGACAAATCTATTAGAATTCTTTTAGAACGTAAAGAACACATTAAACAAAGGAGACTTAGTGGACATGAGCGGTTTGGATTTCCAGAAGGCATTTGACAAGGTGCTGTACAGGAGGCTGCTGAATAAAATAGATTAGGTTAGATTACTTATAGTGTGGAAACAGGCCCTTCAGCCCAACAAGTCTGCACTGAAGAGCAACCCACCCAGACACATTCCCCTACATTTACCCCTTCACCAAACATTACGGGCAATTTAGCATGGCCAATTCACCTAACCTGCACATTTTTGGACTGTGGGAGGAAACCGGAGCACCCGGAGGAAACCCACGCAGACACTGGGAAAATGTGCAAACTCCATACACAGTTGCCTGAGGCGGGAATTGAACCCGGGTCTCTGGTGCTGAGAGGCAGCAGCAGCGCTAACCACTGTGCCGCCCAAGGTTATAGAGACAGGTACTGGCATAGCTAGAGGATTGGCTGATTGGCAGAAGGTAGAGTGTGCAAAGTCTTTTTCAAGATGGCAGCAGTGACCCGTAGTGTTCCACAGGGGTCAGTATTGGGACTACACCTACCCACATTATACATACTGGTTTGGCCAAAGGAACTGACAGCATTGTTGCTAAGTTTGCAAATAGGTGGAGGGGTAGTTTGTGTTGAAGAAGCAGGGAAACTGCAGAAGGACTTGGACAGCCTGAGAAAGTGGACAAAGAAGTGACAAATGGAATAGAACGTGACGAAGTGTGAGTTTATGCATTTTGGTAGGAAGAATACAGGTATACTCTATTTTCTAAATAGGGAAAAACTTCAGAAATTTGAAGCACAAAGGAACTTAAAGTCCTTGTTCATGATTCTCTTAAGATTAACATGCAGGTTTGGACCCAATTCTATCTATGAAAGAATGTGCTGGCCTTCAAGGGGGTGGAGAATTTACAACAATGATACTGGGGATGAAGGGCTTTTCAGATGAGCGGTTGAGAACTCTTCATCTGTATACGATAGAGATTAGAAGGATGAGGGAAGTTCTGATTCAAACTTGTAGAATGCTGAGAAGTCTGGATGGAATGGGTGTGGAGAAGATGTTTTGACTAGTAGGATAGACGCAGACTTGAGAGCGTAACCTCGGAGTGAAGGGATGAGGAATTTCTTCAGTCTGAGGGTGGTGAATCTGTGGAACTCATTACCACAGAAGGCTGTGGAGGCCAAATTGCTGAGTGTATTTCAGCTAAGTTCCTGATCAGTAAGGGGAGCAAAAGTTACAAGGAGAAAGCAGGAGAATGGAATTGAGAAACAAATGAGCCATGATTGAATGGCAGAGCAGACTTGATGGGCTAAATGACCTAATTCCGTTCCAATATCTTGTGGTCTAAAGGGCCTCCATTTCACAATCCTTCTTGCATACAATCCATCCTTACAGCTATAATTGTTTCTTTAATCAATATCTATCGCCACTCTTTTCATCTCTTTCCTATCATTCCAAATTAAAGTGCTATGACTACGAATATTGAACTGTTCTTCCTGCCTTCGTTGTACCCACGTTTTAGGAAAAAATGTGATATCATTCTTTCAAGTGTTGAGTTGTGTCCTCAACACATTTGCCTTATTTATTAAAGCACAGTTAAACTTCTTATTTTCCAACCTCTGTTTCCTTTGTCTTCCACTTCCATTCATTAATGTTTTTCTGTTTTTGCAGTTTTACTTTTCTCCCTTCTTAAATATATGCTCAACTTCCCATATCCCTGCTGGGCAAGTTTAAATCTGCCATAAAAGAATTAACAAACTTGTTTGAGCCTCAGCAGGGCTGTGGGCCCAATATCCCCTAACTTTCTGGTTTATATATGTCCTAACATCAAATAATAACACTATTACACCATGGAAATAGGCTGATTGAAATCACTGCTCCTTATTCATCTTTTATGCCTGTAGCAGAGTTGAGGAAAGATATCTTGTTCAATTGTGATTTCAGTGATACTTTCTTATAAATCCAGTTTCTTTAGTATTACAAGAAAAACTGGTTTTGTTGAGACCAAGCTAATTTTGATAGTCTTATAAGCATCTTCTACTACAGACTGATCAGCGAAAAATAAACTTTAAAGCATACTTTGTAATTGCTCCAGTTTATAAATGGTTGATCATTTATAAACTTCTAAAAGAACATAGTGCAAATAAAGACAAAAGAAAATGCATTTCAAACATAAGGTTTTTCCGAAACATTATATCCTTAAAATATGACCAGAGGAAACTTTAGATATCTGGGAAACTGCCAACTAATTTGATTATATTCCTTAAAGGAGCAACATGTATATTTTAAACTAGTTCTGTTTTCTGTCAACTTATTTAATCAAGCAATGGGACAAGTTATGTCCAGATCATAATGAGCAGTTTCTTATGTGCTTTCGTTTTTCATAGTCTCGACAACTTTAAACAGGTCAGTTGCTTTTGAAAGTTGTCGCATGAAAATGGTTTGGAAAAAATAATGTTTAGTGAGTAAATCCACAGCAGCAGCATTCATTGTTCATTACCAAAATCTCTCTAGATAAGGGTAGCCACTTGACATCTGACATGTAGCAGCAGTTAGGGGTCACCTGTGAAAGTAGTGTAAAATATTAGACCAAAATAATCTGTAGATTAGAAAGCTTTAACTATATGTCTTGACATGAAATTCTATATGCTATACAAATTATTCCTTCCTAAATAGTATATAACTTTAACTAATGATAAATGCATTTTTATATTGACAGGCAGATTGTTGCTCGAGGGCTCTTGGATGTTCTGCGAGCTTTTAGCGATGATGAGAAAGATTTCTTGGCTGTCATGGAGACGATAGTTAGACTCTCTGAAGATACAGGTATGTTGGTGACCTCCTTGTTTTGAGTGACAGAGGTTTGCAGAAGTTGGTGATTATTTAGTTGCTTGCTTTTTCCTGTTATTCTCGTCTTTGCCCTGCTTTTGTTTTTCTGCCTTGCGGCACTGTTTCATGCATGGATTTCTTTCCAGAGTTCAGCTAACTTTGCGATATCTCACCAATTCAGCAGTCTTCCTATAAAAGCAGCATCCGTTTTTCTGATTGGTCTTAAACATTATTTTGGTGGTTGTTTCACAGTTTTTATTTTTAGAGTAAAAACAACATGATTGGGTGAACGGCATGGTTGATAGAGATGAAACAAACTGGATGATATAGGTTAAAATGGTTGTCTTTGAATATAAACCATCTTTGGAGAAAAAGAAGAAAATGGCACAGAAAAATGAGGTGCAGTCAAAGATACAAGATGTTGTGCGATGACAGTTCAAAATGTTCTGAAAAGTTTGCTTAAACAAGAGTTTCTTTTAATTGAGTAGTTATCCACTTACAACAATATTTCTGGGTTTGGTTCGCTGTCCATATGTAAGGTATCTGCTGCCCAAAATATACTTACATTCCAGATGTTGCAATGCCTCACTTCAGTAGATGAATCTGTTTGGATGTTTCAGACAAGCTGATGTCCCATTAGTCAGCACCCTCAAATCCTACTTAATTGTCTGAAGAATCTAAAAGAGCAATTGCTCCTTAATCCTGGATCTTGCCCTTATTGCTGCCTCAAAGCAGTCCTGAAAAATTCATGACGTCATCATGGTGCAATCCAGGCACTTAAAGAAGAAAAATCACAACCATCAAATGTCCCAACATGCTTCACAGCCAATGAAGTCCTTTCACTCTGTAGTCACTTCTGTAATATAAGATATATCAGTGCCACATGAATACTGTTTAGCTACAAGGGTGGGTCAGAGGCTAAGAATCCTGCACTGAGTAACTCACTTCCTAAGTACCCAAAGTGCTCACCTTCTGCAAGGCGCAAGTCAGGAATGTGATGGAATATTCTGATCTGAATATCATCAAAAAAATGGACTAGGGAAACTAATGGGACTAAATTCTGTGGACCTGGTGGGTTGCATCCTAGGATTTTAAAGGAAATGCCCACAGAGGTAATAGGTGTTTCAGGAATCCTTACAGGTTCTAGAAAAGTGACCAAAGATCGAAAAGCTGTCAATGTTACATAGATGTACAGAAGGATCTTGGTGTCTTTGTACACCAATCAGTCAATCTAAACAGGGAGGTTCAGCAAGCAATTGGGAAGGCAAATGGTATTTTGGCCTTAACTGCAAGAGGATTTGAGTTCATAACAGGGCTCGACAGACTAGATGCAAGGAGGTTGTTCCCCCTAGTTGGGAAGTCCAGAACCAGAGGTCTGATCACCGTCTCAGAATACAGAGTAGGCTATTGAGGGTATTTTGTTACTGAGATGATAGTCAACCTATGGAATTCTCTACCACAGAAGGCCGGGTCACAGAGTATATCCAGAGGCTTGAACAAATAATGTAGAAAATCTGAAATAAATTATATCATTACTGGTGGAAAATCTTGTATTTAGTTTTTCACTTTGGATTCAAAGGATGGCGTAGGATTATTTCCAAATGATGATAAAATGCCACACGTAACATTAATACACAAAACAAAATCACATAAAGTCAGGGGTTAGCTTGGTTAGAGGATTGCGCCCGTGCCCTCACCTCCCCCCTCACCTCCATCCAAAGCCCCAAAGGAGCCTTTTACATCCATCAAAGTTTCACCTGCACATCCACCAATGTAATTTATTGTATCCGTTGCTCCCGATGCGGTCTCTTTTACATTGGGGAGACTGGACGCCTCCTCACGAGCGCTTTAGGGAACATCCATGGGCCACCTGCACCACTCAACCCCACCGCCCCGTGGCCCAACATTTCAACTCCCCCTTCCCACTCTGCTGAGGACATGCAGGTCCTGGGCCGCCTCCACTGCCACTCCCTCACCACCTGACGCCTGGAAGAAGAACACCTCATCTTCCCCCTCTGAGCACGTCAACCACAGGGCATCAATCTGGACTTCACCAGTTTCCTCACTTCCCCTCCACCCACCTTACCCCAGTTCCAGCCTTCCAGCTCAGCACCATCCTCATGACCTGTCCTACCTGCAAATCTCCCTTCCCACCTATCCGCTCCACCCTCCCCTCTAACCTATCACCTTCATTTCCACCTCCATCCACCTATCGTACTCTTGGCTACCTTCTTCCCAGCCCCACCCCCCCCCTCCCATTGATCACTCCACCCAGAGGCTCCCTGCCTTCGTTCCTGATCAAGGGCTTTTGTCCGAAATGTCGATTTTCCTGCTCCTCGGATGCTGCCTGACCTGCTGTGTTTTTCCAGTGCCACTCTAATCTAGACTGTGATCTCCAGCATCTGCAGTCCTCCCTTTTGTCGAGAGGATTGGCCAATCGGAAAACAGAGTCGGGATGAATGGTTGGTGTGCTTCAGGATTCAATCCTTGCGGCCCCAACTATTCACAATCTATGTTAATGACTTGGATATGGGGAAAGAAAGTATTATACTGCAGTTGGCAGATGGCTAAAATGGGTGGGCAAGTAAGATATAATGAACAAATAAATTTACCAGTTGATATGGTAAGGTTAATTGGGTCAGTATCAAAACATGACGTTTACTGTGGATAAGTGAGATTATCCATTTTGATCAAAGGAATAGAAAGGCAACCTATTATCTAAATGGAGAGAAATTTCAGAGTGCTTCATTGTAGAGAGATCAGAGTGTCCTCTTGCATCAATTGCAGAAAATTAACATGCAGTTACAGCAGGTAATGAGGAAAGCTAATGTTTAGCATTTATCACTAAGGGAATAGAGTATAAAAATAGGGAAGTATTGCTGCAACAGTACATGTGCTGGAAAGTGTGACTAATGTAGTTTAAGTATAGTTTTGGTGATATAGATTCAAGGGCTGAGGGGCCTCTTCTGTTCTCTATGATTCTAAGGCTTTTGTGAGATCACATCTGGAATTTTACATAGTTTTAATCTCCCCTTACGTAAGGGGAGATTTAGTTGAATTTGAGTCAGTTCAGAGGAGGTTCACTAGATTTATTCCAGACAGGAGGGTCAGAAAAGGGTGCCCTTGCAGTCAGCATCACCTTGAAGTATTCTGGGAAGGTGTCCCCACATTCAGCATCGTCTTGAATTGGTCCAGGAAGGATGCCTTGCTTGCTTGGAAGTATCGAGCTGTCCGTTCCAGCTGTCCGTCGCAGTGGCCGGTATATTGGGTCCACATCGATCTGGACAGATTCAAACCACTATAAATGCCGGAGGAAAGATCACAGAAGCGCTTCACAGGAGGCTCCAAAGCACTGAGGATGTCACCTAGACAGGGGACGAAACGTCTGCAACACAAATTCCCAGCTCGGCAAACAGAACCACAACATATAACAGAGAAACAAGGCAGGAGAGAGTGGGCAGCTTTGCCTGACTCCAGGTGTGAATTAGAAAATTTTCCCATTCAGATCAGTTCATAGGCAGAAACAAATCCCTTTTGTATATGGGAACAAAGTAACCCAGTTTACATGGTCAAAGAAAATCAAAGGCAAGGGATGCATAACTGAACTCTGCAACCTCGCTGATTCGAGATTAGGAATTAAGTGCTGAATGGTCTCTTGTTAGATTTGGATCATTAGCCATGAATACCCACTGTTAATGGTTTGCTTCTAAAAGTTAAGCATTTCCCTTCATATTTGTAAAGATCAAATGTCAGTAGAATACTGAATCCCTATTTGATAGTCCTCATGCATTCACCTGTTACATGACTTAGGCAATTTCTGTTACAAATGGAGAAGAAAGATCGAGAATGTCAGGAAATAGATAATGACATCTATGAATTGGAAGGGTTTAAAGGGTTATGGGCCAAATTATGGCAAATGGGACTAGATTTATTTAGGATATCTGGTCAGCATGGATGAGTTCAACCGAAGGGTCTGCTTTCATGCTGTATATCTCTATGACTCTGTCATTTTCCCTTGTTGGAGAGTCTCAGACAAGAAGGCACAAGTTTTCAGAGTAAAGGGTGGCCCTTTTAAGACATAGGTAAGGAGGAATTTTTGCCGTCAAGATAGTGAATTTGTGGAATCTGTTCTCACAGAGAGCTGTCAGAGCTCGACGTATTCAGGGCGGGGTTCGTCTGATTTTTAATCATAAGATCACCAAGGGTTATGTGGGAAAGGCTGAAAAATGGAGTTGAGGATTATCAGATCAGTTATGATCTCATTGGGTCTACTCTGCCACTCAATGTTGAATGGCCGCCTTCTGCTCCTATGTCTTATGGTCTTGTAGTGTTGAAGAATGTGGTGCTGGAAAAGCACAGCAGGTCAGGCAGCATCCGAGGAGCAGGAGAATCGATGTTTCAGGCATAAGTCCTTCATCAGGTCTTATAGTGTTGCTTGTATGTTTATGGTGTGACTTTACGAGGAAGGCCAGGAATCTGTTGCTTGTTTTTCCACTTAAAATCGAGCACATTAGTCAATTTTTTTCCCCCTCACCACCACCAAAACTCCTCCCTTTGAGCAGCTGTTCCAAAATTTGGCCTGGATGGCACAGGGAAACTTGGAAGGAGATGTAATGTATAAATTCGGTCCAATAATATACTTCTTCCATTCTTAACAGTGCAATTAATTTCTTTTTGTGAGCTTGAACTGAGACATTTTTCAACTTAACAACACAACACTTAGAATCAGTAGAACAGTGTAAAACCCTACTGTGCAGCTCATCAGTGATTTTTTTCCATATTCTCACATAGAATTTTTAATGTGTCCCTTGCAAGCAACTGTAAAAACAAGGATAATGGACTATTCTGAATAGCTTTTTAAAAAAAATCATTCCTGGGATCAGGGTGTTGCAGGCCATGGTAATTGCTCAGAGGGTAGTTAAGAGTCAACCACATTGCTGTGGGTCTAGGGCACATGTAGGCCAGACCAAGTAAGGATGGCAGTTTCCTTCCTTAAAGGCCATTAGTGAATTAAATATGTTTTACTGAGAATCAGCAATGGATTCAGCAGTGGAGTCATGGTCATCATTAGGCTCTTAATTCCAGATTTAAAATGAATTCAAATTCCACCATCTGTCATGGCAGGATTCAAACTTGAGTCTCCAGAACATTATCTGGGTTAATAGTCCATGAGGCCCCCAAATAGAATTTGAACAGAAAGTAGTATATTCTGGGCTCACATTGTCACAAATTATGGATTGAAACTTTATTGCTGGAACAGCACAGCAGGTCAGGCAGCATCCAGGGAACAGGAGATTCCTGTTCCCTGGATGCTGCCTGACCTGCTGTGCTGTTCCAGCAATAAAGTTTCAACTTTGATCTCCAGCATCTGCAGACCTCACTTTCTCCACAAATTATGGATTGCTGACTTGTAAGGACTGGGAAAGAATCACATCAATTCATGACTCAAAACTTCTGAAATTTCAATTTTATGAAAGTTTAGAACACAGTGGGAGCATAGCCGTATATTATGCACTGAGATGGACTGATAGAGGGAGGACATTGGGTAAAATTCCCATTTCGTCTAACCTCACGATTGCATTTCTTTAATGGATCAGTTTATATACCTTTAAAATTCAACACAGATAAGGAGATCTTGAAGTTTAATCCTCTACACCTTAAAACTGAGGTGTTATAATTTGGCTCTCTGGCTACTGCTTAATCTCATCTATTTCTTCACCAATAGAGCCCACTGTGCGTGCTGAATTGATGGAACAGGTCCCCCATCTTGCCATGTTCCTCCAGGAGAACCGACCTTCTTTCCCAACTGCTTTTTCAAAGTACCTAGTTCCCATTGTTGTAAGATACCTCACTGACCCCAATAACCAGGTAAGACAACAAGATTGCTTGGTATACAGATTTAATAATTGGTGTCAGGTGGCACTGTGTGCTCTTAAAAGAACTGAAATGCACTGTACACGGTTCCAACACTACTGAATGTTACAAATCTAGGATTACTGTATTTAAATAGAGGACTGCCTAACTCTGTAATGTTCTTGTTTAAAATGTTGCTGAACAGTATTCATCTGCAGTTGAGTGGAAGGGTCTGGTCTTGGAGTTACTCAATTATTTGCTAATGTTGTTATTCAGCACTTTAAAACTGTCGAGCAGTTCATGATGCCTGGTTTTGGCTTGACGTCTCTACATGTTGATAACACTTGTGTAGTCCAGTACAAATTCACCAGTTTTTCAGGTTTGGGTATACTCTCCTCATAATTAGTTTCACTGCAATTGTATTCACAGGTAAAATCTTTGCTTCTATCAATCCAGACACATGTTATGTGCAAAGTCATCTGGAAGTTAATGCTTCCAAGGTAAATTAATAGAACATTGAACAATACAGAACGGGAACAATGCCTCGGCCTAACACGTTTGTGAAAGCCATGATGCTAATCTAAACTAATCCCATCTGCCTGCATGTAATAGCCAATGGCTTCCAACTGAGACTTTAATTTTTCTCATTAGGGGAGTTGATGGCCTCGTGCTATTATTGCTGGACTGTTAATCTAGAGATACAATTTAACAAACTCTGGAATTAAGGGTCTAATGATGATGTGGAATGTTGGAACGACTGATTTAGTTCACTAATGTCCTTTAGGGAAGGAAACTGCCTTCCTTACTTAGTTTGGCCTACATATGATTACAGACCCACAGCAATGTAATTGACTCTCAACTGCCCTCTGGGCAATAAATGTTGACCGAACTAGTAACACCCTGATATATTAATGAATTTTAAAAAAGGACCATGTCCGTCTATTCCCTTCCTATTCACGACGGTCTAAATGCCTTTTAAACTTTGCTAACATATCTGTTTCTACCACCTCCCCTGGTAGCGCATTCCAGGTACCTGCTACCCATTGTATAAGATTAAAAAAAACTCTTTTGCATATCCCCCTTAAACTTTTCATTCTCACCTTAAACAATTCTTGCCATTTTTTACACTTCCACACTGGGAAAAAGATTATGATATGAGTAATTAATTTCACATGTATCTGGAGAGGTACAATGAAAAATGTTTTATCACCACAATCCAGCGCCATTTTGAGTTGCAAAAAGAATAAAAAGAAATTACATAAATAGAGTTTATCTTTGTACAAGGGTTTATCAAACACAGCTCCAGGACATCTGCAAGATGTCCAAGGCCTCAAGAGGTTCCTGCGCTTCAGCCTTACTGCAGTCAAGGTCCCCTGTTCTGGGCACCACCACTGCTGCAGCCGATGACCCGCTGAGCTCTACAGCAGAAAACAACCCACCAAATCAATGACCAAGCCAGTTTTGTATCCAATTTGTCAATTTACCATGGGTCCCATGTGACTTAATCATCTGGACTAGCTTACGATGAGGAATCTTATCAAATGCTTTAGAAAAGATTGGGGCAAGGCGAATTTTGATGGAATTAGACATGTACTTGCAGGGGTTGGTTGGAGTAGTTTATTTGCAGGCAAGGGGACCTCTTACAAGTGGGAGGCCTTTAAAAATGAGATGGTTAGAGTTCAAAGTCTCTATGTTCCAATGAGTGTGAAGGACAGAGTTGGCAGGAATAGAGAACCCTGGATGACAAGAGATATTGAAGCTTTGACCAGAAAAAAGGGGGAGACATGGCTAAGGTACAGGAATCAAGGGAATCCCTGGAGATAGTAAGACCATAAGTCATGGGAGCAGAAATTGGGCCTTTCAGTCTGCTCCACCATTCAATCATGGTTCATAGGTTTCTCAACTTCATTCTCCCACTTTCTTCCTCTAACCCTTGATCCCCTTGACAATCAAGAACCTATCTATCTGTGTCTTAAATATACTCAATGATCTGGCTTGCGCAGCCTTCTGTGGCAGTGAATTCCATAGATCTACCACTCTATGGCTGAAGAAGTTTCTCCTTATCTCCATTCTAAAGGGTTTTATCTTTACTCTAAAGCTGTGCTGTCAGATCCTAGTCTCTCCTATCAGTGGAGACATCTTCCCAAATTCACTCTGTCAGGCCATTCGGTATTCTGTAAGTTTGA
Organism: Chiloscyllium plagiosum; assembly: GCF_037043375.1. Lineage (NCBI taxonomy): Eukaryota > Metazoa > Chordata > Chondrichthyes > Orectolobiformes > Hemiscylliidae > Chiloscyllium > Chiloscyllium plagiosum. Next base: position 68,786,172 of record NW_028270153.1, on the reverse strand, counting down.
ATTAGATCCCCCCTCATCCTTCTAAACTCAATCAAGTGCAATCTCAGAGTCATTAATTGTTCCTCATATGTTCAGCTTTTCATTCCTGGGTTCCTGGGACCATTCTCATGAACGTCCTCTGGACCCAGTCCATGACCAATACGTCCTTCCTGATGTATGGGACCCAAAACTACGCACAATACTCTAAATCTGTTCTGACCAGAGCTTTACATAGCCTCAGACGTATGTTCCTGCTTTTATGTTCAAGTCCTCTCAAAATAAACGCCAACATTGTATTTGCCTTCCGAACTACTGACTCAACTTGCAAGTTTACCTTGAGAGAATCCTCAACTAGAACTCCTAAGTCTAGTAGTGATAAACGGCTCCATTTCGGAATGGCAGGCAGTGACCATTGGGGTACCGCAGGGATCAGTGCTGTGACCGCAGCTTTTTACAATATATGTTGATGATACAGATGATGGTATTAGTAAAAACATTAGCAAATTTGCTGATGATACTAAGCTGGGTGGCGGGGTGAAATGTGAGGAGGATGTTGGGAGATTACAGGGTGACCTGGACAGGTTAGGTGAGTGGTCAGATGCATGGCAGATGCAGTTTAATGTGGATATATGTATGGTTATCCACTTTGGTGGCAAGAACAGAAAGACAGATTACTACCTAAATGGAATTAATTTAGCTAAAGGGGCAGTACAAAGAGATCTGGGTGTTCTTGTACAACAATCAATGAAGGTAAGCATGCAGGTACAGCAGGTAGTGAAGAAGGCTAATAGTATGCTGGCCTTCATAGCAAGAGGGATTGAGTATAGAAGCAAAGATGGTCTTCTGCAACTGTACAGGGCCCTGGTGAGACCACACTTCGAGTACTGTGTGCAGTTCTGGTCTCCAAATTTGAGGAAAGATATTCTGGCTATTGAGGGAGTGCAGCGTAGGTTCACGAGGTCAATTCCTGGAATGGCGGGACTACCTTACGCTGAAAGACTGGAGCGACTGGGCTTGTATACCCGTGAGTTTAGAAGACTGAGAGCGGATCTGATTGAGACATATAAGATGATTAAAGGATTGGACAATCTGGAGGCAGGAAACATGTTTCCGCTGATGGTGAGTGCCGAACCAGAGGACACAGCTTAAAAATATCGGGTAGACCATTTAGGACAGAGGTGAGGAGAAACTTCTTCACCCAGAGAGTGGTGGCTGTGTGGAATGCTCTGCCCCAGAGGGCAGTGGAGGCCCAGTCTCTGGATTCATTTAAGAAAGAGTTGGATCGAGCTCTCAAGGATAGTGGAATCAAGGGTTATGGAGATAAGGCAGGAACAGGATACTGATTAAGGATGATCAGCCATGATCATATTGAATGGTGGTGCAGGCTCAAGGGCAGAATGGCCTGCTCCTGCACCTATTGTCTATTGTCTCTTCACATATAAGACTTATGAATTTTCCACCCGTTTAGAAAATAGTCCATGCGTCTATTCTTCTTACCAAAATGCATGACCTCATACTTTCCCACATTGTATTCCATTTGCCTCTCCTTTGCCCAATCTTCTCACCTGTCCAAATCCTTCTGCAGCCTCCCTGCCTCCTCAATATTACGTGTCCTTCTGCTTATCTTTGTATCGTCTGCAAACTTAGCCAGAATGCCGTCACTTCCTTCATCTAGATCATTAATGTATAAAGTGAAAAGTTGTGGTCCCAACTTGAGCCTTGTGGAACACCATTTGTCACCGGCTGCTATCTTGAGAAAGACTCCTTTATCCCCACTCTCTGCTATTTGCCAGATAGCCAGTTACTAGAGGTCACTGGTTAAAGGTGAGAATGGAAACATTGAAGGGAGATATGCATGTAAAGTTTTTTAAGCAGAGGGTGGTGGTACCTGGAACGCATGCCAGCGAAGATGGTAGAGATGGATACAATAGTGTAATTTAAGATCTGTCTCGATAGATACATGAATGGGCGGGGAGCAGAGCGGTACAGATTCTGCGAAAATAGGCGACATGTTTAGATAGAGGATCTGAATCAGCACAGGCTTGGAGGGCCAAAAGGCCTGTTCTTGTGCAGTAATTTTCTTGGTTTTTTTTTTGTTCTATCCATGGCAGCACCTTGCCTCTAACAGAAAGGCTCTTACCTTATTCAGTAGCCTCCTGTGCGGCACCTTGTCCAAGACCTTCTGGAAGTCCAGGTAGACAACATCCATTGGCTCTCCTTGGTCTAACCTGCTCGTTACCTCCTCAAAGAATTCTAGCAGATTTGTCAGGCATGACATCCCCTTGATGAAACCATACTGACTTTGCCCTATTTTATCATCTATTTCCAAGTAGTTAGAAATCTCATCCTTCACAAGGGACTCCAAAATCTTAGCCATGACTGAGGTGAGGCTAATTGGCTTGTAATTTTCTATCTTTTGCCTTACTCCCTTTTTAAATAGGGTGTCAGGTTTGCAATTTTCCAGTCCTCTGAGACTCTCCCTGACTCTAGTGATTCCTGAAAGATCACCACTAACACCTCAACTATCTCTTCAGCTATCTCCTTTATAACTCTGGAGTATAGTCCATCTGGTCCAGGTCGTTTATCCACTTTTAGACCTTTTAGTTCTTCTAGCACCTTCTCCTTGGTGGCCACTGTACCGAACTCTGCCCCCTCACTCTCTTGAATTTTTGGGATATTCATCGTGTCTTCTGATGTGAAGTAATTATTCAGTTCCTCAGCCATTTGCTTGTTAGAACATAGAAGAATACAGCGCAGTACAGGCCCTTCGGCCCTCGATGTTGAGCCGATCCAAGCCCACCTAACCTACACTAGCCCACTATCCTCCATATGCCTATCCAATGCCCGCTTAAATGCCCATAATGAGGGAGAGTCCACCACTGCTACTGGCAGGGCATTCCATGAACTCACGAATCGCTGAGTAAAGAACCTACCCCTAACGTCTGTCCTACCCCCCCTTAATTTAAAGCTATGCCCCCTTGTAATAGCTGATTCCATACGTGGAAAAAGATTCTCACTGTCGACCCTATCTAAACCCCTAATCATCTTGTACACCTCTATCAAGTCACCCCTAAACCTTCTTTTCTCCAATGAAAACAAGTGCCTCAGCCTTTCCTCATACGATCTTTCTACCATACCAGGCAACATCCTGGTAAACCTCCTCTGCCCCCGTTCCAGTGCCTCCACATCCTTCCTATAGTATGGCGACCAAAACTGCAACAATACTCCAGATGCGGCCGTACCAGAGTCTTATACAACTGCAACATGACCTCAGTACTCCGGAACTCAATTCCTCTACCAATAAAAGCCAGTACGCAATATGCCTTCTTCACCGCACTATTTACCTGGGTGTTCCCCACTACTATCTCTCCAGTGTCATTTTCCAGCAGCCCAATGTGCACTTTTGCTTCTCTTTTGCTCTTTTTGCCTCTCTTTTGCTCTTTACATATCTAAAGAAACTCTTACAGCCTTCCTTTATATTACTGGCTAGCTTAACCTCCAATTTATTCTTCTCCCTCCTTATTTCTTTTTTGTTGTCCTCTGTTATCTTTGTAAGTTTTTCAATCCTCTGGTTTCCCACTACCCTTGCTGCCACATATGCTTAGCGAGTTTTGAGAAGATTTGTAGCTCAGGTTGAGGTTCTGAATGTAGGTTTGCTCGCTGAGCTGGAAGGTTCGTTTCCAGACATTTTGTCACCCAACTAGGTAACATCTTCAGTTGGCCTCAAGCAAACCTACATCCACATTATATGCTTTGTCTTTTGCTTTTATGCTATCCCTAACTTCCCCAGTCAGCCATGCTTTCCTCATCATCACTGTAACAGGCTTCATTTTCCTCAGGATGGATCTCTGCTGTGTCTCCTGAATTATTCCCAGATATTCCTGCCATTGCACTTCCACTGTCTTTTCTGCTAGGCTCCTGTCCCAGTTAATTCTGCCCAGCTTCTCCCTCATGCCTCTGTGGTTGCCTTTATTCAGGTGTAATCCTGTTACCTCTGATTCTATCTTCTCCCTCTCAAATTGCAGATTAAATGTAATCATATTATGACCACTGCCTCCGAAGGGTTCCATGACCTTTGGCTCCATTATCAAGTCTGCCTCATTGCGTAACTCTAACTCCAGTATTGCCTGTTCCCTAGTGGGGCCCACCACAAACTGCTCCAAAAAGCCATCTTGGAGACATTCCACAAATTCCTTTTCTTGTAGCAACTACCAACCTGATTTTCCCAGCCCACTGGCACATTGAAATTCCCCTTGATCACTGTAACCTTGCCTTTCCAACACACCCTTTCTCCTGGTGTATTTTGCACCCCAGCTCCTGACTATTGTTTGGAGGTCTGTACGTAACTCCAACTATGTTTTTTTTACCTTAGCGGTTCCTCACTTCTACCCACTCAGATTCTACGCCATCTGACCCTACTCCTTTCTTACTATTGATTTGATTTCAGTTCTTACTAATACGGCAACTCCATCCCCTCTGCCCACCTACCTGTCCTTTTCAATAGGATATATATGCTTGAATGTTCAGCTCCCAATCCTGATCCCTTTGCAGCCACATTTCTGTGATGCCCACCACTTCATACCTGCCAATTTTGATCTACGCCACAAGATAATTTATCTTATTCCTTATACTGTGTGTATTCAGATGTAACACCTTCAGTCCTGTAGTAACTGTCACTCTTCTCATTGTCCTTCGTTTGTCCAGTGTGCTTGAAGTTTGATTGCTAACTCTTTCCAAACACTGTGTCCTATTTGTGTCTGTGCTGGAGACTTTAATAACCTCTCCTGAGTTCTCCTTCCTTACTTTTATGTTTTCCCACACAGTTGAATCCAGCCCAACAGATGTTAACCTCCTGCTTTGCTTCCTATTGGGGGAAGGTTTGCCCTTCCCTTGTCCCCTCTTTCCCAGTTTAAAGTCCTGTTGTCCCGCCTATTTATCCTTTTCACTAGAACATTGGTCCCAGCTTCGTTCAGGTGGAGACCGTCTCAGCGGTACAAATCCCTCCTGTTCCAATACTGATGCCAGTGCCCCATGAAAAGGAACTCCTTTTCCCCACACCACTCTTTTAGCCATGTGTTTACATTCCTTTTTCTCATGTCCCTATGCCAATTTGCACATGGCTTGGGCAATAATTCTGAAATGATAACCTTTGAGAACCTGTTCTTTAATTTGGTTCCTAGCTCCTGATAATCTCTCAACAGGTCCTCTTTTCTAGTATTGCCTATATTGTTTGTTCCAGCATGGATCACAACAACTGGATCCTCTTCCTTCCTTTCCAATATCCTTTCAAGCCATTCAAAGATATCCCTTACCCTGACACCAGGCAGAGAATGCACTATGCAGGACTCTCGATCCTGCTTACAAAGAATACTATCACCCTAATTATATACTCCTGTACAACTATCACTTGTGTTTTTGCTCCCACCTCTTGAAGGTCTCCCATACGACGGTGCAGTGGTGTTTTGGCTCATCCTCCCTGCAGCCCTTTACCTCATCCACACTGGGAGCAAATATCTCGTACCTGTTGGACAAGGTCAAGAGCTGAGGCTAATCTGTTCCTGATTGCAGGGGCCCTCTATCTGCCTTGCTTGCAGTCACACCCTGCTGTCCCTGGTTACTGACTATATTTGATGTACTTAATCTACCAGGTGTGACTGCCTCCTGATACAAAGCATCCGGGTAAAAATCTCCCTCCTGGATGTGCCGCATTGTTTGAAGCTCAGATTCCAGCTCGTCACTTCTGAGCTGGATTTCTTCTAACAACCAATGGTAGCTGCAGATGTGGTCTCTGCAGTTCGCAATAGGACCAACCAGCTTCCACATCATACAGGGACAGCACATCACCCGTCCAGCCATTTCTACTTTGTTAATTACTTGATTAACTTTTTTTTATCATGAGTTAATAAAATTTATTGATACTTCTTTCTTGAATTCAGTGCAGATTCCCTACCAGCCAATCGAGTCACTGCTTCCCTGTGATATCACTCTCGTTTTTTTCCACTACAGTGCCCCGAGTTTTGGTACTCTTATACTTGCATCTGCTCTGCTGCTCTGCCTTCCAACAGCTTCCCGCCACTTAGGTGGATATAGGGGACACCGGGGTTTATGGAAGAAGGAAATCAGGAGAGCAAAAAGGAGGCAAGAGATTGACTTGGCTGAGAAGATTAGGGTGACTCCACAGAGGTAATTTAAGTATATTAAAGGAAAAAGAATAACTTGAGAGAGAGAACAGGACCCGTCAAGGGCCAAGGTGGACATGTATTTCAAAAGTAAATAGGGCGGAAGGTAAAAGAGATGGAGGAGTGGCATTGCTAATCAGGGATAGTATCACAGAAAGGAAGATCGTCGAGGAGGGTTTGTCAATTGAGTCAGTGTGGGTGGAAGTCAGAAACCCAAAAGGATACGTCACTTTATTGGGAGTTTTCTGTAGACCCCTCAGTAACAACAGAGACACGGAGGAGCAGATTGGGAGGCAGATTTTGGAAAGATGTAGAACTAGCAGGGTTGTTATCATGGTGACATCAACTTCCCTAATATTGATTGAAACCTCCTCCTTGCAAATAGTTTGGATGGAGCAGATTTTGTTAGGTATGTCCAGGAAGAATTCCTGACTTATTATGTAGATAGGCCAAGTAGAGGAGAGGCCATATTGGATTTGGTGCTCGGCAGCAAATCAGGTCAGGTGTCAGTTCTCACAGTGGGAGAACATTTCGGTGATACTGATCACAATTCCCTGACCTTTACTGTAGTGATGGAGAGGGATAGGAGCAGACGGTATGGGAAAGTATTTAATTGGGGGAGGGGGAAATCGCAATGCCATTAGGCAGGAACTATAGAGCATAAATTGGGAACAGATGTTCTCCAGGAAATGCACGACAGGAATGTGGAGGTTGTTTAGGGAGCACTTGCTGCGAGTGCTGGGTAGGTTTGTCCCACGGAGGCAAGGAAGGGATGGTAGGGTGAAGGAACCTTGGACGACGAGATGTGGAACATCTAGTCAAGAGGAAGAAGGAAGCTTACTTGAGCAAGCAAGGATCAGATAGGGCTCTGGAGGATTACAAAGTAGCCAGAAAGGAACTGAAGAATGGAGTTAGAAGAGCTGGAAGGGAGCATGAAAAAACCTTGGTGGGTAGGATGAAGGAAAACTGCAAGCTTTCTACGCTAACGTGACGAACTGAGGACGGCCAGAGTGAGGGTAAGGTAGATCAGGGATAGTGGAGAGAACTTGTGCCTGGAGTTGGAGATGGTAGGGGAGGTGCTTAATGAATACTGTGCTTCAGTATTCACTAGTGAGAGGGATTTTGGCATTTTTGAGAACAGCTTGAAACAAACTTAAATAGGTTGATGTTGAGAAGGAGAATTTGCTGAAAATTTGGAAAAATATGAGGTTTGATAAATCCCTGAGCCAGATAGGATATATCCAAGGTTATTACGGGAAGTGACGGAAGAGATTGCTGTGCCTTTGGAACTGATCTTTGCGTCCTCACTGTCCACTGTAGTATTACCAGATATTGGAGGGTGGAAGCTGTTCTTCCCTTGTTGAAGAAAGGAAATAGGGATAACCCTGAGATTTACAGACCAGGAAATCTTATATCAGGGGTGGGCAAATTATTGGAGGATTCTGAGAGACCGGGTTTATGATTATTTGGAAAAGTACAGTTTGATTCAGAATCATAGAATCCCGACAGTGTGGTAAGAGGCCCTTCGGCCCTGCAGGTCCACATTGACCCTCTGGAGTGTACCCCTCCAGACCTATTTCCCAATACAAATAGAAGATCATTTATCTGAAATGCTTGGGACTGGCTATTTTTCAGAATTCGGAATTTTTCAGTTTTCAGAATAGTGACAGTTTCATGGTGAACTTTTTAAAAATCTTACCGGAGAAGCAGACTTCTAACTAAGAACGTGCTTAGGCACGCCCTCCCATCGCATCTGAGTGACACGCATAGAGTGAATGTCGACTTGGGGGTGTTCACGGAGAAACCCCAGGCCTGTTGGTGCTTGGCCACATGCCGCCCCCCCCCCCATGTCGCATCTGAGTGACACACACCAAGTGGGTGTTGACTTGGTTTCACTGTTTGCTCACCAAACAACCTTGTTAATGAGGAAAAAAACTTCACAAAAAAACCTTCGGATTTCAAAGCTTTTCGGTTTTTGGATGTTTGGATAAAGGATCTTCTACATGTACTCTACATTTACCCCTGACTAATGCACCTAACTTGGACGTCCCTGAACACTACGGGCAATTTAGCATGGCCAGTTCACCTAACCTGCGCATCTTTGGGTTGTGAGAGGGAACCAGACCACCCAGAGGAAACCCACTTAGACACAGGGATAATGTACAATCTCCACACAGTCACCTGAGGCTGGAATCAAACCCAGATCCCTAGCAGTATGAGGTACATGCCTCATTATACGAAGGATGTGGAAGCTTTAGAGAGAATGTAGAGGAAATTTACCAAGTTGCTGCCTGGACTGGAGGGCATGCCTTATGAAGGTTGAGGGAGCTAAGGCTTTTCTCATTGGAGCGAAGAAGGATGAGAGGTGACTTGATAGCGATGTACAAGATGGTGAGAGGCAGAGGTGGAGTGAATAGCCAGAGACTTTTGCCCAGGGCGGAAATGGCTATCTCACGATGGGAGTGGCACAGTGGCTCAGTGGTTATCACTGCTGCCTCACAGCGCCAGGGACCTAAGTTCAATTCCAGCCTCGGGTAACTGTCTGTGTGGAGTTTGCACATTCTACCTGTGTCTGTGTGGATTTCCTCCGGGTGCTCAGGTTTCCTCCCACAATCGAAAGATGGCCATGCTAAATTGCCCATGGTGTTCAGGGGTGTGTAGGTTAGGTGCATTAGTCAGAGATGAATGTCGAATAATAGGGTAGGGGTATAGGTCTGGGTGGATTACTCTTCAGAGGGACAGTGTGGACCTGTTGGGCCAAAGGGCCTATTTCCACACTGTAAGGATTCTATCATTCTAGGAGGACGAAGGTTTGGGGGAGATGTCAGAGGTAGGTTCTTTACACAGTGTGTGGTGGGTACTTGGAATGCACTGCCAGCAGTAGTAGTTTAATCAGATACATTAGGGACATTTAAACAATTCTTGGATAGGCGTGTAGATGATAGTAAAATGAAGGGTTTGTCATTGAGTAGGATAAAAGGTCGGCACTAACATCAAGGGCCAAAGACCCTGTACTGTGCTGTACTGTTCTGCGTACTATGTGTGTGCAGAACCACAGGAGATGGGCGAGATCCTCAATGAATATTTCTCCTCTGAGTTCACTGTGGAGAAAGGCATGAAAACTTGGGAACTTGGGGAAGTTAGTGGTGATATCTTAGGGACTGTCCACATCACAGTAGAGGAGGTGTTGGACGTATTAGAATGTATGAAAATAGATAAATCTCCTGTCCTGACCAGATATATCCAAGAACACTGCAAGAGGCTAGAGAAGAAGTTGTGCTGGCCCTGACTGATGTTTTTGCATCGTCGTTAGCCACAGGTGAGGTCCCAGAAGACTAGAGGGTAGCAAATGTGCACTTATTCATGAAGGGCTGCAAAGAAAAGCCTGGGAACTATAGACCAGTAAGCTTAACATCTGTGGTAGGTTCCTTGAGAAGATTCTGCAAGATAAGGTATACACTCATTTGGAAAGACAAGGTTTGATCAGGAGTAGTCAGCATGGCTTTGTGTGTGAGAGATCCTGCCTCACAAATTTGGTAGAGTTCTTTGATGAAGTGACTAGGCGGTAGACATAATCTATATGGATTTCAGTAAGGCCTTTGATAAGTTTGCACATGATAGGCTGCTCTGGAAGATTAGATCACATGGAATCCAGGGGCAACTGGCAAAATTGGTACACAATTGGTTTGGTGGTAGAAAGCAGAGTGGTGGGAAGGATGCAGGATCCTGGAACCAGTAATGACCAGAAGCAATGAGAATGAACTGTGGGAGCACTGATCGACACCATTAGGTCCAATCACTCAGTGAGATGGACCAATATTCCTGCACAGCAGGCTGACTGCTCAGAATGCTTGCCGGACTGGAGGTCTGTGACTAATGGATTGCCTCATGGGTTGGTGCAGGGCCCAAATGAATGATTTGGATGAGAATGTACAAGACCTGATTATTATTTTCTGATGATGACACTAAACTAGGTGGTAGCGTGGACAATGAGGAAGGTTATCAGAAACTGTTTGATGAGGAGTAATCAGCATGGCTTTGCGAGTGGGAGATCATGCCTCACAAATTTATTAGAGCTCTTTGATGAAGTGACCAGGAAGGTTGTTGATGTTGGGGCAGTAGATGTCTCTATGGATTTCAATAAGGCCTTTGATAAGGTCCACATGGTAGGCTGCGCTGGAAGGTTAGATTGCAAGGAATCCAGGGCAACCTGGCAATTTGGATGTACAATTGGCTTGTTGGTAGGAAGCATGAGTACTAGTGGAAGGATGTTTGTCAGACTGCAGGCCTATAACTAGTGGTGAGCCTCAGGAGTTGTTGCTGGGCCCCTTACTGTTTATTATCTATATCAATGATTTGGATGGGAATGTACAAGGCATGATTAGTAAGTTTGCTGTTGACACTAAAATAGGAGGTATCGTGGACAGTGAGGAAGGTTATCGGAAATTGCAGTGGGGTCTTGATCAGCTGGAGAAGTGGGCCGCGAAATAACAAATGGAATTTAACAGAGATAAATGTGAGGTCTTTCATTTTAGAAAGTCAAACCAAGGCAGGAGTTGCA